>NW_026535281.1:0-50660 GCF_026225885.1 Hylaeus anthracinus
AATAACGAAAAAGCCAGTCCGTGAACGGTAGTCAGTGTTTACCCCCCCGGGGATCTAGACGGTGCGGCCAAGGAGCAGCGCCTAGGTTCTATACTCGATTAACGATCGCGCATTCCGTATCAAGACATCATCGCGGCGGCCAATTCAGTGCCGGGCAATTTGCGTTCGCCGAGCGAGAAACAGGCGTGGAATCCGGTCCGTGGTGGCTCCTTGCTTGTTATAATAAATGGGATAATGACATAACGGGCGCGCCAACGGCGAGAGGGGACCAGATCGCGTAATTATTGCGTTTGGCTGGCGTCGCGGTTCTCTACGTGTTCGTTTCCTCGCGTATCCCTCGCTCTTCGTCGTCCTCAACGTCCACTTGTCACCGAATAATCCGTCAACTTTTTTTTCTCGAGGCACCTGACCCTCTCCTTTTCTCTTTACGAGGGTAACTTCGGTAACAACGCGTTGGCTTTCAGATACTCGTATTCTTTGTTCAAAACTGAGTCGAAAATGTACAATACATTTTTTTTGTATGAGCTCTCAGTTTCGAGATAATAGAGTTTAAAAACGTTTGGGGCTCGCGCTTGGCAGACATGTTGGGGTTTAAGTGTAATTATTATATGTTTCGAGTACTTCAGTTTGGAGAGTATCACGTTGTTTACAATTTCATACTTTTATACATAGGGTATCGCGTGAGAAACATCCGTGTAACGAGCTCCATCGAGATTCAATTTACTCGGCGCGTGCCCCAAATATTCTTCAAACTCAATTACCACGGAAGGTTATCCTTCTACAGCGAAAGTGTATTCCACATTTTCGTCTAATTTTTTCACGAGGAATCTATAACTGAAGCCTTCAAACTCGGGATATCTACCATTTCCTTCTAACCAAGGATCCAAGCCCGACGTCTCTTACAGATTTTGCAGCTCAGCCTATCGGTACCGCGACTCGGATAATTTCATTAGGCGGCAAAAGCCAGTCGGCAACGCTAATAACCGCACTGCGTCGAAGATACCGATTAGAATCGTACCTGACCGGTATCAGCGAGGATAATTGCACGATACCTATATCGCGGCGACGACGTTCTAACGAACTCCACGCCACGGCGCGGCGGGCAGCGTGCGTATGCACACGGGGCACTATAAAGATTGTAATCAGTCACCGCGATGGACGGCAAGGGTTGTCAGAGCCGGAGGAGTAGGCGCTAAACAGGAGATAATGGAACGAGTCGACACAGCAATTTTATCGTGAAATTAACACGGTTCAATCTACCTACACGCACGTCCTCCCCGCGGTCCCTCTAACCCCGGACTTCGTCATGAAAACCGATAGAGGCCTATAAATAGCATGGCTACGGTTGTCGTAATTTCGCTGGCTGGGCTCACCAGTACGCCCACCTAATGTTCCCGCGATGATGCGATAATGAGACAACGATCCTTTCGGGATTTCGCGCGAGGATGTGAGTTTCGTACAGGATGATTAACCGAGTCGGTTGTTGGACGGGATTACTCATCTAGGAACGCGCAGTCTGCCTTTCGAGGTCTGCGACAGGAACAGGACGAACGCTTGGGTTTACTTTACCCTGTCCACCGAGGATGAAACGTTCGATTTGGATTACTTTGGAGATCTTCATAGGGGAGGATTTGGTATTTAGGATAGCGAGCTGATGAAAGATGCACTGAAAGATGTGTGCTACAGGATAGGTTAGGTAGTTACACTTTCTATTATGTTCTACAGGATTTTGTAACTTGAGTAATTAGGGATGTCGAGAGTCTTAGCGAGAACAAAAGACGATATCTGAACGTAAAAAGGGAAAGTCGGTATAGTTTCTTCGATGGTTAGGCTTCATTCCACCTGGACACGTGATAGTTATATCCAATCGTCCCATTAAATGACTACAAGCTGCCCTACAAGTAGTACAATAGTGTAGATTAGGTACTTTCTGATTAGTTCGGCATCTGGTCAAGACCTAACGTAGGCACACTGTATAGCGTCAAGCACTATGCATGCACACCGCGTACATTCCCTTAATTGACGTAAGGAATGCTGTGTAATGACCAGTAACATCTGGTAGTTCCTCATAAGATAGGACAAAAGGCAATATCTAAGACTGAAAGGGAAAGTCGGGGTACTTGTCTGAATAGTTAGGCTGCATCCAACCTGGATACGCGGTAAATACTCCGAACTGACCCATTGTAGGCAAAGGCTATATCTAATACTAAAAAGGAAAAATTGTTATATTTTTTAGTAGAGCTAGGCTCGATCCAACTTGGACGCATGAAGGGTTCACCAACCCACCCCCTTGCAGTCTCACAAGTTATCCCACGAGCATATTACATCAAGGGCACTTTAAAGAATCCAATAGGAGAGGACTCAAGAGCAATATCTAACACTAAAAAGGAAAAATTGATATATTTTTTAGTGTAGCTAGGCTCGATCCAAATTGGACGCATGAAGGGTTCACCAAACCAGCCCCTTGCAGTCTCACAAGTTGTCCCACAAGCAATATCCCATCCTAAGACCAAAGACGAGCCGTTCCCTCTTAACGTAAGATTTCGAAGCGCAGAAATTACCCAGCACTTTGCCAGTTTGCCAAGCGTTGGTGCGTGCATTGTTCGCCGCGATAAAATTGCCAGGCCGCGAGGCGGCCGGTCGACTATCTCCTTTTTAACGCCAGCTCCGTGTCGCATGGCTGCGACAGCCCTCGTCCACGGCGTCGTTAATCAGCGCCCGCATACGCCGTGCCTCTTTTCCTTCTGTTCTCCCCCTCCGGCCCTCTCGATCGCGCGCCTGCAGTTCATGAATAACTGCCTTTCGCCTTGTTCGGTTCTTATTGCCCGGCCGCGCAGGTGCCGGCACGCATTAGCATTCGACACGTGCAATTCGCACGGCGGCTATGGTTTCCAGAAATCGAGGATCTAAGAAGGAATCGAGGTGCCTTGAATCGCGATCCGCGAAATGTTCGGGGGCCAGGACGCCCGGATTCGTGGTCGTCGATTCGGCCGGATTGTTTAAAATCTGCGCGTTCGATTTAACCGCCAACAATGTGCTCGGTGGTGCTAACTGGGTCTCTTTGTTCGTCTGTGCGTGGGTGTACGGTTGAGTAAGACTTGATTTAGGGGGTGTGGGAGACTCTCTAGCACTTGGTGGGCTGGTGTAAGCTGGACTGAGTTTCTCAAGTGAGTACTCGAGAAATGGCTGATAGCTGCACGGATATTTGTAATCGAATTGATTCGGAACGATTGTCGGGGATACTTTGGTAGCTAAGATGTCATTCGCTGATGAAGATTCCATAAGGAGGAGTATGAATTCCATGGGGTTGCCTTAAGATTATCGGATCACCTGGGAACTTTTTTTTGCTCTATGGTTCATCCTCCCACGACCATGTCCTCCACCTTCTGACACGGATGACGAAATAGGGAACTAGGACCGTTTACAGTGAGCTGTTCGACACACGAAACTTCTCAGTAGAACCCTAGAAAGCGCAAAGTTTCCCAGAACAGGGTACATCTATAATTAGAGGATTAGCTAACAACGTAAGTGTAGGACGACCTAGAGTGCCGTATCCATGTTTGATACGCGCTACATTTGAATCAATTTACTATCTAACTTCATTCCCCTAATGCGCTTAGGTCCCCGCCACGTCAGAAATCGGAACTCGGACTTTTGCTAACTTTCGCGTCTACCCGTTCCTCGTGAAACTAGTTCCCGGTATAGTTCGTTTCCGTTTCTTCCTTTGTCGATTATGCAATATTCACCGGCGAACAGTCGAACTCTGGCCTGATAACGCCAGCTGACGTTCTAATTCACGATTTATAGTCGCGCGTGTCACCTGTCGCGCTGAAACTTGAAAGAAGGACCGCTGACGATGATCGA
Source organism: Hylaeus anthracinus (assembly GCF_026225885.1). Classification (NCBI taxonomy): domain Eukaryota; kingdom Metazoa; phylum Arthropoda; class Insecta; order Hymenoptera; family Colletidae; genus Hylaeus; species Hylaeus anthracinus. Next base: position 3,865 of record NW_026535281.1, read on the forward strand.
CCAGCCGAACAGCTGTCGCGGTTTCGCGGCTCTTGCTCGTGTTTCCGATAGTCCTACTGTCGTTTCGGCTTTATCGACTGAAAGAGCGTCGGCGTGTGACAGCTGTCAGTCAAGACTCCGCCTCGCGGTTTTGCCTCGCAGACGGTCGTGGTTCATTGTTGTGCGCGCGTCACGAGCCCGCCATGAGGTCAGCCCGACGTCTTCCACTATAATTTCGTGCAGCGCCTTGAGGTTGCCGGACTTCCGTGCCCAAACGAGTTCGAAATTCGCGCGGCCCCTCTCGAGGAACCGTTTTCGGGCGCAATTTGGGAGAGAAGACTGGCTGGGACGTCAGTCGAGTCAATTGGGGTCAATTTTTCTGCCATCTTTGCGAGGTTTGAGTGGTTCTCGTGTTCTTTTACCGCGCATAAAGGAGGCTACTGCAGCCAGCTTCGATTAACCCAATTTAAAGACAATCTCGCTCAATGGACGCAATTATGCTTACTACAACCTAGCACCGAAACCGATTGACCTTCTAACGACAACGAGTCTCTTAACCCGAGCGGACCCACAGCGGAGTCTGGAGACTCCCCAAGCCTCGTAAACACGGCTTTCCGCCAAAATCGACGGTCAAGTACGCGAATCCAATCTTCCTCCTACTTATCACCTTCTACTCTATACTACTCTGTACTACTCACCTTTTATACACCTACGCTTACTTTCTCGTTATGTCGAATAGATTTGCAAAAGTAAATTTGAGCCAGCCCTCGTCTCTTCTACAATAAGATTGATATATGATAAAGAAAACAATTGTAATGCTTGTGTACAGGAGCGTGGGACACCCCATAAGCAAACTTCCTCCCCACTCGACCCCTCCCCGGTCGCGGAATCCATTAATAACCCTGTCCGGCGAAATCAACCCCCGATCGACCCCCTGCGACACTCGTCGACGATAAAGTCCCTGGTAAGAAGCCGTAGATTGATTCCACGGTGGGAAGGAGCTGACTTAGTCGGCTCCGATCCGTATGGGGTGGATTTTCCTCGACGAGGTTGTCGCGAGCTCCGTGTAACGGGTTCGAGGAGGGTAGCAGGTCGGTTTAATAGAATCTAACAGGCGGTAAGGCGATCCCAGACGATCTGTCTTTCGATGTTGAACGGCCCAATCGAGACTCTGCTGGCGCGTCGCGCGACGGCATTCCTCCCCCTGTAGACGCTCAACAAACAACCCCCTGGCGGACCCCCTTTAACGGACGTTCCGGTTCGAGGGCGAGCCGAAACTGATGGATTCCTACTTGAATCTTCTTCTGATCTGTAATGGCGGCGACCCTAGGACGACGGATGGCCCGTTGGTCTCGTCTTTGGTGGCTGATGGCTTTCTGGGATTGGGGTGGGGGGCTTGAAAGGGGATGGAAAAATCGCTGGACTGTCTGTTCCTAGATTCTAGGGATCTAGGAGGTTCCTCTGGAGGATTTGGATGCTGCAGGAGAGGAGAGCATCGTTTTAGACCAGAGTTTTGAGGGGATGAAGAGTGTAGGGGTTGCTGGGAGGTTTAGAATTTTTTGGGGAGAGTAAAATCTAGATGCAGTGGTGTTTCTGGCTTTGTTATGTGCCGTAGATAATTCTTTAGTGAAGTTCCTTGGGAATTAATGTAGTATAGGATTAAAAAGAAATATACTTTCGGTGCAAAGAAGAGACGAAGCTCTGTATCACTGCCGATTTAACTTGAGATAATGATTCGAACTCAATTTGTAGATGACGTAAAATTCATTTATGAATTCTGTAAAGTACGCGCGATAAAATTAACGGGAATACTCGCGTGCAATTTTTTCTTACAGTCGTTGGAGGATCGTTTGTTTTCTTTGAGCGACCGTGGGTGAATAGAGGCGCGGGAAAACAGGAATTAAAATGGGCGACGCCGGCAAAAGCGAAAGTAGAAATTTCCTCGACTCTTTTCTCCGTCGTTTCTACTGCTTCGCTACTCCCGACGGAGGAGCGAGAAAACAGGACCGTGATTACGTCTATTTGGGGCTAAACAATTTTCATCGCGATTACCATTATCGTAGTTCTCGGGAATTGTTAAGTAGGGTAATAACAACGAAGTGCATTTATAGGATCCAGTTTTGTAGTGGGGTCTGTGTCTCATAGTATCTTTAATTTAGGTACATAATTCCAACTCAAACGCAACGATCTTTATACAAAGTTCTCTGCCATCTTTTTTTTTTTTTCAAAAAAGGAAAAGCGTATATCTCCATCAAACCAATCTTCCTCCGTCCTCACATGTACCCATAATTCACCTGCAAACTCGCACTCAAGCTGCCAAATGCCTCCATTCTTGCTCGAGCCTTCCAAAACGCTCGCACTTCCCCCTCGAAAACAAACTACTCCAAAGCGATCTTTCCATGAAGACAATTTCCCATCCTCGTCGTTGCCGCGGCAAGAACCCGCCTCCGAAACCCGTCCGAAAACCCCCTTGGCCTCTGTTCTCGAGCCCGCCTCCCGGCGAACACCCATCCCGGCAAAAAACCGCGCGGAAAGCCCCGAAGAAACCGCCAAGAAACAGCTTGGATTCCCGGGCGAAGCGATTTGCAAAGCGCGTTAACAAAGAGCAGACGGACGACAAAGCCTCCGTGGAGACCGTGGGCAACCGCCTCCCCCTCCCCATCCCTCCCGCCCGGTCCTGTCCCACATCAGCGCGCGCGTGTGAACGCCGCGGCGCGCGAGCACGCACACACTCGCGCGATCGCGGGGCTCGCACACGCTCGCGTGCGTGAAAAAGAGTGCATGCGCGTGCACATATTGCACGTATGTACGGTCGCGGCATATGCGCTCGGTGGCGGGGAGGGAGGGGAGGGCAAGAAGGGCGTTTCTGGAGGCGGTCGTCGGCCCCCCTCCACCACGTGGCGAACGTCTAACCGAAGGGCCGGGGGGAGGGTGACGAGAGAGACAGAGAGCGACTAGTGCATCCTGGGGAAGGGCAGAGTCCCTTCCACCGCGAGAAAGTGTCCGGGGCTCCTTTGCTCGGGCGGACTACAACGTCACGCTCGGGAATGGTGACGCTCGAGGGCATTCGGGGGGGCTGGAACCGGCTAAGTAGGAGGGGGGTGGGTTTGTTGGATTAACCTCCATGGGTGAATCTCGCGATCTGCTTTCCCGATGTTTCGTCCAGGGATTTCCCGTGTCGTTTGTTTAGAAGGGTTGGAGGAGGAGATTGAAGAGGTGGTTGAAGACCAGGATTGCAATTTGAAGGTCTTTTTTTTTTAGTGTGTGTGTCGATTGGGAGTTGAGGGTTAATTTATGTTTGTTATGAGGATATTAAAGGTTAGGGGTGGAAATATTTTTTTTGACTCGTAGTGCACATTGGTAAACATTGCTTGATAGTGACCCACCGATCGTAATTAACTGTTTTCTCAAATTACGTGAATCTATTCAAAATTATTCTTCAACTCTCATGCGGTCCATATTTCTTTCATTTCGATTCATTTTTATCGAGCATCCTCTCCAAAGTTTCCAGAGATTGACTTCGCACCTCCCTCGTTTCCCGATTTTTCGCAGCGCAATTTCGCATTCTGGGAAGTCGGGAATTCGAGGCACCGCGGGACAGGTATTCCGAGATTCCTTTTTCCGCGATTCAGCCCCCCGTCGTTTCGGGGGTCGAACGCGAAAATTCCCCCATCGAGGGTTTCCGCGACGATTCCACGCGTGCCGGACGCACGCCCGCAGAAAAAAAAAAAAGCAGCTGAAAAGGAAAATAAAGGGTGGCGGAACAAAGTGGTCCACGCCGCGTCAAGAATTCTCGGTTAGAGAGACGAGAATTCTTGGAATTCTTTCGGCGAGCGCCCCTTCGAGGTGCGGGGAGCTCGTGGATGGCGCCACGAGAGTGGAATAGACCAAAGGATGTCGTTTGTCTTCGAATCGCAGGCGTTCCGAAAATTCCACTCCTACTTCTCAAAATTGACAATCGCCCCTACGTATAATCATGAATTTGTATTATTACTCAGAATCGTTGAATTTAAGGATCTCGATGTAAAGTAAAATGGAGTACAAAGAAAAATATCGCAAAACATGGCCTAATTCTGCTATCAAGTGGCTATCGTAGGGCAGAATATTTAGAATAAAGGGATGAAAAGTTGAAAGGGATTGTAGTAAATTAAAAATTCGAAGGAAGTGGAGGATTGGTCGGGTGCAATTTCTGGACCATGTCGAGAGTTATTTTTCGGCTCTGAAGCGAGTTCGCGGCCGGCGCGCGGCGTTCGTCATGGCGGCGTGATGTTGTCGGAGGGTAAATATTAATTAGCCCGCCTCTGTGTTCATTTCGTTGTGCGTTGGCCGTGCTTTCGGCCTCGTTTACACGGCAACGGCTCCTCGGGAACGGCGTTAACCCGAATAAACACATTTTCGCCCAGCGCCCGGGTCACACCTTCCGGGATTTTGGCTTTCCCGAATAATTAAACGAGCTTGAACGCGCCACTTCCGGCCGTCGAATTTCCGCGCATTCGTCGAGAATTTCGCGCTGTATCGATCCCCCTCTGCGTTTTGAAAAGTCTCGATGGTTCTCGGGAAAAAATTGTTATTATCATTAAATGTCTAATATGGAGGCTCTAAATACATATGCGTGGATAAAAAGGTGCTTAAATTGAACTACTTTGGATTCGTTGTTTAGATTGCAATATTGGGTATTTATATAAGCTAGATATTTCTGTTTTAATATTTCGAAGTGGTTAGATTTTTAAAAATAAGATTGGATTGGTTTCGTAAAATGCATAGAACTCTTAAACCATGGCACAAAAAACAAGATTCGGAGACGCCTCCTCCCCCCACTTCTTGACCAACCCCTATGAGATGTCTCAGAGGGCCAAGAAACTACTCTAAACAAATTCCCTAATCTAAAAGGAACGTTACATTTGTCGGGACTCCAACTTCCAGCAAAACACCATTCAATTTCTTATCCCCTCCCCTTTCATTTCGCATAAAAGTGGGGGTAGAAGGTCCGATCGTTGGAATATCGGCTCGATGACAAACAAACGAAAGGGAAGTACAATAACATGGCCAAGGGAAAAAAGTCGACGGAACAGCCGGTGACGATGAAAAGTATCAAGGGTTGTTGTGGAGGGGGCAATGACGAGGGGATAGCGAGAAGGAGGAGCAATTTTCTGTCGCTCACCATCGAAGCGTGAGACCGACAAGTCCACGGCTCTTCGTCCTCGTTTGTCCAAGCTAAGCCGACGCGACATCTCGAAAACCACGACACGTCCTTTAGGCCTTTCTTCGTCTTGCCACGTTGCATCCTTCACCGTGTCGCGTTACGCAATCTGGCAACTATACGGTATAGTACACGCCGCTAGGGAATTTCACGACAACGTTGCTACCTCTGTCTCTCTTTTTATTCATTTTTGCCGCGACCTCGAGCCATGCTCTTGATTTTTTAGGTTAGGTCGGTTGGACATGAGTATTGAGATTTAATACACCGAGTTTCTACTCGATTTTCCGCAGGGTGGTCTTTGGTATGGGTTAGTTCGAGAAAATACTCGTGAGAACTCAGGTTTGATTGCTCAGATCTAAAATGAACATTTAGATTTAATATTGTATATTAGTTTTGGTATAGGTTAAAATGTTTTAGGTTAGGTCGTCCAAGGAACCTGTTGAAATTTCCCATTGCAAAGAATCTCTCACTAAACACGAGTTTCGAGTCGATTTCACACACTTCTTCGATATAAGTGCATTTTAACCTTAAATTAATAATCAAAATGGCGTAGGTCGCTTCAAATTCACCACTTCTCCAATGTAAGTGGATTTTGACCTTAAATTAATAATCAAAATGACGTATGTCATTTATCCACCAATTACCAACTAATTGAAATATCCTAGACACGTCGCGTCCCTCTCGGAAAAGCATTTCTTCGACGCTAGTCGCATCAGGTATTCAGGTGTTAACAGGAATGGTACAATTAATTACGTAGACCGAGTCATGCAACCCAGGCGTGCCATTCCTCCTGCTCGAACAAAAGTAAAACACACCGTGATAATTACAGTGGAAAGAATCCAACGTTTTAATAAGACCCTCTTCCTCGACTGCATCGCTGCACCTGGATAGCGCAACTGCACCTTTTTCCTCCGAGTGGGATCACGCGATGGTTCTTCGATGGCTCGATTCTCCTTACAGCAATCGTAAACGAGTCATCGACTGCGACATTTAAAAACTGGCAGTCGTTTCACGATTAATCGAGGTGGAAGGAATCGTGCTTTTGCAAAAAATTGTCCAGTTGGTACGTGGACAAGTTGTTTAATATTCTTTGACAATAAGGCTTTAACCTCGTGGTTGGCTACTAATGATAGTCGAGGTAATAAGCACTGAAATCTTTGAAGCTTCTTCTTATTTATTAAATGTGAACAAATAAATAAAGATCCACATTATTGACTATAAGAGCATTGCTTCAAAAGACGCTCTTTTGTGTTCGATCATTGCACGTGGCATAGAGTTTCGAGTGACAAGGGTCAGAGCGATTAACAGCGGCTACGAGCCATTTTCTCCGACGGTAGCCGGCGATAATTACCAGAGATAAACGTAGGAGGGGGCTGTCTAGGTGGGCATCGACCAGGAGGAATAACAACCGTCCTATAAAAAAAGACACGGCTGAGTTTCAAGCCAGATGACTCTTTTTTCTGATTAGGACTGCTTTCCTTCAGGCCGCTTGCCAAGTGGTTCCCGGAATGGGGCGCATTTCGGAAGCATTTGGAGTTGTAACCGTCGGTTCTAGATACGTCTGCGATTCTGGGAGGTGGACAGAGGGAATCGATTAATTTTGGAGACGCTTCGTTCCTGGGAATCGAGGTCGATAAAGATACCTGAAGGATTCGAACTAGGGACCACCCTCGGAGACGGTGAACGTGTCGTTCTTGAGCATTTCTTCTCTATCGACTAAAAAGGGATCCATTAAGTTCAAATATTATACACTCTGTCACCTGGATGTATCGAAAGCGTTCTAACGAATTACCTAGCCTTCTCAGAGTTGGTTTTCGACGCGGTTAGGCACCTTGGGCAACGAAGGCTCCAATGTTCTTCAAAGACGGTGAAATATTAATCAAGGTCTGTGAGTTATTCTATGGCATAGAAGAACTGACTCTGCGATAGTTTTAAACTTGTCAAACTAATGTCCACAATGAGCCACGTCAGCGCTTTCAATAACCACGAACGTCATCATTATTAAATTCTTACAATGTGACTGTTCTTGCAGTTCTTCGAAAGTGGCTACTGAAGGGTAACCTTGTTAGCTTTTGGAGTGATATTACGGCGAAGTGTTTGGAATGTGCGATGGATTTAATACTCATGGTAAAATCTGGATAGAACAGAGACTTCTCAAGAAATATCATAGGCATCAGTCTTTGAAAGAAGTGGATTACCTGGGTCAAACTAGCTCAAACGCCTTCGAAGCTCCTAAAACAAATTTCCCACGAGATATAGTGCTTTCCAGCACCCAACCGAAGGCTCAGATATTCTTAAGAACAATCAAACTCATCTACTCGAAGGAGCATGCTAGAGTCAACCACTCCAAACCTCCTGCAACATTCTCCACGCCTAAATACTCAACACCTCCAGTACCCTTTGACTGCAGGACGATTTTTGTTGCAAATTCTAAGAGTAAAAAATTGTAAAAAAATGTCAACTTATAGGGGACGATAAGATGAAACTTTTGTGTGTTTACAATTTATTCATAGGACGTTTAATTTTCGAGATAAAAATTGAACATTTTAGAAGATCTTTTAATTGAAATTCGACTTTTATAACGAACTTCCAACTTTTCAATTTTTATTTCTAAAACTGAGCGTCCTATGATAAAAATTGTAAATATAAAAAAGTTTCGTCTCGTCGTCCCCTATAAGCTGATATTTTTTAAGAATTGATTGAACGAATACAAACATTTCTCTGGCCGTATATATACGCCCCTCGCAAAGTCAAAGGGTTAATGAATCCGAATCTGCCACTGTTACCTAACACTATCTAACCAACTAACCAACCAATCACAAGGTCAACTATGCACCTTTCCCTTCGAGAATCGTCCACATTCACCATGAAACCACGCCTGAGGACCACAGGGCTTCCGAACGCGTCGGAGCGCTTTTGTGCACTTTTGCTTGAAGAGCAGCGCGAAAATCTCACGTCTTCAGGGGGCTCTCGCGAACGCTCGTAACACGGACAGCCATAACCGTTAGTGGATCCTGAACGAGCTCGAAATTACCAGGCTAGCTGGCTTTCCTATCGACGCCGTGGGCGACGGGTTCGCGGTTTCTCGCAGCTCGTTCCCATTTTCCCCCATTAATATCGTGTCCCTCTGCCCGGGGCTTTACAGGCCTCCAAACAGATTGTTCGCGCTTTTTGCAGCGGGTAGCGCCTGACGCAACCAGGCAGCGGACAGGAAGTCGCTATTACCCGTGGTTATCCTTTAATAGCACGTTCCCAGCCGATCGAAGACCACCAAACGAGCGCATCGGCGTCCTATCCTGGTAGAACCTGGCCGTTTCTCGGGATCCGCGGACTGACGGAGCGGAAAGTTGATCATACCTGGTGGTTTCATCCCGATCTTAAGGACGTCCGCGTTTCCAACGCGTTCCTTAAGCGACCAGACCTCACGGAGTCAAATTGGTCTTGTAAACCGGGGGCCTCGAGATGGGTGACAAACCGAGAACCTGGGATGGCTACCTCGTTAGGGATCGTTATTCCTGTTAGGGTTTCGAAGACGTTCGTGGAAGACGACAGGAGTTATGGAGAATGCGCATTTCCCGTGGGTTCTTATTAGGAGTGGACTACTGACGACGTGCGGGTTTGCAGAAGCCACTTAATGGCTTCTGGTCAGAGTATGACACTTCGAGCATCCTGAATCTGTTGAATTCTAATCATTCGAAGTTGACGTCTATCGTACTCAGCCTAATAATTCTGATACTGAAACAATGAAGGCATGAATCAAAGTTACTCCACCCTTAACTCACTCCCTGTCAGGAAAATTTAAAGCGTTTCGCCTTGGGCGCTAAGATGAATACAGATGTGTACATCTAGGTTATCCGTGTTTAACAACCCACTTTCAACGCACACGGTTCCCTTCGCGGCGGGTAGCCAACGCTCTTTAACGCAACGCGGTACCCCATCGTTTACCATCTTTTTATTCTTGTGAAAAACGGCCACAATTTAATTTAATTTATTAGTCGATAAGATTTATTAGTTTCAATTCATGATTCTTATTAATCATTTTTAAGATGTTTCGATACTCTCGATTAAGTTACTTTGAACCGGGTGATATTCTCCTTGCGGATCGTGGCTTTCGATTCTCTGTAGTTGAAACTCGGAAACCATTAACAGTTGAACAAGTTGATGAATTGAAATTCATTACAAAATATCAATATAATGTCGAAGTAATCGCAGGACACATTCATACTTTGAACGTATTTTTCACAACTTTCCCATCGTTTCTCGGGAAAGTGATACCGACCTTTTTTTGTTCCTCGAGAGACACTCTAAAAGATCCTGCATGAATTTTTCGTTTCCAGGCGATGCCAAAAATGAGCATTTCTTAACACCCTACTTTGCGATCTTTTTTTGCAATAATTCGTGACTCGAAAGGCTATAAATTTAACCTTTGAGTATTCCCAATCAATTCGAACTACGAGACACCTCGTAGTTGGCAGCGAATGGGTTAAACTGAAAATTCTCAATAAAAAATTCATAGTCCTCAATATCTGATGACGTCTTCCACCGGGAAATTGGCATATGAAATATTAAATTGCGAAAGGACTACCAGACACCCAGTGAAATCGAACGATGTGCTCAGACACGGGGAGGAGTATCTGCTTGAAGCGAAAAAGGAACTGATATAAAGAAAATTACATACCATTCGACCCCACAGGAGACAAGGGTCTAAGAATGGCACGGCTCGCGCCGCAAATGGAGAAGGAACCATACGGGGTGAGTCACGCAACTTGGACGTCTTGCATCTCCGTTTAGTTTAAACTGCAGAAAGAAATGACAAAGGAGAAAGTTCGATGGCTTAATGCGGCCTAGCTGGTGGCTCGTTGCTACCTTGTTATCCGCTCCTTAGCTTTACAATTACAATGTTCGCTTTAAACGGACGGGAACGGTTTCTTCTAACGCGAAGGCGATATCCTTTGTTCAGAATTTCGGAGAGTAATGGATGTTTAGACGTTCAGGCGTGGCTTGGTGTTAAAATTAGTCTAAATGTGTTCAGGTAATTCTTTATGGGTTTTTGTAGATGGGTTTTGTAGATGTCTACGTGGAAGGAGCTATAAAATGATGGGGATGACGCATTCTTTTCGGTCTCTAGCAATACATACCCCTTCGAAACGAGGTATAAACTCGCCCGGACGCATTTATATAAATTCTAACGATTCATATCCTCTAGAAAAAAGTTAGAAATCCATCAACTCCGCGTCCAATAGCATTTTGTCTCACTGTCGGAGTCTCGGAATCAGAGTGTACGTTTGAAATCCAAGTTGCATAGACCCCCAGAAATAGGCAGCCAACCTCTCCCGAACCGGAATGGTATATAACGCATCTCGGCGGTCTCGGAAGTGTGGTAAACGTTGAGCAACGCGAGATGGTTCATCGAATTTAAAATTCATGCAAACAGCTGAATTACGTGCCGCTCTTTTCCCTCTTCAGCGTCTTTCTGCTCGCTCGTAGGCTGGGGATGAAAAAGCGAAGGCTCGGGCACAAAGAGCCGCCGGAAGATTCTTCCCTATTTGTGTTTAACTTTGAAGCTCTCGTCGGAAGCGTTTCTTTCTCGGGGGTTTTCCTCCAAGGGTGACGCGCGGGAGTTGGAAAAGGGGTTCGAGCGGTTACACAACGTTTCACGCTGATCGAACGTCGCTCGGGGTGCTTCGATCACTGTGCGCGGTTTCCCTGTTTCGTTTCTCATTTTTTTTTTTATTGGCGCGAAGGGACGAAAGAGTCTGCAGTTTGTTGATTGTGATGCTTGAGTTTCGACAACATTTTGGAAAATGTGTTCGATTGAATTGAAATTATTTATGTAATTCTTCCAATTTTAGACAAATTAAAATCGTGGTGTTTTCCTTTTAAATTCTTTTAGAAACGAAAGTGGCACTGCTTCGTACAATTTTCCCCTAATCGTAGAAATCGACCAAACAATGACTTCGTTATCACGGCGTTTATTACTTATCCCTCTAGGAACGGATGAAACGAAAAAAACAGACGAAAGGGGTGGAAATTCAAAAACGTGCAATCCTCCGGGACACCAAGTTCGGGTACTTTTAATCTTCGATTATCGTTACCCCTCACTCGCCCCCTCCCGCGAGAAAGAAGCGTCCACGAGACAACAAAGCCCCAGCGGATCCCTTTGAAACTTCAATCGAAAATCGCGCTGTTTTATCTCGTCGATTCGAGCAAGGGACGCGGTTGCACCTTCTTAGAGCATTGAGAGGGATGAAAAGGGGAGAGAGGGTGGGCAGAGTCGGTAGTTATCCAGTTCTTACCTTCATAGTCGTAGGAAGATTAATAGAAAAGTATAAATAAAGAATTTAATGGGGCTCTCAAATTTGGGGACTTATTCTTCTGTGGCATCTACTTTGGCTCACCAAACAATTGCAAGATAGTTTGTGTACTTCCAAAGAGTTCTATTAATATCAACAAACAAAAGCTGCCATCCAATCTCCATTATTTGCAGAGGACAAATACTAATAGAGACACAGTGATCTTTAGCACGAAACTTCAAGTTAGCAAAACAGTCGAGTACGAGACAACATCTTCAAACTCGAGTTCCTCGAGAAGAAACACTTAATACCACGTTCTCGACTCACTTTTATTCAACGAGCCGCAACTTCTAGCATGCATCGTCACAAATTTCATAATCCGAGGCCTCCACCTAGACGAGGATCGTGAAGATCTCCCAAAAGCGTTCGTATTCATCACTCGACATCCGTTTCGACCAGGTTCGGGTAAATTGCCGGGCGAATAGATCGTTTTGGGAACGAGAGGCGTCCAAGGGCCCCGGGGCCACTAATTTTTCTTAACGAATCCCGTGGCATCGTATAATTTTCTCGTGGGACGGCCAGGAACGTCGAAGGTTTGTCGTTGCTGTGTCTCATCACGGCCTACCTTTCTGTGTACCTATGCGAAACAATCGAGAAAAGCCGCGGCCCATTCATAACCCTCGATCGCCCGGGGCTAATCGTGTGGCTTCGTGGCGTTCGAGAACTGTGCTCATCAATTTTATGGGAAATCGGCCGTCAATTTTGAATTCTGACGTGGGTCTGGGCCACCGTTGACGGGCCCAAACCGTACAATTATACGATTCTTTTGCATACGGGACGCTGGGAAACGTACTCCAAAGTTTTCTCGATTTTTTAAGAATTTTAGTGGCGCGAAGATTCGGTTTGAACCGGAATCGGGACCTTTTCTGAATACCAATGCTCTTTAACGCACCGCGGTACCTGATAGTTCATCATCTTTTTACTCTTGTGAAAAAAGGGTCCTCTCGTACCGCACCCTGGCAAACATATCTCAACCTGAATCATCGCGCGCTACGACGCGGTCTCGATGAATCTAAAACTTTGGCTAACCAAATTAGGGGCCACGTCTAGATCTAACTCTCAAGCCCAGCGAGATCTCGATCGCGCCAAACACTTGCATCCTGCCAGATATCAGAACTCCAAGACGTCTTATCCGAGTCACGTCGATGCCATAAACCGCCAAGCATCCAGCGAATTTCGATTGGTCGCTAGGTCCGCACCAGCAGGGGGATGGGAGGGGAAGGGGTGGAAAAGTCCGAGAAAGACGTCGATTCTTTTCGGGATAAAGCGGTGGAATGGAGGAGGGGGGGGGGCAGGAATAGGACAGTTATACCCTCTTGATGTATCGTATCGAGGATCTATGATCCCTCGAGGTCCCTGCGGTGGACCGTAATCCCGGAACCCCATATAAAGCCACCGTAAGAGATAGTTCCCCGTAATACGATAGAACTCACTGGGCCCCTTATCGCGTTCGGCGATCGGCACACGAGCCATATGTCGTTCCTTCGTCTCTTCCTGCTACGTGTATTATTTATCCGCGAGGCGTATCCCCATCGCCGAGAAATCCTGCTACGCCCCATGAATTATCCGGAATTGCCGAAAATTGCCTCCAATTTTCGTCAACCGCACCCCAAACCGGCCACGCACCTACCAAACGGCGAGAGAGTGGGGGAGTGGGCGATGGTGGTACTCGAAATTGGGGCGACGAGGACGACTGCCAACGAAAATTGCCCAGAATTGTCACGCCATTGCGTCAAGAACATGTTTCGCCAGCAAGGAATACCGTTGAGCGTCGATAAAATTCTCCGAAGGGTCGATGTGTGGGCCCGAGTAGGGCCTCTCCGAGCGTAGGACTTTAAAGACGTCGTTGAGAGTTTTCCGCAGTTTTATGGGCATTTGATTGGCAAGAAGATCGGTGGGAATTAGGTTCGACTCGAATTGGGCCCTACTTCAGATCTGACCTTCAATTTTATGGGTCTCATTCGCACGAGAGAATCAGGAAACGGCGTCTAAAGTCTTGTGAAGAGTTGTATTGAAACGTGATTGGCAGAAAGATCGAGATGGGGGCATGATCTGACTGTCTCCTGGGCTCGTTTGCATACGAGACTTTAGAAACGATATTCCAAGTGTTGTTTCCCTGATTTTTATAGAAACATAGCAAATACAGGTCCCAAACTCATCGTATTTCTGATAGGGCCTTGAAGATCTCATCATTACCTATCACATCGAACGAGACTAGGTTAACCCTATGCACTCGAGGGGCGACTCGGAAGCAACAGTTTTTGTTTATCTTGAATTTCGTTGAATCTGAGCTGTAAACTGGCATATTTTCAAGTAGTAGTAGGATACTTTATTTCCACGGCTTTCCATGGTAGAAGAAGGGTTTAGTCGTCTAAATTAATAATAATAATAATAATAATAATAATAATAATAATAACAATAATAATACTTTATTTACGGGCAATCTGTCCTTGATAATAAGTACAATGTAATAACAATGATAACAAGAAAAACAAAACAAAAATGTAGAGGATTACGGTATCTCATATTGTAACGTGTTCAAACTTGATTTGCACATCTGCAAAATTGTAACGACTGATCTTTTAAATGCTAAAGGTGAGTCATGAAAAAGATCAACAGACATATTAAGGCTGTTGTTAGCCATCGCCCATATTCTTGTAACACAATTTTGTTTCGAAATTGAGGTACGATATGGATCGGTGTAAAAAATATCGCTGCTTCGAAATTGCCTACTTGAAATATTAAATTTCAATAGTTCCAGTATCCTGGGACATTCAATTTTACTATTGACAATTTTAAAAACTAGCACGAGGTCAGGTACAGTTCGGCGCTGCTTAAGCGTGAGCATTCGCATAATGCAAAGTATATCGTCATAGTCGTATTTGTTAGCTCTCTGTAATGAAACTGTCGTCGAATGCAAATGGTTGATAATTAGGTCTGGGTTACGCCTGCGACCTGGATACGCGGATTCGAAAGTGTTTATCCCACCAATCCCTCACTCGCTTGTCATCGATCTGTTGCTACCAGCTGCAATCCCGATAGCAAGTGTGTTGCTGCGCAAACAGGGGGACTGGATGTTCAACAAGTTTCCATATCTGTTTGGAAAAATTGAGGACTTTCGAAGCCGTCCCCAGCCCGAGCCTCCGACCGAGTACACGCACCGCGCTGATTTATAACAATGTTCGATTAAAGCGAACGGAAGCCTCGCGGCGCCTGATTAAAATATCAAGCGACCGCGGACAAAGTTTCACGACGTCGGGGCCTCTTAATCCTGGCGCGATCTGCATCCTGGCGTCGCGTCGTATCGACACGCCGCGAACTTGTTCGCGTAACTCAGCAGTATGCAGATGCGACACGCAGCTGCGGACTCGTTAATCCGGCGAATTCGTTCGGGAATCCCGGGGGGCTATCTGAACACATCGACGGGCTTGTTTCGAGATCTCCTATCGGGAGGTGACAAACACGATTCGCATCACTTGAACCTCTGGTAAGAGAGTAGTCATCTGTTCCTGGCGAAGTTAGGATGGTGTAGGTATGAGGACTATATAGGGATTGACGAGAACTTGAGAGTGGGGATTTGGAAGCTATAGGTCTAGAAGAATGTGGCTGAGGACTATGTTGAGTTTGATCTAGGTCTGAGGCCTGTATCTGGATTGATGGTAACTCGCGAATAAGAGTTTGGAAGCTCTAGGTCTAGATGGATGAGCTGAGGACCATGTTGCGTTTAATCTAGATTAATATTAAGATGCTTCGACAATGATCAAACCTCTGAGAATCTTGGACTGGTGACCATCATCCTTTGCATCCATTGTACTTAAACTTAACAAAAATTCCGAAAGTTTGCACCAGACTTCCAGATCGGATCCACCAACCTGTCCTTGCAGTAGTCCTCTTTTCAGCCCAAAGGCGATACCGAATGGCACTTCCCAGAAAAAATCTCAAGGCTCATCCGCAAGAAAAAATCCTCCATAAAATCGCTGGAAGCTTGAAGTCCGAGTGGGAGGGTCTGCAGCATTCCGCACGCTCGTTGGCCCGATATAGCGTGATATCGGCGACTTGCAAATGCACTCACGTAAGTCAGCTGTATGCAGATGGGCCCCGCAGCTGCGGGACCCTGTAGGGAAGTAGAACGCCGGCGTACGACTTTCCTAGGAAGCCGGAGAACACCGTGGAACGAGCCACGGCACGGCACACACCGATCTAATTGTTACCGCGAAACACCATAATCGAGCACGAAGAGCGAAAGAGGAGCCGTGGAGAGGCAGAACCGAGCGTTGCATGCCTCCACGCGATCTGGTAGACGTCTCAATCGACGAGGAAGGTCCCTGTAAATTACCTGTCTGCAGTCAGAGGCTACGCCGCGGCCAGGCCCGGTCGCCTCCGCGACCATAAAAGTGTCCGCGCCACATATTATTCCCATCTAGGGCGCGCTAGTTGCACGGGGAAACCCGTGGTTTTCTACGAGTTGCCTTTAGTCGCGCTTGGCGCGTTGCGCGCAACGCCGCAGACTTAGATGGATTTCGTTTCTATTTTTTTTTCTCTCCACGCTCGGTTCTTCTGCTCGCGAACGCGACGTTTATGGCGCTGGACGGAGGTATTCCGATCTTTGGAGAAGTCGATTATCGTGGACACGCTAACCACTGATCCGCTACCAAACTGACGATATCCAAAACATTGGAATAATCCTAATTCCTCTCACCTCTCGAGACATAACCTCTCCGTACGCCGCGAGTGTCATTACCGAAGGGATCCAGGTGTCGCCACCTTCCCACCTCCGGACACCAAAGTCTACCCGTCCCCATACACGACACGTGGAAGTAAAACGCTCAGCGAGATATCCCCAGCGACAAAAAGTCGATGAGTCACCAATGCGCGGACGTTCTGGCGGCTAGGTACCGGTGCTCATCTAACAGCGTGTCGGCTAGCTAAACAGCGATACTCGTAGCCTACCTATGTGGACAGACAGAGACTCGTTCTCCTATCCATCGGGAATTTTCTGTTCGGTAGGTGGGCATCATCCCCATTACACCTGGTCATTACGCTCCGACGTATTTCCATAACGACTCGTTAGCGGCGACGTGGCTCGTGAAGGCGCGCGAGCGCACTTTCAGCCACGGTATACCTACCTGGACGAAGCACCCCGCCGTGGGTGGCGCCCCCGTGGGAAACCGATCCGCGTCTCCCTTTTTGCCAGTTTTGTTGCCCCGTTTCCATGCTTTCCGTCGGCCATATACGATCCCCCTTCGGCCGAGGATCGCGCGGTTCAGAGCTGAGTTTAATTGGGAGCGCGCTGTCTCGTTACGGACTTTGTTAATGAAGACGTCGAACACTGGGATAATTATGGACGATTCGACGATCATCGGGCCCTTTGCGGGATTCCATTGGCGACTTTGACGTTCGTTTAACATCTTTAGGTTTTGGGAAGTCGAGTTTGGAGAACTTGGGGATCCTTGACGTTTTGTGTAAGGTGTACTAGGCCTAGAAGTTCTTAGATTGCACGAAATATAGCTAGTTGTAAGTTGTGATTGTAAGTGGCGATTTCAGCTTCAGAGAAGCTTGTCTAGAAGTTCTTGGATCGATGGGGCTGACTTATGATTGTACGTGGTGATTTCAGCTTCAGAGGAGCTTGAGGATTCTCGACACTTTGTGCGAGGTGTGCTAGGCCTAGAAGTTCTTAGATTGCACGAAATATAGCTAGTTGTAAGTTGTGATTGTAAGTGGCGATTTCACCTTTATGCCGAGACCTTAGGTGCAATGTGGGCTGGCGTTGACGTCAATGCTCAGCTGCCAATGAAGGTAGCCTGTCGCATTAGGTTCTCTCGTCGAGCATACTGATAACCCGGACAGTACGCGTATAAGACTCACTTTCTGGCACCTGAGGACTGCTGTTTTATTGCATGGACTCTAGCCAAGCCTGTCTTAACTGATTGCAATCATAAGAAGCTGAAGTTGTAGTGCCACTTGGAAACCATGTCCTCTGCCATCATAAGCACCAAAGGTGTCTGACCATTTGAAAACCCGGGCTCTTATCTCGCTCTGTGTAAACACCTTCCACAGACAGCAACCAAACCCAACTGTTGTCATTCTCCACTGTCTAAAAAAGCAATGGTACATTGGAATAGACATGCCCCTATCAGGGATCCATCAGCGCCTCGAAGCTGCGTCTTGCGCCTTGGGAGTTCGCGCGAGGCTCAAAATCGGAGGCCAACCATCTCGATCAGATAATACCGGGCAGCTCACAGCCCTCGTCCAATGAAACCGCGAGTTCAAGGAGTTAATCGAACGGCCGGGGCACAAAGTAGCCGGCATTAAAATTCAATATCACGCTCGCCACTCGGAGCAAAGTATCGAGATTAGATCTGCGGGTAACAGTCGAGGCGAGAAACGTCGAGGAGAGAGCGGTAGCCCGTGTACCCGGTGGGATTTAAGGAACGTCAACCGCGGGGACAGTTTATCGGGCCCGCGAGCCGGCGGCGCGATGAAAGGCGGCACCTTATCTACGGGGTGTCCCCGGGCTTTTATCTACGCGGTAAAGGATTCCCGTGTTCCACGCGAGATAGATCTTATTTATGCGACCCCCCTTTCCACGGCTACCGATTAAATCGACCCCGCTCGGCTGGATCCCGTTTCCATCTTCCTGGAAGGACGGGAGAAACCCGTGCCCACGGAATCTTGAAACGGATAGGGTACCCGGCGTGCGTAGTCGCGGATTTTTCGCGGGTGAATTTGATTTTCGCGCACGGAAAATTTTGGGGAGGATGGTCTTTGAATTTAACCTTGTAGGGACCTACATGTAGTCATAGGTCCAAGCAGCGTTACCAACCTAAGCTAGAGAATCTAACGTTAGGTTTTCGTTGTTTTGAATAACGAGACGCAGTTAGAGTCGTTAGAAGTTGGTGATCGCTGGTTATCGTGTCGACACGTGTTGATCTTGTAGAGAGAAATGAAGAATTGAAAAGACAGATAGCTGTGTTCTACTATACAAGACGGAGATTACCTTCCCCGGACAAAAGTCATTGTTATATAAAAGTTTAGGCGTAGATGTACGTTATAACCCTTTGCACTCTGCGCCATCTCGTTGCAAAGTAGGAATCGCATCACGTGCAATAGTCTATCCGTGGAAACGCGTCTTTTTTGGCATTATTAGCTCTTTTAGTGCAAGGAGTAATATATCGCTCTTTCATAGACTCGCAAAAAGGGCCAAGAGCTGTCTCTGCTCGAAGCTACAAGTGCTCTAACTATTTACAAACAAAACTCAAGTTCAAGTTTTTGGGAAACCTATAACGTTTTATTTTTATTTTTCTAGTAATAAAGGAAGTCTAACGTGTTTCTTAGTATCGTGTAAAAATTTCACGAATCTTAAAGTGAAATTGCCTGGTGTAACATTGACGCTCCTAGATACGTCAAAATAGATATGATAAAATAACAGGGTGCTTACTTTTTCGCGATGGCCGGGGCTATCATTCCCGTTCCTCGAACTGTTATTACCTTTATCCATGAAAATAACCCGGTTGCACTCGCATAAATCATCTTCAGACAAGAAAAGTATGCCTCGATACAGCTGATTAAACGACAGTAAAAGGCGCGGCATTTCCACCTTCTTTTTTTCCTTACATCATACGCTTTTTACTCCGAAGGCATCGGTTCCGAACGACATCAATTTTTTATTGTCTTTAGCACCGTGGATGACAGGCAGCGCATTATCGCGCTATAGAGCGCATTAAAAATAGAACAAAGGCGGGAACACTGCGGAAGTGTCTAACTGTGATACTAGCAGCTCAAACGCGATGATAGGGCTTTCGTCGCGAACTGTACAATCTAAATGATTGATAGAAGCCGATCGTAACGCTAAAAAAAGATTACAAAGCTGAAGGGAAGGGACCGGAAACTTCGATAAAAGTTCTCTTTCCCATTCCGCTATATACATACATGTATTCACGCTTTTTTATGCTTTGCAGCCGTACATTTTTTTTCATACGTAGTTTATTATTCGTCGAATTTTTTTTATTTGTTGCAAAACTAAGCTTGATTTGCGAAATGGCACATCGCGCGTCGCTACACGATGCAGTATTCATCGTTTGTCATTGGAACCGTTGACGTCACCCGATCGTGGAAATGTATAATTGATCGCGCGCGCGCGCCTGATGAATTATAGCGCGAAAAGGTTGCCGAGGGGGGAGGCATTTTTAAGCGTCAGCGGCGGTTAAATGAAAGCGCGCCGATTCATGTAAATTGTCGGGAATAAATCGTTTGGCCTGGACGCGCAATGTTGAAATATTCTCACTTTTTCCGCCGCTTCATAGTCGCATTAAACTCGGAATAAATCACGCTGCCGCCATTGCAAAAAGTCCTGCAACACAGCGACTACATACCTTCTGAATCCCAAATATCTTCTAAAACTACTAAGTGAAAGCACTTGAAATTCAGTATAGTTGTGCAAAAACTCTATTGAGGAGTAAAACCACTCTAGAGGCAGAAAAAAAGACCTAAATTTGACAATTTATTTTGGGAGTGTAACAAATGGAATAGAATTCCTTTTCCGAGGGTTTATTTAACACATATTAAGAAACAAAAAACAATTTTTTTATTGTCATTTTCATACAAAATGGCGGCGTCAGAGCCCGTCGTCGAAAACCGCTTTTTTGAAAACACCGCCACGGGAGGACGGATTTCTCGGCATCTATGAGTCATGGAACAAAAACTAAAGAAAATTTATAATCTACATACAATTGGCTTCGGATGTACGTAAGATTTTTCTTCTTAATCAATTTTTGCGGAAGTAGCGTACTTTTTAAGCAATGAATCGACTTTTTGCTCTAAAAATGACCATTAAATTGTTTGTAAAAAAAAGTTTACATTCGATCAAAGAACGGCTACGTACTTCCAAAGAGAATATTGTTGTGAAGCTACTGTACAAATTTCAAATCGATCCATGCAATAGTCACTGAGAACTCCGTCCTCCCAGTTTAGAAAAAGTGGTTTCGAGAAAAACGCATTCAAAGGTTTATAAACACTTTAATCGCGGTTTGAGGCGCTGGGGCAAAATCGATAATTGAACCTTTCAACATTTATTTTTCACTATAAATAAAATGACGTATTATTTTTATGACCCTAAAGTATCGTTTAGGAAAGAAAAAAAAATCGATTTTTTGAAAATCCTAGAGTGGCTTTACTCCTCAAAGGGTCCATCGATGTCCTTGTTAGTCCTCCAATTTCTTGCTTGAACTCCAGTTAGGAACTCATCCCACCAGAGACAACAAAGCAGTAATTTTTAGCAAATCTAGGCTACTCAAGCATTCCACGAATCACGTGGGCCCAAACGGAGCCAGCAGCATATCCAGAGGGTCCTAACCAGCTAAGAAAAGGATTCCCCCGCCCCGTATTCAAATTCCCGTAGTGGACCAGTATCGAGGACGTTCCTCCAAGATCCTGGAACCCCCAACGCGAGCCTCTATCAACTTACCCCATCCCCCTGGCCGACGGAGGGGGTCCAGGGGTCGTAGTATACCTGGCCGCGACTAGTTAAGGGCCTGCCGCCGCAGCTGAAACTTTGAACAGTTAAAACAAAGCCCTCGGGGGCTCGCTGGAAGGGGACAGAGCGGAGGTGAGCTCATCTAAATCACAAATCTCAGCCTCCATCAGCACACCTCCAGCGATAGAGCCCACGGTTAATAACCGTGGCGGCGTCGGTGAGCGCCTCCCCCGGCCTCGTCGCGGTGTTGGTGAGCGTCCTCGGCTCGTGTTCACGGCGTCGACACGCTCACGGACGCCGCGCGACGCCGTGTGGGTGCCGGGGACCCCCCGCGACATGGCGCCAGGGTGCTCCGCCTTCCGAAGTCCCCTTCTGCCAGCCCGTGGAGCTGCGTCGTGCGACCACCTCGAATCTTGGCCGCTGAGTCGATAGGAATTTCGTGCTGGATGCAGAGCTCGCCCGTTTGGGAAGATTCGTGACAAGATTTTCGACGCCGGATTGGAAAATGATAGTGTTTGGGAAAGTAGGGGACTCGGGGAAGACTTGAGCATGGTCCGATGACGGAACTTTGGGTTCGGATGAGGAATTTAGGGATTCGTGATGAGGTTTTGGGTGGCAGGTTGGGAAATGGTGTTGTTTCGGAGATTGAAAGACTTGGGGGAGTGGTAGAGGAGTAATTAAACATCAGTCGATGATGAGGCTTTGAGTCCTGGTTGGGAATGTAAGGATTCGTGGCAAGATCCCATGTGTTCCTGAGGTTTAAAGACCTGGCCCAGATTTAATGTAAGGATTTTGTAAGCGAAATAAAGGTTCCAAACGGAAGACTCAGCTCCTAGGTCGAATACTTGGAGCACATTTGGAATGGCCATTTCCCATCAGAACTGTAACTTATTTCACCTCTGTTGTAACTGCTCAGCAATTCGCGAGACGTAGGATCGAACGTCCAATCGCGAGGAACAGTGGAGATTACCGTACTGTTAGGCGCGCCCACATCCTTGTTGTGGTGTCCAAGGAACGAGGCTCTCGGAACGCTGGCAGCACCGGATCCACACTTACTCCTTGGCCGTTCCACGTGCGCTTGCAAATTCGTTGCGGGTACTTATGACTACATTATGCTCGGGATCGGCCGAGCAACAGGAATTACCACGGCCGTTATCGAACGCCGCGGTGATCCGGCTCGTTCCCGACGGAAGTTGCCTTATCATCATGCATAATTGCGAGAGGAGGCGCGCCAGCGAGCTTTCGGATTTCTTCCGAGGAATTCTAGCCTTTACTGCGAAACTAAGTGGATTGTAAAAAGCCACGATTGAGGGTTACTGGTCTCCGTGCTACCATCCACCGGGGGCCACCGTGAAGATGCTTGAAAACGAACTTCGTACTAATCTCGAGCTATGCCAAGTCGATACTGGTGGAAATGCTCCCCTGGCACGTTGATGGAATGCCCTCTGGAACCTCTCTGCACGTCTCTCTTCGGCCATGAGACGTATGTTGATGGAAGCCTAGAGAATACTCTGTTCCTAACGTGAAACATACGCTACCAAGTTTTGAAGATACGCCCCAACATCTCAGCGAAGAGGATCCTACTTGCCCAGATCCTCTACACCAGTCTCAGCATAATGCCTTCTCACCTCGTCGCGATTCACTTAACCCTTTGCACTCCGAATTATATGTCAATTTCTGAAGTCGAGCCACACCCGACATAAGAGTGCAAAGGGATAACGTTTCCAAACCGTCCGCTCTCGACACCCCTCTCAGAAGTAGGCCAACCCAAAATCCCTCCAACTACCCTACCACAAGCCCCCTAAGTGACACGGCCTACCCAACAGGGAGAAGTCTCAACAGAAGGGTATCAGGTTCTCCCGAAACAAAAAGAAACAAGACAGCGATAAATCGAGAGAGAAGAGTATCCCCGAATCCTCGTCCAGTTCGAATTAGGGTCTACCGGACACCGCGGGAAAAACGCGGCTAATCCGAGCTTTACGAGCGTCCGAGACGCGTGAAATCTCCGCTCCATTAATACGCGCCGTGAACCGAGGTCATCCATCACTTCCAGCCGGCGCCCGTGGATCGACCTGCGTCCGAGAGTCTCTGGTACAGGCGACCATGGGGGGGAGGGGGGAGAAGGACGACTGCTGGCCGCAGGAAGAGGACGAGACGGGGCAAAAGGAGAAAGAAGAAACGACATCTTTGTTTGGCGAAGCTCGGGGTGGCCCAGGTCTGGGGTGCTCGAGGGGGCGACCCCGTAGATGAGGGGTTTCGGAGGTTAAACAAACATGTGATTACCGACTGCCTACAGCTGGCTACATTATATCTGCCTACCAAGGTAACCATCTATCCCTCCTCCCCTTCTCCTCTGGATTCATCATCTCCCGTTGCCCTTGCTGGGCTCGCTCGCGCTCGAGAGAGAAAAATCGACGAGCCAGCGAACCGTAGCCCCGGAGGCCACGTAGCTCGCCATCATCTTCGCTCGGGGAGACAAGGACGTGCCGGCTGGAGCAGGACGGAGACAGGGTTTCTGGTTTTTCGAGTAGCCGTTCGCGTCGATTGGCCCACCTTCGACCCGTGGCTGATTTGTTGTCCGAGGATCCAGGCCCTTCCGATGGTTTTGGGCCTCTCATTGTGTTCCTGTCGGTGCTACGGGCTTCCGGGTTGCGGTCTAGTTGGAGATTGATTCATTGTGTCCTGGGTGGAAATTGATTCGTCGTATGTAGGCTGCCTTGGGTCTTTTGGCATAGCAGGCGCCAGGTGGAGACAGACAGTGGCTTTGTTGGGAGAACAATGGCTGGGCGGTCTGGTTATCGAATCTGTTGTTCATCAGCT
Organism: Hylaeus anthracinus; assembly: GCF_026225885.1. Classification (NCBI taxonomy): domain Eukaryota; kingdom Metazoa; phylum Arthropoda; class Insecta; order Hymenoptera; family Colletidae; genus Hylaeus; species Hylaeus anthracinus. Next base: position 27,689 of record NW_026535281.1, read on the forward strand.
GAGACATGGGGATGAATAATAGTCCGTGTTTGCTGGGGGTACTAGTTGGGGAGGTATTGGGTCGACAATTATGTGGTTGCACTTGGGACACTGTAGAAGAATTCTGATTTCTCAATTTCAACAAGATCCATCACCAGAAGCTTCTTATCCATACTATCCATGGACTATCAAGCTGGAATCATCATAATCTTAACAAATTGCCCTCTTCGCTCCGGACTTCCACCTCCCTAAGTCTCACGATCAGAAATCATCCAACTCGACACGTAGGCCACCACTCTAGGTCCCCCGATGCTAAAAAGAATTACCTCGACAGGGCTCCTACTCATCCCAACAGCCATATCCCAAGTCTGGCTCACTAGGGAGCAACGCCTAGCCGTCAAGGCAACATGAAAACGAGTCTGCGGTGCTCCGAGTGAATCCTCGAGCGAGTCTAACCCAGACTTGGCACTTCTTCTTGCCGTTTCTTGCGCGAGGCTCTGGGAGTGGCTGCGAGTCGAGCAACAGCCGCTTAATTACGCGGATTCCTCGCACAATCGCGGCTGGGAAAGGTGTGCGACGAGGCCGCCTCTTTGACGCGCGCCTCGCTCTTCCGGAAAGCTCCCTCTGACCAAGCTTTTCCGCGACCCCACCCCCCTTTTCCCAACCACTGCCCCCTACCCCCCCGTGGTTGCACTCGAGGAACAGCACGCGGTTTTCCGTGACGCGCGTCTGAAACGCGGTGAATGGCGAGTTGGCCGCGATTCCCGGATGAAAGCTGGCGAAAACAGACGTCACTAGGCTGGGCTCCTTCGCGGTCGGTCGGTTAAATCGGCTAGAGGGTTGAATGTGACGGCGCGTCGCTAACCCTGTGTCTCGATTCGACCGAGTAATATATTCTGAAAATTTCGACGCGAGACTTCGTCTTCGTCGGCTGAATGCCGGAGAGGGGAAGAGTTTGTACTTTCTTTCTTTCGAGGATACTTTAAAGAAGTTTGAAAGCTTCCTTTTAAGGATCCCTTTTGGGAGGGATCTTTGTTGCTCACAGGGGGGGACTGACGAGCGTGAAATGACAGCCTTTTCTTTCAGGTAGTCGCAAACCTGCCTGCGGAAGAAGTTCAGGTGATGGTCTTTTAAAATTTTTTTAAGGAAAACGCGATTCAGGATTTTCCAGAGACACCTCTGGCAGACAGAATTTAATCACTCAATACGTTGTAATCAATTTAAGTATATTTTATTTCATTTTATTTCGAAAGTCTTTTTTCTGTGAAAGAGGTGTGCAGCACGTTTCGCGTAATCTGTCCGTGTACTTTTTTAAATTTGACGCCAATTAGATGGCGTGTTCCCAGGAGCGTCCTAACTTAAAAGCAGACAAATTCGCAGGCGAACGTCGGAATTGGTTGATGAAAGTCAACAATGGGAGGGAATCGCAGTGTATTGCGGTGGCTGCGCTGATGGATCGTGTCGGCCATATTGAAAAATGAGTTGAAATGATAAAATGCAATCTCGCGGCAGAAGAAGGGGGGGCGGTTAATGGGTCCGCTTCGTCGGGACGGCTTCCTGCTTAACGCCGAGCCACTCGGCCACGTCCGCTCGTTCCCCAATTCGCTCTTTCCTTTCTCTCTCTCTCGATCAGCCCGCCAATCATAATTTCTATCAGAGCCACCTCCGGGTGACGATAGCCGACAATCACGAAATTGCCCGGACGCCTTTTGTCTCCGCTGCTCTCGTCACTCGGCCAATCTTGCCACGCGTTCCAACGACCGCTTCCACTTCGTTGTTCTCCTTCATTGACGGGGATTTCGCTCGGATTGGTGCACCGAACGCCCCCAACACAATTTCTGTGTTAAACACTTCGCCTCTAACCACCCATTTAGGATCATTAGCGTGCCGTTTCTTCTCGAGTTTAACTGACTTTTAGACACTTATTTTCATTATTTAGCTTTCTGTTTTATGGGAAATCGTTCTTTTCGAACAGGATTTACTGCAACTTTATGTTGTGCCCTCGGGCGGATTTTAAAGGATTTTGGGATATCGTGTGTTTCGGAGCGTTTAAAGAATTGGAATTCACCGGTGTTCGATGATGAGTCAAAGGATCGCAACTCCAGCGATGTACTCTCAACAATGACTTTATTCAAAATGTACTCAGTTCTTCTTTTTACAAAGTGTTATCTTTTTTATAGTCTTCGTTGGCAATGACCATATATGGTGATGCTGCTAGACGCGAGTGCTGCTAACTTGCAGTCCTCGCGTCAAAGTATGTCGCTGATTTCGGACATTCTTAACCGGGCATAGGCAATATTCGTGTGTCAGGGCACAACATTTAAAATAAAAATAAATAACTGCATTCGATTTATACTCGATTCATACGGTTTTACTCAATTATTCAATGACACCATGACATCTGCCAGCTTCCAAGGAGATTACCCTGTTGAAAACGTTAGCACGTCTGCCATTATCCTTTGGGGAGGTCAAGGAGCCCCGAGCGGCGCCACCGTCTAACCTCAGTCGCCATGTTTACTAATATTCCATTAAAACAATTCAAGAATAAATCAGCAATAAAATAATGATACGCATAGCTAGGGAACTTGAATGATAAATCTAACTTTAAGAAGTCCTAACAAGAGAACTACGGCCAAGTTGGCGACTAATTCTAAATTGTTTGTAACCAAGAAAGGTAAGTACTTCGAGCCAAAGTAAATACCTCTGCGGAGACAGAAACTAGTTAACTAAAGACTTGAATCCACCTCGCGGGTAACTTTGAACGAACTTCGACACGCAACATGCGAGACATGACACACGTTCACCAACGAGGAAAATAAGTTTATAGCCTGATTTGTATCGTCTGAGAAATGTTTACATGCTCTCGTCGCTTTATCGCCTCTGTCTATAGAAGATTCCTATTTATAGAAAGCAGCGAATATTGTTCGTAGAATGTACAACGTAGAGGAAGGGGTTATTGTTCTCCATGAGCGTTCACCGCGAAGTTATTTCGAGATGGAAGAGTGAACCGGAAATCAATGCAAGTGTAATTGCTTCTTACACTGTAGAGGCATCTCTGAATAAATAAAACCCCTCGTAGAACATGTAAAAATAGAGTACGTGGCCTGGGTAATTTTGTTTGGAAGCTGCAGTGATGACCTATTGAAGTTCGGCTTGTTGAGTCCCAGTTTACAACGGTATTTAAAGTTCGTGATATTTGAATCTCTAAGTAATGCAAATGAGGTTTCAGAAGGGGTTTAAGTGGATGTACACATGGCGAAGTTCGCAACAGTACCTACCTTAAACTTCAATTGTTCCTCGTTTTCAGATTCTACGCAATAATGCAAATCCAAGATTCAAATTGTACGTAGGTGCCTTATAGACAGGAAAACGCACAGATCACGAGACATTGGGATGTCCAAGCATTTATTATACTTGATCTTTGCAATATGCGGACTATGGCACCTCGTATACAAGCTTCCAAAGAGGATAGGACCCAATCTCTGAGAATCACAATGAAATTGTTTCTAGGTGCCTTATAGACAGAAAAACACCTAGATCACGAGACATTGGTATGCTCAACTATTTATTAGTACTTGATCCTCGCAATATGCGAACTATGACACCTCACGTACAAGCTTCCAAAGTGGTTCCGCCTGCAGAGCCTAGACTCTCGGATCTTCCACGTTCCCTCGATCGTCAATTCTCAACTGACATTCGTTCCCCTGCACACTAATCGCGAGTCAGCGTACAACAGATGCGTGGAATCTTGAGAAGTCGGGATTCAAGGAGCCGGAAATCCACGAATCGTGCAGTTCCGCGTAGCAGAGTGGCGCCAAAACGGGGCCCAACGGAGATCCCCGGGCCAGACGTCTATATACCGCGCGGGAAAAGGGAAGGACGGAGAGGGGCCTCATTATGTTTCGGTAATTGGCCGAATCCAGCGATGTTTTCAATTTGGTCAAAGGCGCCGCTTGTGCGAGATCCGCGCTGGCGTAGGTGGACGGAAGGAGAGACGCGGTTGCAAGAAATACAGCACACGCGTCACGGGCTGAACGAGTCGAGGGAGACCCCCTTTAGCTGACTTTTGCGAATAAGCGGGGGGTGGGAAGCGGAGAAAGGCTGCAGAGATCCGTTTCTGTTGAGGCTCTTGAGTCCTCGGATGATATCCGAGTTGATAGGTTGGGTTGCTGTGGAGCTAGTAGGTTCTGCTTCCACAGCTACTTTTACAAAATGGCCGACACTTTGAGGAAGGTGCTTCGAGCCACCTCAAACGATCTTTGTACACTCAAGATTTTGATTATCTCGAGGCTCACCTGCCTTCTCTCAACATTGGCGTCTCGTTAGCTTCGAGATCATGGGTAATTGGATCCTTAATTGACATGGAACATGCGCTGCTACATTCCTGCTGTTTATCACGCTGAATTTATCAACAGTAGTCGATAATTTGCATCCAATCGGAGCCTAAACTGCGATCAGAAAGTCGGAACTGCTAGTGGCAACGCAGACTCCAGCCAACCTTCGAGTCTCTCGAAGAAATCCTTGCGTCGATCGTTCTGAAAGGGATTTTCTTGGGATCCTTCGGATTCCACGCGTAACCTTCATTCCGTGCTCACGGTTACCGTCGTCGGCCATTAGTCGATGCAATAATGGAACGAGGATTTCTTTTTAATTCAATCGCAACGACTACTGTTTTCACTTACGCCTCCGACTGGACACCTCGTCGCCAACTCCTAGCGATGTTATCGACTGTACATTCAATATACTCCAAAGAAAAATTTACAAATAACATAAATCATTTGTTATGACACATTCACTGCAATTGTCCATCGTCCCAGGCCTCAAGAGTTACCGAAATACCAAAATTGTCGGTCATTTTGCAACCGTGACCTAGATCAGAGCTTTTTCTCACTATGATCTACCCTAGATCTACTTAAGAACTCTTGACGGTCCAAATGAGAAACTCAGGCCTGAACGCTACCTATCATGACATTGATCCCAAAGCACTGTGTTGAACAAACGAGTCCCCAACTTAGATCATCAGGGATCTCTGAACTAAAAATCTGTGGAGTTGTATAATCGACGGCTTCGTTGGCGGCGCAGCTGTTCCGAATTAGAGGCGCCTATAAAAAGGCCGGTTCTCGAGGAGAGCGGCGAATCCACGAACGCCAGGCGTCAGTCGGCTTTAAGAATCTTATCACCTCGGCCGAGGGTGATAATTAGATTTCGCGAACTGCCGTCGATTCGTCGAAAGCTGGCTGTTTGAAGTCCTGCGGCACGTCGAGTCGCCTCGGGGTTCGTTAAGCAGTGCGACTTTTCAATTAATGATCCGCGCTCGTCGATGTTGGTATTTTAGGAATACGGGAGCATGAGCTGGGCATTAGGGATGGGGATTAAGGGAATCGCGAGTTGCGTCGAATGCTGATAGGACGTGTTCCCACCTAACGTCGGCTGCTCAAGAAACGACGACGCCGACTGTGGGAAGAATTTAATGCAGCGCGCTGTAATGGCTGATGCAATAAAATCTGATCGTTGTAAGACATGTCATTAGCGGGATTATGTTGTTTAGCCCTTGGGCATTAGGTAGCTAGGAATCTAGTTAATGAAAGAATGGAAGATGTCAAGCTACTGGGATGGTAGCACACGAGCAGTTTGAACTGAGGCCTTTATAAACGATTCGGGAAGCCCCAGACATTGATGGAAGCATAGATTAGTTCTTCCAAGTCAGTCACGAGTTCACTAGTAAGAAATATATCTCAGAAATTCTACATCTGGCCAATTTTTTATTTAGAATTTTCCCAAATGTCCCAAAGTCCACCAAGAATCTCAAAAAGATGCTAGAAATGAGAAACATCTATCAAAAATCCAGGAGCCAACAGTTTCCACCGGAAAGCTCGACCTGTCCTGTTTGCCCACCCCTTTGACGAACACCCTCCGTTTCCTGGAGGACCGTGGGGACAGGGATTCGTTGATCGGACATCAGAGGGACCGCCGCGCAAACTCCATTAACGGACGCTCGAGCCACAGTCGGTGGAAAGGCGACTCCTTGCTGTTTGTCGTTTGAATGTTTTAGGACCTCGGGTACGACCGACTCACTTACTGCCTCCGTGGGAGACGGCAGTGTTTGCACGAATCGTCTCCGCTCCTACCGGGGCCCGGGCCTCTCGCGCTTCCTGGGACCCGCGGACACCTTTTGTGCCACTCCGCGGACGCCTCTGCAAACACGTTTAATTACACACGTCGGTTTCCCGCTCGTCGGCAGACTCCTGGACCGTCTACTGTCGCCCAAACCAGACGGAACCCGAATTCTGTTGTTCTATCGAACATTGTCGTCCTCTTGGGTGACAATGTTGGGAAGCGTAGATGGACAGGTATGAGGATTCTTGGTACTTATACTTCAGCGAGACTTCTGAGTAACCTAGAGCAGATGAAACCTGAATTCGAGGCTATTTTTGTTTGTTAGAAAAGGACAGGGTGACTGGATGGTAAGGCAGAGGATTCTATAGGTAATGTAGAGCATTCTGTCGGTAATACTCGGTAATGCAGAGCACTGATTGATCGGAGGATTTATCGACGGAGTGTCCTCCATTGCCTACACAGAGTGATCTGTATTATCGACCACGAATTTTATGCTACCGAGGAAAATATACGTACAGGCATCGTTTCATTCGATTTAAAAGTAGATTTATAATATTTCAATCATCCTATTGGAAAAGAATCCTCCAAATGGAATATTAAGCCAACAATTTTCTTAAATTAAAAATTTGGTTTCCTAGATCGTAATCCAACATACATTTAATATTCCATTCCCTCGATTAGATAAATACGATTTCCCACGAGGAGCGGACATGTCGGCTATTGATGCTGAGACGCAGGCATTTTTGCTTCGAGTTGTTGAGACAGATTGAGATAGAACGTTCTGATCTTTGAGGTTATCCGCGAGTCGTACGGGGTCACGGATACCATGGAACGATAAATCCGTGCCACGAAATACGTGGTGGGGCGAAAAAACGCCGCGAAGACGTGTCGACTGGCCCTCGAGCCACGGGGACACTTAATGCACGCGTCAGTTCTCGATATTTGCCCCTCCTATTTATCTTCTTTACGAGCGGCGGCTATCCATATTTACGATTTTTCGGACGATCCTTCTGGAAACCCGTGGCCCACTCGAAACGGACGCCTTGTAACTCTCTGTCAACGCTTTAATTGTTAACGAGCTTGCCTCGGCTTTTTCTTCGCTTGTCGGCACTATGGCCCTCTTTTTTTCTCGACTTTTTTTTTTTCTTAGGAAGAGATAAGTGAAGAAAGCGACGGCAGTTTTTGCATTTAAATGCGGAAGCACTGTTTGTTCTTCATTTTTTTTCGGAGTGCCTCTCTTTGTCGAAGAGTGGTAGGAATTAAATATTGTTAACGGGGACACTGTAAATAGGGCTGAGTTTACTATAGAACACGGTTTTCGTTTTCTCGTTAGATAGTTCAACTCCGCAGCGGCTATTAAAAACGGAGGGGGCTCGTATCTTCAAAGGAAAAATTTGATTTCGATAGACCAGTTTGAAAGTTGGCACACTTCGGTAATCGCGTTTATTTGGACCGTTGATAATTTGATAAAACGGTCGTAAAAGTAGATATTTTATTTCTGTGTTTACTTTTTGCACTCCCATTAAATATCCGACGAAACAAACTAATAAATTTCCACTTTGTATCAGCAAACAGAACTCGAACCAAAAATCGATATGTCGGGATCGCTGGTCAGCAACCATGGCGGAGAAAACATTTTTCCCTCGGCGGTTCATTTGTATTCCAAAAAACGACGCTCGATTACCGGTCACGGGGGTCGTCGGGGGTGGACAAAGCGGACTTGGGAACGAAGGGGGTGGTTCCGAGTCGCTCGCAGCATTCAGGTCTTCCCGTTCATTCCCCTGTTTTCCGCTTTTCCCCCAAGCTCGTTTCTTTCCAGAGCTTGTCCTTCCTCTTTTTTTTTTTTTACGTTTGACCCTGTCAACCCGTGAAAATCACAGGGTTGCGGCATCTCGAGCGGAAGCCGCAGCTAAGGGTGTCACCGCCGCGGCGGTAAGTTAAAAAGTAGAAGGAAGAAAGGTCCGATAATTGGTTTCAATCAGCACCATTGTTGGTCATCGGGATCCTTCGGGGTGACAGTGAGGGGGTGGGCACTGTTTCGAGAGGAAACTGGCCCTGGGAAATTGTTATGGAGATTCGGGTGCGATTAGGGAAGCTCCGTTTCGGGAGAATATTGCGCCGCTTTTGGCGTTTTCCCGACCGATCGTTCATGGAAATTGGACCGCTATTCGGCGAAGAACAGGAATTTTAATAAAAATATTGTAACTTCCAGATCAGCAATTTCTCAAACTTCAAAATTTTGCTTGTAATATTAATGAATTGACAAATGATGGGAATGATAATAAAGGACTCTTTTCCTAATTTTATAGAGTCGGGAGAATTAAGTGGAGAAAGCGATCGTTGCGTAATTCGGATCAACGGACGAGTGCGCAAGTCATTTATCTTGTTTGTCACCGCAGTTGATAAAGAATTTTTTTTGCGACAGTCGCGGTTTTATAGAGTTATTTACCTCCGGTATCAGGCAAATTTGTAATTGATTAGCTAATGAGGAAAGTTCGCAAAGAAACGATTCCACCAGCGCGCACAATACGAAGTGCACTCAGATAAAGCACGATGCTCTCTTAATGTCGCCCGCGTACTAATTGCCCGGAGAAAGTTGATTACGCGATTTGCGTCGCAATTCGTGATTTTGCTCTCGGTTCGGAATGATATCGCGAATTAACACTTCTTAAATGTTAGAATTTTCCCGGATATAAATTTTGGCAATTTGAATCTCTCGCGCTAAATAACATTTTTTAAAAGAATTCAAATAGAAAGAAGTAAATCTCCTCCAATGTAAGAATTCCTTCCCGAGTTTTAAGCGATTCACTCTTCCTAATTCAAACCTAATACAATCCCAAATAATAATTTCGAATTTCCCGCGTGAAATTTGAAACAAAGAAATGTCTACACAGACACTTGGATTCAGGTGAAACACACCGTTTCTGTGCTCATGGAGGCCAGAATATCATAAATATCGCCAACCACCGAACGGAAAAAACCTCCTTCCCACGTCCATCGATGCCTCAAACGTAACCACCCCGTTAAATATTCCAGGACAGTTTCGTAGAGGGAAAAATTCCTGTTCCCGCGGCAGTATCGCTGGCAATTTCACACTTACCCCCGTCCCCCGTTTGCTCCCCACGGTATTTTCCATCTTTACCAGCGCATTTCAGCGACGGAGAGACCCGTGCTGCCATCAAAGAGTATTTTTTTCCTCCTACCCTTCCCAAACCCCCCCCCCCCACACACCCCCTCCTCTTCCTGAGTCGACAGTTCTTTGTGAGCGGCCTGCTGATTTCCGTTTAACGTTTTCCTTCGTTGGATGTTATTTTCTCTCTCCTCGCTCCGGCTCGTGGAAATCGGCGATCCGCGACGATCCTCCAGCGGGGTGTTTCTTCTTCTTATTCTTCTTTTATTTATTTTTTTTTTTTTTCAAAAGATGTCGCGGGGATATTCGACGATCGGGCGCTTTCCCTGCTTTTCGCTTGCTTTAGAAATTGCTTTCTTTCGCTCGTGTTTCCCCTCTTGCATTTTTTTTTCCTGCGGTGAAAGCGTTGGCAACAACGACCAGAGAGGGGGAAACGTTAAACCCCCTTGACGAGGGAGGGAGGTAGGTTTTGCAATGTAAAATTTGTTTGTGAATTATAGACTTATGTTTAGTCTGAGGATGACTTAAGGTTAATGTATCGAGTCGAGGAAAGAGTAGCTTGTCTAAGACTGATAATTATTTATTATTTATTTATTTATTGTGTCGATAAACGTTCTTTTTAACGTTCTTGTTATTATCGAACGTTTCCGTGGCGCTAACATAAAGAACGAAGTGGTCAGAGAGGCAAAGTGAAACTAAAATTCTGTTTCGAAATCTAACCTCAAATAATCCTATAGTTTAATCTATATTTCTTTTTCGATTGTCGAAAATTCGTTCGATTGTTTTCGCAGGATTAACTCGTATCTATTGAAAATGAATTATGAAATCACAGTCATCCTCATTATTATTAATTTCCGCAACTGATTGGCTAATTAACTTATTTACCAATCCCAGTCTCCCCCCTAACGGGGACCAATCGAGTTAAGTAAACAGCTCGTGAACCGAACCCCATCTTCGAAACAAAAACAATTGTTAGGCTCACTTACACAAACATATCGTTAAACGCATTTCAATTTCGCGTGGTTACATTCGAATGGACATCCTTTCGTTGTGTAACACGAAACTAATAACAAACCAATAATAACGGTAATAATGACGACGATAATACTTCGCGTATCGAATCCCAGCTATTATCGGCGCAGAATCGCCTTTTGGACACCGTATTCCCCGAATAATTTACGAAGCCGATTTAAAAAGCCCGCCACGAGACATCGTCGGCCATTAGGCGACACGGACTCGTCCCCAAGTTAACGACGGAATTGCGCAGAAATGCTCGCCAGTGGCGAAACCGAGTTGAATGGGTCCACTGTGCGCGGTTAGATAAGCGTTATCGTCTTAACGCGGTTCTTTGATCATTGAATGAAAGTAAATCGGTATACTATCGCCGTGCGTTAACTCGACACCGACCTGGTAATTTACGATTAAGCGGGGCATCGATATCCTGCCGAGGTGGACACCGCATTCCGCTTTAAAATATTCCATCTGCTCGCCGAGGCCTTTATCGCGGTTGATTGACACAACCTGCGATTGACCCGATCCACGGCCTTCCTCGATAAGCCTTCGTTCCTGACAGTTCGGTCGATGGATTCATTTATTGAACGGCAATGGTGGACCATGGAGAAAAAGTCTGTAAACGTGCCTACCACAACTCCTAAAGGTTGATACTTCGGGACACTGGCAATATTTTAAATCGAAACCTCGAAGTTTGATGGAGTCTACATGGACACACCTCCATCATTAAAATTGAAAATTATCGCTTGGATTTCGTGCTAGAGTCGAAGCCTCGATATCACGAGACGCTTTTCTTTCTATTAATCAGCACCTCGGAGGGATTAACAAGCGCGAAAGTTCCTCTGCCGAAAGCAAAAACATCGAAGAAACTGAGAAAAAGAAGTAGTCGCCAGAGGAAGGAGGATAGACGCCGGGTCGGGCGCGTTGGTTGGGCTGGGCGAAAGGGTGGCATGGAACAGTGCCGCCATCTCGGCAGGAAGCGGCAGAGGAGCGCAAGCAAGCAAGCAAGCAGAGGGTCCTCCGTATGTCGGGGGTGCGAGAAAGAAAAGGCGAGGCACACTGGCGACGGGGATGGAACGCGGAAGAGGAGAAGGAAGGAGGTGGACGTCCTGGTATCGACCGGCTGAAAAAGGGGTGGATTTTTCTACCCCTGGGCGGAGGACCAGCGCTGGGGGACGTGTTCTGGACTCGATTGCGACTGGCCCACCTCTGATCTCCTCGTCGAAGGAAAACGACCCTCCGGCACCCTCAACTTTCGCCCTAGCCGAGCTTCTGCGAATTATTCTCGCGAATTTTCTTGGCTTTCTTCGATCCTTTTTCATTTTTCATTTGTTTACTTAACCCAGTCCCGCGGGGAGTTAACCTCCATTCGCGTTTTTATTGTGCTTTCATTTTTTGTTTCATTAATCCAGTTCCACCGTGTAGTCAACCTTTCATTTTGGAAATATTTCGCTTTTAATCTTGTTGACGGTGTTTCATTTGTTCCATTTATCCATTTTTATTGGATGCTTAACCTTTCATTCCGCTTTCATTCTTATTCACGTTACACTGTTATTTACTAGTTCGATCTATTTTCGACGAAGGCAGGAAGCGTTAGAATTGGCCGCGTAAAAGATCAAAGCGAAGTTTCCGGGATCGGCGTACTTGGAATCGTAAATGTCGAACAAAGAAGGCGAATTCGGCAAACGTCGTCGTCATCAACAAAGTCAAAATCACAGGTCCCGACACTCTCACGCGAATGTCGTGGCAATCTCGGCTGAATAGAAACAGCACAACTACTCGGAAGCGACCGTTTATCGGGTCTAACAAACTTTGACACTAGCTGGCCAACCGATTCCCCGGAATCCAATTAATCCCCGGATCGGATCTAAGTTCGCCGAAGCGGCGCGTGGGAGCGCAGTGGCGTCTCTTCGCGAGTCTTCTCCGAACCAATTACAGGCGTTGCTGTATCGATGACATCACGCATAGAAAATCACATTTCCGACAGTACAGAAGCGATAAAAAGTACGCTGCTCTTTGAAAGTTCGGAATGCCCGTGAATTTCTGAAGAAAAAGAGTGTATTTTGTGCAAAAATATCCTTTGATCGTAAAAGCCATGATTGAATTAGATCTTTTGTGAGAATAAGGTTTCGAGAATCTTATTTGCTTCTAGTTATAGTTTTTTCTCTTTTTGTCACACGTTTAGTTTGTCTTTTAACGAATCTTGAAACCTAAATTAAAATTCCAAAGTAAAACTCGAACGTCTTCAATTTCCTCAAGGGATATTAATTTCCACGACGACCGTAAGTCGTTTCGTTGGCCAGAATCGCGAGCATCGTCAGATCCGACGAAGGACGAGCACGACGATGAAGAAGAAGTAAGCAGAAGAGAGGGAAAGAAATGGATCCTCCGGGGTTTCTCTGCCACTTACTCGGCCGGAAGCTAATTGGCCCGAATCGAGGGTGGCTTTTCCATCATCCGGTTCACGGCATTATGGCTGACTGGCACGTGAGCGGGCCGACCAATGGGAACGCGAGTCGATGCACGAACGACCGGGAGGAACTGCTTCCAACGATGTTCTTCGCCTTCCTTCCTTCGGCCTAATTTCTGATGGCCCTTCCCCGGATGGTTGCCGATAAAACGCGATGGGAGCTCGATAAAGGTGTCGAGGGTTGCGAGGAGTACCGTGCGCTCCGCAGGCCATTGCTGTTTTTGCTTTTATTCCTCAGGGACTCAGGAATAACTGGGCCGATGTTTGTTCTCGAGATGTTAATTTGGGAGTACCAGGTAGACTCTACGCGAAGTCCTTGAAGAGCATGGTTTATAGTCCTTAAGACTCGCATATTCAAATACTTGAGTATTCGTCTGGTCAAGAAATTTTTTTTTATAAGTAACAGAGAAATGGACACGCGAATGATAAAGTATACGAATATTTGAACCGCTCGACTAGAAAATTCGCGAGGGTAGTCTCCGTTCTCGATCGAGCAACCGACCAGCGTCGAAGACGACCGAATCGAGCGCAAAGGAATTCCATGGCGCTCGGAATTCCTCCGTGCACGCGCATCCCATCGCGAGGTTCGTTCTAAGCGAGTTGTTTGGCCAACTGATCGTACAGAAGGGCAAACAAGTCTCTCGGCCGCGAAGGGGTTTGCCGGGCTCCAGGTCGACGTCATCGACTCCTTTTCCGCGCGGAAACTCGCGCTCGACGAAAGAAGCCAGCCGGCGAACAAACAGGAGACAAAGAAGAGCTCTCCTTCCCTCCCCCTGCTCCCTTCGTCCCGCCGCGCCCCCTGGCCGCCACCTCGAGGCGGCCCTTTTCACTTTGAGGGTTAAGAAGTTAGCTGATGGTTCGAGGATTACTTAGACTCCGTACATAAGGCAACTGTGCGCGGTTAGTTTGCGGTGCACACAGCCTCTGAAACCCACCGGAGTGCTTCCTTCTTTCCCTCTTTTTACGTTTCGTTCTCCCTTTCGTTTTTCTCGCGAGCTGCCTGAACTTCTTTCGTCGGTTTCGCTTTAATAAGGGCTGTTCCGCGTTTCTTACCGCGGTTTCTCGCCGTCCCGCTTTGTCCGCAGTGAACTTGAGCCCCCTCCCCCTCCCCCCCCCCCCTCCCGGAGCTTCGAACCTTCCTCGATTCGGATTTCCGCGATTCAAATTTCCCGCCCTCGAGACGACTCGTCAGATTTAGGAGTCTGGTTCAGCGTCGAGGCGGCAAATTAATTTGAAATGAGAATTCTTCGCGACTAAAATCCCTCGAAAGACGCTTCTTCGTAGCCTCAGCGATTCCAGAAATAAAGATTCGGTTCCAAAGAATCTTTCTAACCTTCCAAATTCAAGAATCTACATTCTCGGATCAACGATGACTAAAATTCCTTTTGAAAAGGACTCGATTCGAAAGAACCCTGATGTCTGCTACAAAGTCGATCGATTTCCCACGAAACAACCCCACCGCCCTACAACTTTCAAGAACGTTCGAACGTCGCAAAGTCAAGAACTAAGGAACTCCGAGTGGTCGGCGGAAATCGAGAGAGCCAGGCGCCGAAACGACTTCAGCAGCGCATATATACGTATCGTGCCGCGTGAATTGACCGTGCAGATAACAGGGTAGAGGGACAGTGGGGGGAGAGAAGGATGGTAGGGGAGGCAAGAGGGGGTCAGCGGAGAGAGGGGATGGAGGAAAGTGAGAGAATATCCTGGCCGACACAGAAGCCGACGCTGCTAATGACTCTGTCCGCGGTAATCTCCGGGTGTTATCTGTCCTGGCTACCTGGGGCCCACCTACTTCGAATCACGAAGCTGCACACGCTTCTACCTCGTTTCCCGCCGATCGCCCGGCGTTCCGACGCGCGTCTCCTCTCCGCATCGCCTGAGAATGGAACCGTGGAGGATGAAACGAACACCGGAGATACCGAGCGACTCCGGATTGGGGGGCTTTCAAGTTTCGTCGGTCAGCAGATCGGATTCCTTTTGCTTACCGCGAGATGGAATTCGTTGGAGGGGGGTCTTGAGGGGGACTGGTCGAATATTTTTCGCGTCGAATGGAATATTCATCGTGTGGGGATGGTTTGTTCTTGTCTTTACTAATCCTTTGTACTCGGATGTCCCCTGTGATGGGACGTCGTAAGTAGACAACGAGAAATCCCCGGTCCACCCAGCGTTTGTCGCGGTGGAGCAGGCTCCGATTAGGCTCCGGAGAAGTACTAATTGCTCCGATCGTCTTTCCACATATTTTCCACGGCGCCGGAGGCGTGTCGAGGCCGAAAGTCCAGGAGAAAGGGGATAGCGCGCGCGCGCGCGCAGACAGAGAGGCATTCGGCTTTGATAGGCTAATGACAAACGCCTAGATTGGCCGGCTTATCAGTCGAGCAGCGCTAATTATTTCTCCTTTGTGCGGAGCCGCGCATAATGGCGACCGCCGCGGGCCGGCAGCTTCTCCCGTACGATCGCGATTTCCACGTACGACCGCCGACTGCGTTTGTCTGCGTTTTATTTATTGCCAGATCGAGAGGGATCCACCGGGGGCGCGGATTGGACACCGTTTCTCTCTTTGCTCGGCGTTATCGCGGCCCCACGGACCTTTGCCCTCTTTCTCTGCCTCTCGTTCGCCCCAGACCTCCGCACGAGCGTGTTTTCGAGGACTTTGGTTTCCGCGGTTGCCCCAGTCTTTCCGCGATCCTTTGTTTCGAGTACGCAGTCGATCGACTGTCTTCGTGAGATGATTCAGGGTCGTGACTTCTTGGCCCTAGGAGGGAGTAGGTGAGGATAAGCTGTCTCGGAGTCATGCTCGTTTATTTGTTAAGGGTGGCCATTGGCTATAACACCTAAGTCCTGGAGCCTTCAGGATGCTAGCTTCCGCTACTTATTCTTGACATTCCTCGTGTTGCTCGGGTCTCACCCATTTGGGGAAAGCGTAGCGAATCAAGAGGTGTCAGGTGACTCTCTTCGGACAGGGTATGCGTCTTTTTCTTTTCACTTCTACTGCCCAGTTTGGTTGACCCGTCGAAGAGCAAAATTATTTGCAGATTGTTTGCCACGATGGCGACGAGTCAGGGCTTCCCCATTACGAAAATTCCGCCGCGTAATTACCGTAATTCCACGGCGGAATGTAGATTTATCGAGTAGCCAGCGAAGGCACATCCATTGCTCGATGGAATGTCCCGCGCAATCTTGCGAGCTGCTACTGCACCGGTGCATTTGCATCGCGCGGAAGACTAAAAGCGAATCAATCGTTTTGTTTTCCTTGGGCCGCTCTCAAAGTGTTCGCCATTAAAAACGAAGATTGCGGCCACCTACGCCGGCGTGGCCTCTTTGAAAGAATCCTGCGTATATACCTTTTACCGAACCCTTGCGTTTGACTTTGATTAACCGATTCGCAACTTGGAAGCAAAGCGGACTTGAATCTTGAAATTGAAGGATTTGATACTGGACAAACGGCTCCGGAATTGTCAAGGGAACCTGAAAATTAAAGAAAGGGGTTAAAGTGTTGCGAAGATAACCTCAAAATTGAGGGAGTGATCAAGATAAGTTAAGGTTAAAGAAAAGGGTTAGTTTAGAGTTTGAATATTTCAAAGCTGGGGAATTTCTACTTTTGGGAATATAACCTCAGAATTGGTGGAGTGATCAAGATAATCTAAAATAAATGAACAGTTTACAGTTCGAGTATTACAAAACTGGGGAATCTCTAATTTTAGGAATACAACTTCAAAAGGGGAGCGGGTGATTCTCCGATGTACGGGAAGATAACCTCAAAAATGGAGAAACGGGTGATTTCCCAAGATAACCGCGAATCGTCATCGTCGCGCAGAGATATTAAAAGCGAAAAGAAAGACGAAGTTTAGTAAGAGTTTACGAGCTCGAGAGGCGAGTGACGTAACCTGGGCACCAATTATGCCACTACGCGAAATAATTGCCTCGATCCATACTGCGCTTTCCGGGGATGCCACGAGCACGATAAACTCGTACTAGAGTTCGCATCTCTTCTGCCTTTGCTTCTCTTCTCGTGGTCTTTTTCGTCAAGCTTGGCTTGTTAACAGCGGCCCACGATGCATAATACATTAGCTGACCGCTAGACATTTTTCTGCTCTACGTTCGCGACACCTTGCGCAGCTTTTATTCGCATGGGAGTCGATTGAATACGCCTGGGGATGTATCAGCATCCATTCTAGCGATGTATTCATTGTGGGCCGACGCTGAAGTAATTTGCAAGTAACATCGACTATGGCTGCGAGTGTTAACAAATTATCGAGTTTCTTTAGTGTAACAAAAATACATTGCATAATTTTCTAATCTGTAATGATCTTTAGAGGTTTAGAAACTCTATCCTTAACTCTCAATTTCGTTACTTAAGGCACTAACAAGAGAATAACCTCGTATGTTCTTCTTTCGGTGTGAAAAATATTGATAAATTTTTGAAATCTTAATGTTCGTAACGTCAAGCTAGATTTGGAAGTTGGAAAGTCTACAAATTTGCACAGTAACAGTGTTGCCAGTACAGTGACGTTACGTTACGTAAATTACTCGAGTTTGACGAGCACAGTGTCGCCAATATGGCAGCCCTGATGTCATCGAATCGTGACTAACAGCCAGTTGATTTCCCGAAAAGAGAAGATAGAGGAGAAATTGCGAGGATGAGCTCCGCCCGTGAAGCAGTCTGTCCCAATATATGCTCGCCTGATTTTTTCAGACGATATTGAACTCGATGCACAAGTACCAACCGAGGTTTCACCTGGCGAGGGCCAATCACATCTCGCAGCTCGCCTACTCGACGTTCAGGAGTTACGTTTTCAAGGAAACGGAATTCATCGCGGTGACCGCTTATCAGAACGAAAAGGTGAGTGAACGTTCCTATTCTCTAATTAACTGATAGATAGAGAGGGGTTAAGTTAGGTTATTAATCATACAGCTGGAAAATGGACCAATTCGAATCCATGATTTTATTTTTGGACATTTTACAAACACAGGAAAAGTTTCTAAACTGGTATTGTTATCTGCATCTCTCGTTGCCACACAGACGCGTGTACCTCGAGGTGTTTTATGTTATTAATTGCACCACTAGAGTGCATCGAACTGTTGAATATTAAATAGTGTTACAACGCGTAGAATCGTCGAGAGTGTACTTATGTTAATCAATGTCTCGTTCCATTATTCGCCCAGGAAGGTGTGGAGTGTAACAAGTTTACCTATTTTTTCACTGGCAGCTTGTTAATTATCGAGTCATTACCATCGTTAATTACCCAAGTTTAGCTGGACATAGCAACTGATTAATTACGTTAATTGCGAACAGCCGTTGTAGTATCATTTCAGTCGCAACCGTTTGTTTACGGAACAGTAACCTCGAATAAAAATAACGGTTAGGTAAATAATGATTAAAAACAGAAACAAGAGATGTTCGAGAAACGATTTGTGAAATTTTGAGGGCGGCCATGTTTGGCGAGAAACGAGGACAAACGAACGGTTTCCTTTTTTGTCGGTCGCGTTAATTAAAATCCCCCTTCGTCGATGGGGCCAAAAGGGTTCGGGGAACCACCGTGGTTCCCGGTACGCATTATTTTTGATGTTGCATGCGCTCAAAAGGGGCCCCTTGTCTGGATTTTTCGTCGTGCGATTCCCTCCCCACTCGCCCTTCGTTATCGCCGCT
Organism: Hylaeus anthracinus; assembly: GCF_026225885.1. Classification (NCBI taxonomy): domain Eukaryota; kingdom Metazoa; phylum Arthropoda; class Insecta; order Hymenoptera; family Colletidae; genus Hylaeus; species Hylaeus anthracinus. The sequence continues at coordinate 46,043 of NW_026535281.1, forward strand.
CCTTCTCGGTATCTGCGACCGGAAGAAGGATCTCGTTTCTGTGGATCTTTTTGAGCCGGCTAACGCCTTCTGCGTTTCGTGTAATCGAAAGTCAGCTCGATTCGTGGCACCGTCGTTTCATCGTAACTTGGCCCATAAAATGGCTTCCATCTTGGAATTAAGATGTTATAATTAAGTAATACATATCGTAGGATTCGGGGCAAAATGGTGGTGCAGAATTACAGTTAAACTATTGTTGTGTTACGTATCGTAGTGGCTCCCATCGGCGGTATTATATTAAATTAGCTAACGCGCCAAATTCAATATTGCATAGTTGTGTAAATCACTCACTTTAAAACAAATGTTAAAACTAAATTAACGTTTAACTGTTCAATTAACCGATCTTCAAGGATTCAAGTTTGGGAAAATATATAAAATGCTGGATTTCTTGTAATTTTTTGAAGAGGTTAGATCGAGGTTGCATTGACTCGTGACGATTATTGACATTCATTGAAATTTGTTTATGTTGCAGATCACCCAGCTGAAAATCGACAACAACCCGTTCGCGAAAGGATTCCGGGACACGGGCGCGGGGAAGCGGGAGAAAAAGTGAGTATCGCTTTCAAAACTTTGTCAAACACAAAACCACGTAAAGAGCCCCCATGAAAAAGGTTTGCGATTTCTCTGTCGCAAATGATAGCCACGTGACCCTCACGTGACGGTCACATGACGATCATGTGACGGTCACGTGAGGGATAACTAGTACCATTCCTTTTTTCATGGCGGCTTTAAAAACTTCTTTGTCAGAAGAACAACACCGACAAGAGTACTATCAATTAAAATACTATCGAAATACTTCCATGGAAAAAAAAAAAAAAAAAAAAAAAAACCCAAACCTACCCAAGTTCCCACAACAGGACCCATACAGGCAGAATCCCGAAAGCCGTGGAAACCCCTTTCCCGGCCACCCCTATGAAACAAAAACCAATTCGCAGGCATGTCTTCGAGGTCGACCTAATTGATCGCGGAGCATTTTGGGGGTCTCTCCCCTCGATCCGCGCTATTAAGGTCGACGTATCGACCTCAGGGTCAGCCCCCAGGGCCTGGGGTTGGTTTCACGGGGCTCATTTGCACCCCGAGCGGCCGCGAGCATCGTCCATTTGTATTCAATATCGCGGGTTTATGAGCTTATGTCAGCGAGGGTTCGCCGCCGCATCGAGAGACCCATTTCAATTTCATTGGTCGCGTTCGCGGGGAGTGGCAGGGGGGAGGGGGGAGGGGGGGGACCCGTGACTCGAGTGGATTCTGACGAGGTTAAGTTGCTATGCATAGGTCTCGTGCCGCCCTCGTTAACGTTGCTAATCCTCGTTATACGCACTCATCGGCGACCCAAAGCCCATGTAAGCTCTGCCAATTTGCCTACTCGCGTACGGCATTAGTGGATATTTCAGGTGCGGTGACTGCGATTCGTGAAGACATCTAAGTGAAGGGGGGTTGGCGGGAATTCGTTTGGGGACGCTTTCCGATCGTTTAGCCGGGTGATTTTGGGTTGTATCCTCGCGAGCGAGTGCCTTCGGTCAACTATCCTCTTGGCTGAAAGGTGATTCTCCTGGCGGATCGGGAGTTTGGTGATCTACCTACAATTTCAGCACGCAGGTTAAAGCACCACGAGTGCTATATTAGGGTTACTGTAACGATATGTAATGTATGTATAAAATGGGGAAAATAACTCCACTATTTTTCCAGACTACAAATATTCCGCGCAGAATTCGCTGGGTCCTTTTTTTGGGGATGGGACAGTACCTTAGATGAAAGCTGAGAAAGGGGGTAGGGCTGGGTTCGAGAAAATTCTTCTGACCTACAATTAGCTCACAGATCAAAGCACCATAAGTGCTATAGCACTATAACAATATTACTATAACAATATTCTCTATTCAAATAATTCACTAAGCCGTTTTTGGGGTTGGAGACACCACCTTAGATAAATGATGTGGGTGAGTGGGTGGGGGGTGGGGGGGACGGGGGAGGAGGCAGGGTCCGAGAAAATTCCGCGGAAATTGAAGCGACGGCCGGATAAAGAAAGGGCGAGGTTAATCGAGAAAATATGCAAAGCAGGGGGCGCGTCGTGGCGCCGCCTAATTAGAATAAGGGTTAGTTTTGGCTTATGGTTTCGGTTAAGGGTGGCCGGATCCCATCAGGAAGCCGCAGAGGAACGGGAGATGGTGCCGCGAGAGGGGGCAGAGGGAAGTAGCGGGGTTGGAACATAGCCAATCATCGGATTAGCATACTGATGCTCAGGGGCGGCGCTGTCGTTAGCATGAAGGGTGCCACTTGGCGGCTTTGAATTTTATATCGCCGCTACAGCCAGTAACTGGCGCATAAAGGGCGCCTTTGTGGCGTGGAGGTTGACTTCTGTCGACTCAGGCCTCGTAGTTTTTTTCTTTTTTTCTTTTTTTAGACTAGAATGTTTTAGAACATTATTATGGTTCGCTTTTGGTTCTTCCAGGGTCTTCGAAAATTTAATTTTCAAGTCCTCTGCTGCTTCGTTTTCCGTTCTTCGTTGTTGCATTAATTTTTTGTTTGTAATTAATCGCGGCAATGAACGTCTGACGTCAAAGAATAGTTGCGCGAAGAACCTAACTTAAAAAATGAATAAAATATTTGTCACTAGGTGGCTGCAGATAAAGAATCAAACAACCTAGCAAGAATAACAAGAGATGAGACAGATGAACAAAATAGAGATTGAATAAATAGAATAGAAGTAAATTTAAATTCATCACGAATGATCAGGAATTATTATGTGAAAGCAGAATAATTAAATAACTCGTGGCCATCTGGTAAATTCGACATGGGATGGTCGCACGTCAGGGTCCACCGTCGTACGTCGCATTATTTCGTCAACTTTTTAACAAAGCGGGTCGAGTCACGACACGTAACACCACTCGAGTGTGTCGAGTCGATTCGTCATGCCGCTTAAAAAGAAAGTTTTCTGGGGAAAAAAAGGAGGATAGCCACTGCTTGCTTCGACACGGTTCATCGTCACGTCATATATCACCGAGCACTCCGGAACGGTCGCTACGAAGTACTGACACAATCAATCTGCTTGTGGGACCATGTCCACTGGCGACGTCATTAATTATCACGGTACCCTGTATGCATTCCGCATTCAAAGATTAATAATAATTCTAGTATTTTTAATTGAAATATATCATAGAAATTAATCGGGAAAATACTGTTTCTATTTAGGAAACATTGAGGTCGATGCTATCCTCGCTTTGCATGTCGATGTTGACACGCGTACCACCATTGAATAGCTGATACGTACAATAACAATATTAAATGGATTTCCACCTCGTATTATAATTGGTAATTAACTGTTTCGTTCGTCGATAACGAAATATTTGTCCCTTATTGCGGCAATCCGATTGTTGATTATTGCACGTTTACGTATATCCGATTCCCATGTGCTATGGTAATCCCCGCAGCCAGTAAATATTGATATTTATCACTGGTGGCTATCAGTTCACCTAATTTTCGGGTCAGAATTATTTCATGTGCACCTATTTTCAACGTAAACAGCAATAATAACAATGATAATAATACATTGCGTCAAAATCCCATATCGTTAAATTAATAAACAATGGTAGGAAAGTAATAAATAAACACAGAAATAAATTACTGAAATTGTTCAAAAAATCTTACTCTATTTAAATGCTCACCCCCGAAAGTATTTAGAATCAATCCCCAATTAGTAGCTCCGACAACTGTCAGAGATGAGCAAGCACGAATCCTAGCAATTGGGGCGCGGACCCCCCAATTCCCCCGTTCTGAAATTCTCCTCAAATCGTCCCACGAGGGTGCTCGTGCGGGTTGTAGAAAAAGAAGGTTTGAAGTAGAGTCAAAGGTCCCGTATAATTTCGCCATAATTATGGGACGTCTAGGTTGCTCATCGAGCAGGAGATGTCGCTTCATCGATGATCGACGTTCAGACAGAATGAAAATTCAGCCTTTGACGTTCGACTATCGGTGTCATCCCACCCCTGCCTCATCCTCGAGGATTTATAATCACCCCTTGAACCCTGCGTCCTCCCCCCGGGGGGCCGCCGTGACGGCGCAACGAACGGGGTTTTTTTGTTTCCGCACCCCCACCTCCCGCCCCCGGTCGTCCCTGAATGCGCAGCGTCGAGTGCCGCGCGCAGAATCATTCCCTATGAAATTCTTCGGGGCTGATGATTCGCGACGAACTGTCTTAACGGATCGTTGGCAGCCAAGTTTCCTTCCGACGCGGTATTGTTGTTAATTAAAAACACGGAAGGGGGTGTACTGACGCGTTGCTGCTCGAAGGGTGGCTACTTCAATTTCTTTGTAGGGAATTTTAATAGGAGATGGATGTTGCTTTTTTATTTTACTTGGTGCTTTGGAACGTGCATAGTTTGACTGGTTAGAAAAGTCCTCCGGGTGCGTGGCCTGGAGTGGGGATGGATAGTGAGAATTAGAATGAACCTGCGAGATAAAACGTAGAATCGCCTAGCTATTCAGTGAGCCATATCATTCGCCGCTCGAGAGTATCTATAGTTTGACAATTATAGAAAGTCCTCTGTGGGCGTGGCCTGAACGTAGTGGGGATGGATAGTAAGAA
>NW_026535282.1:0-50651 GCF_026225885.1 Hylaeus anthracinus
AATAACGAAAAAGCCAGTCCGTGAACGGTAGTCAGTGTTTACCCCCCGGGGATCTAGACGGTGCGGCCAAGGAGCAGCGCCTAGGTTCTATACTCGATTAACGATCGCGCATTCCGTATCAAGACATCATCGCGGCGGCCAATTCAGTGCCGGGCAATTTGCGTTCGCCGAGCGAGAAACAGGCGTGGAATCCGGTCCGTGGTGGCTCCTTGCTTGTTATAATAAATGGGATAATGACATAACGGGCGCGCCAACGGCGAGAGGGGACCAGATCGCGTAATTATTGCGTTTGGCTGGCGTCGCGGTTCTCTACGTGTTCGTTTCCTCGCGTATCCCTCGCTCTTCGTCGTCCTCAACGTCCACTTGTCACCGAATAATCCGTCAACTTTTTTTTCTCGAGGCACCTGACCCTCTCCTTTTCTCTTTACGAGGGTAACTTCGGTAACAACGCGTTGGCTTTCAGATACTCGTATTCTTTGTTCAAAACTGAGTCGAAAATGTACAATACATTTTTTTTGTATGAGCTCTCAGTTTCGAGATAATAGAGTTTAAAAACGTTTGGGGCTCGCGCTTGGCAGACATGTTGGGGTTTAAGTGTAATTATTATATGTTTCGAGTACTTCAGTTTGGAGAGTATCACGTTGTTTACAATTTCATACTTTTATACATAGGGTATCGCGTGAGAAACATCCGTGTAACGAGCTCCATCGAGATTCAATTTACTCGGCGCGTGCCCCAAATATTCTTCAAACTCAATTACCACGGAAGGTTATCCTTCTACAGCGAAAGTGTATTCCACATTTTCGTCTAATTTTTTCACGAGGAATCTATAACTGAAGCCTTCAAACTCGGGATATCTACCATTTCCTTCTAACCAAGGATCCAAGCCCGACGTCTCTTACAGATTTTGCAGCTCAGCCTATCGGTACCGCGACTCGGATAATTTCATTAGGCGGCAAAAGCCAGTCGGCAACGCTAATAACCGCACTGCGTCGAAGATACCGATTAGAATCGTACCTGACCGGTATCAGCGAGGATAATTGCACGATACCTATATCGCGGCGACGACGTTCTAACGAACTCCACGCCACGGCGCGGCGGGCAGCGTGCGTATGCACACGGGGCACTATAAAGATTGTAATCAGTCACCGCGATGGACGGCAAGGGTTGTCAGAGCCGGAGGAGTAGGCGCTAAACAGGAGATAATGGAACGAGTCGACACAGCAATTTTATCGTGAAATTAACACGGTTCAATCTACCTACACGCACGTCCTCCCCGCGGTCCCTCTAACCCCGGACTTCGTCATGAAAACCGATAGAGGCCTATAAATAGCATGGCTACGGTTGTCGTAATTTCGCTGGCTGGGCTCACCAGTACGCCCACCTAATGTTCCCGCGATGATGCGATAATGAGACAACGATCCTTTCGGGATTTCGCGCGAGGATGTGAGTTTCGTACAGGATGATTAACCGAGTCGGTTGTTGGACGGGATTACTCATCTAGGAACGCGCAGTCTGCCTTTCGAGGTCTGCGACAGGAACAGGACGAACGCTTGGGTTTACTTTACCCTGTCCACCGAGGATGAAACGTTCGATTTGGATTACTTTGGAGATCTTCATAGGGGAGGATTTGGTATTTAGGATAGCGAGCTGATGAAAGATGCACTGAAAGATGTGTGCTACAGGATAGGTTAGGTAGTTACACTTTCTATTATGTTCTACAGGATTTTGTAACTTGAGTAATTAGGGATGTCGAGAGTCTTAGCGAGAACAAAAGACGATATCTGAACGTAAAAAGGGAAAGTCGGTATAGTTTCTTCGATGGTTAGGCTTCATTCCACCTGGACACGTGATAGTTATATCCAATCGTCCCATTAAATGACTACAAGCTGCCCTACAAGTAGTACAATAGTGTAGATTAGGTACTTTCTGATTAGTTCGGCATCTGGTCAAGACCTAACGTAGGCACACTGTATAGCGTCAAGCACTATGCATGCACACCGCGTACATTCCCTTAATTGACGTAAGGAATGCTGTGTAATGACCAGTAACATCTGGTAGTTCCTCATAAGATAGGACAAAAGGCAATATCTAAGACTGAAAGGGAAAGTCGGGGTACTTGTCTGAATAGTTAGGCTGCATCCAACCTGGATACGCGGTAAATACTCCGAACTGACCCATTGTAGGCAAAGGCTATATCTAATACTAAAAAGGAAAAATTGTTATATTTTTTAGTAGAGCTAGGCTCGATCCAACTTGGACGCATGAAGGGTTCACCAACCCACCCCCTTGCAGTCTCACAAGTTATCCCACGAGCATATTACATCAAGGGCACTTTAAAGAATCCAATAGGAGAGGACTCAAGAGCAATATCTAACACTAAAAAGGAAAAATTGATATATTTTTTAGTGTAGCTAGGCTCGATCCAAATTGGACGCATGAAGGGTTCACCAAACCAGCCCCTTGCAGTCTCACAAGTTGTCCCACAAGCAATATCCCATCCTAAGACCAAAGACGAGCCGTTCCCTCTTAACGTAAGATTTCGAAGCGCAGAAATTACCCAGCACTTTGCCAGTTTGCCAAGCGTTGGTGCGTGCATTGTTCGCCGCGATAAAATTGCCAGGCCGCGAGGCGGCCGGTCGACTATCTCCTTTTTAACGCCAGCTCCGTGTCGCATGGCTGCGACAGCCCTCGTCCACGGCGTCGTTAATCAGCGCCCGCATACGCCGTGCCTCTTTTCCTTCTGTTCTCCCCCTCCGGCCCTCTCGATCGCGCGCCTGCAGTTCATGAATAACTGCCTTTCGCCTTGTTCGGTTCTTATTGCCCGGCCGCGCAGGTGCCGGCACGCATTAGCATTCGACACGTGCAATTCGCACGGCGGCTATGGTTTCCAGAAATCGAGGATCTAAGAAGGAATCGAGGTGCCTTGAATCGCGATCCGCGAAATGTTCGGGGGCCAGGACGCCCGGATTCGTGGTCGTCGATTCGGCCGGATTGTTTAAAATCTGCGCGTTCGATTTAACCGCCAACAATGTGCTCGGTGGTGCTAACTGGGTCTCTTTGTTCGTCTGTGCGTGGGTGTACGGTTGAGTAAGACTTGATTTAGGGGGTGTGGGAGACTCTCTAGCACTTGGTGGGCTGGTGTAAGCTGGACTGAGTTTCTCAAGTGAGTACTCGAGAAATGGCTGATAGCTGCACGGATATTTGTAATCGAATTGATTCGGAACGATTGTCGGGGATACTTTGGTAGCTAAGATGTCATTCGCTGATGAAGATTCCATAAGGAGGAGTATGAATTCCATGGGGTTGCCTTAAGATTATCGGATCACCTGGGAACTTTTTTTTGCTCTATGGTTCATCCTCCCACGACCATGTCCTCCACCTTCTGACACGGATGACGAAATAGGGAACTAGGACCGTTTACAGTGAGCTGTTCGACACACGAAACTTCTCAGTAGAACCCTAGAAAGCGCAAAGTTTCCCAGAACAGGGTACATCTATAATTAGAGGATTAGCTAACAACGTAAGTGTAGGACGACCTAGAGTGCCGTATCCATGTTTGATACGCGCTACATTTGAATCAATTTACTATCTAACTTCATTCCCCTAATGCGCTTAGGTCCCCGCCACGTCAGAAATCGGAACTCGGACTTTTGCTAACTTTCGCGTCTACCCGTTCCTCGTGAAACTAGTTCCCGGTATAGTTCGTTTCCGTTTCTTCCTTTGTCGATTATGCAATATTCACCGGCGAACAGTCGAACTCTGGCCTGATAACGCCAGCTGACGTTCTAATTCACGATTTATAGTCGCGCGTGTCACCTGTCGCGCTGAAACTTGAAAGAAGGACCGCTGACGATGATCGACCAGCCGAACAGCTGTCGCGGTTTCGCGGCTCTTGCTCGTGTTTCCGATAGTCCTACTGTCGTTTCGGCTTTATCGACTGAAAGAGCGTCGGCGTGTGACAGCTGTCAGTCAAGACTCCGCCTCGCGGTTTTGCCTCGCAGACGGTCGTGGTTCATTGTTGTGCGCGCGTCACGAGCCCGCCATGAGGTCAGCCCGACGTCTTCCACTATAATTTCGTGCAGCGCCTTGAGGTTGCCGGACTTCCGTGCCCAAACGAGTTCGAAATTCGCGCGGCCCCTCTCGAGGAACCGTTTTCGGGCGCAATTTGGGAGAGAAGACTGGCTGGGACGTCAGTCGAGTCAATTGGGGTCAATTTTTCTGCCATCTTTGCGAGGTTTGAGTGGTTCTCGTGTTCTTTTACCGCGCATAAAGGAGGCTACTGCAGCCAGCTTCGATTAACCCAATTTAAAGACAATCTCGCTCAATGGACGCAATTATGCTTACTACAACCTAGCACCGAAACCGATTGACCTTCTAACGACAACGAGTCTCTTAACCCGAGCGGACCCACAGCGGAGTCTGGAGACTCCCCAAGCCTCGTAAACACGGCTTTCCGCCAAAATCGACGGTCAAGTACGCGAATCCAATCTTCCTCCTACTTATCACCTTCTACTCTATACTACTCTGTACTACTCACCTTTTATACACCTACGCTTACTTTCTCGTTATGTCGAATAGATTTGCAAAAGTAAATTTGAGCCAGCCCTCGTCTCTTCTACAATAAGATTGATATATGATAAAGAAAACAATTGTAATGCTTGTGTACAGGAGCGTGGGACACCCCATAAGCAAACTTCCTCCCCACTCGACCCCTCCCCGGTCGCGGAATCCATTAATAACCCTGTCCGGCGAAATCAACCCCCGATCGACCCCCTGCGACACTCGTCGACGATAAAGTCCCTGGTAAGAAGCCGTAGATTGATTCCACGGTGGGAAGGAGCTGACTTAGTCGGCTCCGATCCGTATGGGGTGGATTTTCCTCGACGAGGTTGTCGCGAGCTCCGTGTAACGGGTTCGAGGAGGGTAGCAGGTCGGTTTAATAGAATCTAACAGGCGGTAAGGCGATCCCAGACGATCTGTCTTTCGATGTTGAACGGCCCAATCGAGACTCTGCTGGCGCGTCGCGCGACGGCATTCCTCCCCCTGTAGACGCTCAACAAACAACCCCCTGGCGGACCCCCTTTAACGGACGTTCCGGTTCGAGGGCGAGCCGAAACTGATGGATTCCTACTTGAATCTTCTTCTGATCTGTAATGGCGGCGACCCTAGGACGACGGATGGCCCGTTGGTCTCGTCTTTGGTGGCTGATGGCTTTCTGGGATTGGGGTGGGGGGCTTGAAAGGGGATGGAAAAATCGCTGGACTGTCTGTTCCTAGATTCTAGGGATCTAGGAGGTTCCTCTGGAGGATTTGGATGCTGCAGGAGAGGAGAGCATCGTTTTAGACCAGAGTTTTGAGGGGATGAAGAGTGTAGGGGTTGCTGGGAGGTTTAGAATTTTTTGGGGAGAGTAAAATCTAGATGCAGTGGTGTTTCTGGCTTTGTTATGTGCCGTAGATAATTCTTTAGTGAAGTTCCTTGGGAATTAATGTAGTATAGGATTAAAAAGAAATATACTTTCGGTGCAAAGAAGAGACGAAGCTCTGTATCACTGCCGATTTAACTTGAGATAATGATTCGAACTCAATTTGTAGATGACGTAAAATTCATTTATGAATTCTGTAAAGTACGCGCGATAAAATTAACGGGAATACTCGCGTGCAATTTTTTCTTACAGTCGTTGGAGGATCGTTTGTTTTCTTTGAGCGACCGTGGGTGAATAGAGGCGCGGGAAAACAGGAATTAAAATGGGCGACGCCGGCAAAAGCGAAAGTAGAAATTTCCTCGACTCTTTTCTCCGTCGTTTCTACTGCTTCGCTACTCCCGACGGAGGAGCGAGAAAACAGGACCGTGATTACGTCTATTTGGGGCTAAACAATTTTCATCGCGATTACCATTATCGTAGTTCTCGGGAATTGTTAAGTAGGGTAATAACAACGAAGTGCATTTATAGGATCCAGTTTTGTAGTGGGGTCTGTGTCTCATAGTATCTTTAATTTAGGTACATAATTCCAACTCAAACGCAACGATCTTTATACAAAGTTCTCTGCCATCTTTTTTTTTTTTCAAAAAAGGAAAAGCGTATATCTCCATCAAACCAATCTTCCTCCGTCCTCACATGTACCCATAATTCACCTGCAAACTCGCACTCAAGCTGCCAAATGCCTCCATTCTTGCTCGAGCCTTCCAAAACGCTCGCACTTCCCCCTCGAAAACAAACTACTCCAAAGCGATCTTTCCATGAAGACAATTTCCCATCCTCGTCGTTGCCGCGGCAAGAACCCGCCTCCGAAACCCGTCCGAAAACCCCCTTGGCCTCTGTTCTCGAGCCCGCCTCCCGGCGAACACCCATCCCGGCAAAAAACCGCGCGGAAAGCCCCGAAGAAACCGCCAAGAAACAGCTTGGATTCCCGGGCGAAGCGATTTGCAAAGCGCGTTAACAAAGAGCAGACGGACGACAAAGCCTCCGTGGAGACCGTGGGCAACCGCCTCCCCCTCCCCATCCCTCCCGCCCGGTCCTGTCCCACATCAGCGCGCGCGTGTGAACGCCGCGGCGCGCGAGCACGCACACACTCGCGCGATCGCGGGGCTCGCACACGCTCGCGTGCGTGAAAAAGAGTGCATGCGCGTGCACATATTGCACGTATGTACGGTCGCGGCATATGCGCTCGGTGGCGGGGAGGGAGGGGAGGGCAAGAAGGGCGTTTCTGGAGGCGGTCGTCGGCCCCCCTCCACCACGTGGCGAACGTCTAACCGAAGGGCCGGGGGGAGGGTGACGAGAGAGACAGAGAGCGACTAGTGCATCCTGGGGAAGGGCAGAGTCCCTTCCACCGCGAGAAAGTGTCCGGGGCTCCTTTGCTCGGGCGGACTACAACGTCACGCTCGGGAATGGTGACGCTCGAGGGCATTCGGGGGGGCTGGAACCGGCTAAGTAGGAGGGGGGTGGGTTTGTTGGATTAACCTCCATGGGTGAATCTCGCGATCTGCTTTCCCGATGTTTCGTCCAGGGATTTCCCGTGTCGTTTGTTTAGAAGGGTTGGAGGAGGAGATTGAAGAGGTGGTTGAAGACCAGGATTGCAATTTGAAGGTCTTTTTTTTTAGTGTGTGTGTCGATTGGGAGTTGAGGGTTAATTTATGTTTGTTATGAGGATATTAAAGGTTAGGGGTGGAAATATTTTTTTTGACTCGTAGTGCACATTGGTAAACATTGCTTGATAGTGACCCACCGATCGTAATTAACTGTTTTCTCAAATTACGTGAATCTATTCAAAATTATTCTTCAACTCTCATGCGGTCCATATTTCTTTCATTTCGATTCATTTTTATCGAGCATCCTCTCCAAAGTTTCCAGAGATTGACTTCGCACCTCCCTCGTTTCCCGATTTTTCGCAGCGCAATTTCGCATTCTGGGAAGTCGGGAATTCGAGGCACCGCGGGACAGGTATTCCGAGATTCCTTTTTCCGCGATTCAGCCCCCCGTCGTTTCGGGGGTCGAACGCGAAAATTCCCCCATCGAGGGTTTCCGCGACGATTCCACGCGTGCCGGACGCACGCCCGCAGAAAAAAAAAAAGCAGCTGAAAAGGAAAATAAAGGGTGGCGGAACAAAGTGGTCCACGCCGCGTCAAGAATTCTCGGTTAGAGAGACGAGAATTCTTGGAATTCTTTCGGCGAGCGCCCCTTCGAGGTGCGGGGAGCTCGTGGATGGCGCCACGAGAGTGGAATAGACCAAAGGATGTCGTTTGTCTTCGAATCGCAGGCGTTCCGAAAATTCCACTCCTACTTCTCAAAATTGACAATCGCCCCTACGTATAATCATGAATTTGTATTATTACTCAGAATCGTTGAATTTAAGGATCTCGATGTAAAGTAAAATGGAGTACAAAGAAAAATATCGCAAAACATGGCCTAATTCTGCTATCAAGTGGCTATCGTAGGGCAGAATATTTAGAATAAAGGGATGAAAAGTTGAAAGGGATTGTAGTAAATTAAAAATTCGAAGGAAGTGGAGGATTGGTCGGGTGCAATTTCTGGACCATGTCGAGAGTTATTTTTCGGCTCTGAAGCGAGTTCGCGGCCGGCGCGCGGCGTTCGTCATGGCGGCGTGATGTTGTCGGAGGGTAAATATTAATTAGCCCGCCTCTGTGTTCATTTCGTTGTGCGTTGGCCGTGCTTTCGGCCTCGTTTACACGGCAACGGCTCCTCGGGAACGGCGTTAACCCGAATAAACACATTTTCGCCCAGCGCCCGGGTCACACCTTCCGGGATTTTGGCTTTCCCGAATAATTAAACGAGCTTGAACGCGCCACTTCCGGCCGTCGAATTTCCGCGCATTCGTCGAGAATTTCGCGCTGTATCGATCCCCCTCTGCGTTTTGAAAAGTCTCGATGGTTCTCGGGAAAAAATTGTTATTATCATTAAATGTCTAATATGGAGGCTCTAAATACATATGCGTGGATAAAAAGGTGCTTAAATTGAACTACTTTGGATTCGTTGTTTAGATTGCAATATTGGGTATTTATATAAGCTAGATATTTCTGTTTTAATATTTCGAAGTGGTTAGATTTTTAAAAATAAGATTGGATTGGTTTCGTAAAATGCATAGAACTCTTAAACCATGGCACAAAAAACAAGATTCGGAGACGCCTCCTCCCCCCACTTCTTGACCAACCCCTATGAGATGTCTCAGAGGGCCAAGAAACTACTCTAAACAAATTCCCTAATCTAAAAGGAACGTTACATTTGTCGGGACTCCAACTTCCAGCAAAACACCATTCAATTTCTTATCCCCTCCCCTTTCATTTCGCATAAAAGTGGGGGTAGAAGGTCCGATCGTTGGAATATCGGCTCGATGACAAACAAACGAAAGGGAAGTACAATAACATGGCCAAGGGAAAAAAGTCGACGGAACAGCCGGTGACGATGAAAAGTATCAAGGGTTGTTGTGGAGGGGGCAATGACGAGGGGATAGCGAGAAGGAGGAGCAATTTTCTGTCGCTCACCATCGAAGCGTGAGACCGACAAGTCCACGGCTCTTCGTCCTCGTTTGTCCAAGCTAAGCCGACGCGACATCTCGAAAACCACGACACGTCCTTTAGGCCTTTCTTCGTCTTGCCACGTTGCATCCTTCACCGTGTCGCGTTACGCAATCTGGCAACTATACGGTATAGTACACGCCGCTAGGGAATTTCACGACAACGTTGCTACCTCTGTCTCTCTTTTTATTCATTTTTGCCGCGACCTCGAGCCATGCTCTTGATTTTTTAGGTTAGGTCGGTTGGACATGAGTATTGAGATTTAATACACCGAGTTTCTACTCGATTTTCCGCAGGGTGGTCTTTGGTATGGGTTAGTTCGAGAAAATACTCGTGAGAACTCAGGTTTGATTGCTCAGATCTAAAATGAACATTTAGATTTAATATTGTATATTAGTTTTGGTATAGGTTAAAATGTTTTAGGTTAGGTCGTCCAAGGAACCTGTTGAAATTTCCCATTGCAAAGAATCTCTCACTAAACACGAGTTTCGAGTCGATTTCACACACTTCTTCGATATAAGTGCATTTTAACCTTAAATTAATAATCAAAATGGCGTAGGTCGCTTCAAATTCACCACTTCTCCAATGTAAGTGGATTTTGACCTTAAATTAATAATCAAAATGACGTATGTCATTTATCCACCAATTACCAACTAATTGAAATATCCTAGACACGTCGCGTCCCTCTCGGAAAAGCATTTCTTCGACGCTAGTCGCATCAGGTATTCAGGTGTTAACAGGAATGGTACAATTAATTACGTAGACCGAGTCATGCAACCCAGGCGTGCCATTCCTCCTGCTCGAACAAAAGTAAAACACACCGTGATAATTACAGTGGAAAGAATCCAACGTTTTAATAAGACCCTCTTCCTCGACTGCATCGCTGCACCTGGATAGCGCAACTGCACCTTTTTCCTCCGAGTGGGATCACGCGATGGTTCTTCGATGGCTCGATTCTCCTTACAGCAATCGTAAACGAGTCATCGACTGCGACATTTAAAAACTGGCAGTCGTTTCACGATTAATCGAGGTGGAAGGAATCGTGCTTTTGCAAAAAATTGTCCAGTTGGTACGTGGACAAGTTGTTTAATATTCTTTGACAATAAGGCTTTAACCTCGTGGTTGGCTACTAATGATAGTCGAGGTAATAAGCACTGAAATCTTTGAAGCTTCTTCTTATTTATTAAATGTGAACAAATAAATAAAGATCCACATTATTGACTATAAGAGCATTGCTTCAAAAGACGCTCTTTTGTGTTCGATCATTGCACGTGGCATAGAGTTTCGAGTGACAAGGGTCAGAGCGATTAACAGCGGCTACGAGCCATTTTCTCCGACGGTAGCCGGCGATAATTACCAGAGATAAACGTAGGAGGGGGCTGTCTAGGTGGGCATCGACCAGGAGGAATAACAACCGTCCTATAAAAAAAGACACGGCTGAGTTTCAAGCCAGATGACTCTTTTTTCTGATTAGGACTGCTTTCCTTCAGGCCGCTTGCCAAGTGGTTCCCGGAATGGGGCGCATTTCGGAAGCATTTGGAGTTGTAACCGTCGGTTCTAGATACGTCTGCGATTCTGGGAGGTGGACAGAGGGAATCGATTAATTTTGGAGACGCTTCGTTCCTGGGAATCGAGGTCGATAAAGATACCTGAAGGATTCGAACTAGGGACCACCCTCGGAGACGGTGAACGTGTCGTTCTTGAGCATTTCTTCTCTATCGACTAAAAAGGGATCCATTAAGTTCAAATATTATACACTCTGTCACCTGGATGTATCGAAAGCGTTCTAACGAATTACCTAGCCTTCTCAGAGTTGGTTTTCGACGCGGTTAGGCACCTTGGGCAACGAAGGCTCCAATGTTCTTCAAAGACGGTGAAATATTAATCAAGGTCTGTGAGTTATTCTATGGCATAGAAGAACTGACTCTGCGATAGTTTTAAACTTGTCAAACTAATGTCCACAATGAGCCACGTCAGCGCTTTCAATAACCACGAACGTCATCATTATTAAATTCTTACAATGTGACTGTTCTTGCAGTTCTTCGAAAGTGGCTACTGAAGGGTAACCTTGTTAGCTTTTGGAGTGATATTACGGCGAAGTGTTTGGAATGTGCGATGGATTTAATACTCATGGTAAAATCTGGATAGAACAGAGACTTCTCAAGAAATATCATAGGCATCAGTCTTTGAAAGAAGTGGATTACCTGGGTCAAACTAGCTCAAACGCCTTCGAAGCTCCTAAAACAAATTTCCCACGAGATATAGTGCTTTCCAGCACCCAACCGAAGGCTCAGATATTCTTAAGAACAATCAAACTCATCTACTCGAAGGAGCATGCTAGAGTCAACCACTCCAAACCTCCTGCAACATTCTCCACGCCTAAATACTCAACACCTCCAGTACCCTTTGACTGCAGGACGATTTTTGTTGCAAATTCTAAGAGTAAAAAATTGTAAAAAAATGTCAACTTATAGGGGACGATAAGATGAAACTTTTGTGTGTTTACAATTTATTCATAGGACGTTTAATTTTCGAGATAAAAATTGAACATTTTAGAAGATCTTTTAATTGAAATTCGACTTTTATAACGAACTTCCAACTTTTCAATTTTTATTTCTAAAACTGAGCGTCCTATGATAAAAATTGTAAATATAAAAAAGTTTCGTCTCGTCGTCCCCTATAAGCTGATATTTTTTAAGAATTGATTGAACGAATACAAACATTTCTCTGGCCGTATATATACGCCCCTCGCAAAGTCAAAGGGTTAATGAATCCGAATCTGCCACTGTTACCTAACACTATCTAACCAACTAACCAACCAATCACAAGGTCAACTATGCACCTTTCCCTTCGAGAATCGTCCACATTCACCATGAAACCACGCCTGAGGACCACAGGGCTTCCGAACGCGTCGGAGCGCTTTTGTGCACTTTTGCTTGAAGAGCAGCGCGAAAATCTCACGTCTTCAGGGGGCTCTCGCGAACGCTCGTAACACGGACAGCCATAACCGTTAGTGGATCCTGAACGAGCTCGAAATTACCAGGCTAGCTGGCTTTCCTATCGACGCCGTGGGCGACGGGTTCGCGGTTTCTCGCAGCTCGTTCCCATTTTCCCCCATTAATATCGTGTCCCTCTGCCCGGGGCTTTACAGGCCTCCAAACAGATTGTTCGCGCTTTTTGCAGCGGGTAGCGCCTGACGCAACCAGGCAGCGGACAGGAAGTCGCTATTACCCGTGGTTATCCTTTAATAGCACGTTCCCAGCCGATCGAAGACCACCAAACGAGCGCATCGGCGTCCTATCCTGGTAGAACCTGGCCGTTTCTCGGGATCCGCGGACTGACGGAGCGGAAAGTTGATCATACCTGGTGGTTTCATCCCGATCTTAAGGACGTCCGCGTTTCCAACGCGTTCCTTAAGCGACCAGACCTCACGGAGTCAAATTGGTCTTGTAAACCGGGGGCCTCGAGATGGGTGACAAACCGAGAACCTGGGATGGCTACCTCGTTAGGGATCGTTATTCCTGTTAGGGTTTCGAAGACGTTCGTGGAAGACGACAGGAGTTATGGAGAATGCGCATTTCCCGTGGGTTCTTATTAGGAGTGGACTACTGACGACGTGCGGGTTTGCAGAAGCCACTTAATGGCTTCTGGTCAGAGTATGACACTTCGAGCATCCTGAATCTGTTGAATTCTAATCATTCGAAGTTGACGTCTATCGTACTCAGCCTAATAATTCTGATACTGAAACAATGAAGGCATGAATCAAAGTTACTCCACCCTTAACTCACTCCCTGTCAGGAAAATTTAAAGCGTTTCGCCTTGGGCGCTAAGA
Source organism: Hylaeus anthracinus (assembly GCF_026225885.1). Lineage (NCBI taxonomy): Eukaryota > Metazoa > Arthropoda > Insecta > Hymenoptera > Colletidae > Hylaeus > Hylaeus anthracinus. Next base: position 12,866 of record NW_026535282.1, read on the forward strand.
TGAATACAGATGTGTACATCTAGGTTATCCGTGTTTAACAACCCACTTTCAACGCACACGGTTCCCTTCGCGGCGGGTAGCCAACGCTCTTTAACGCAACGCGGTACCCCATCGTTTACCATCTTTTTATTCTTGTGAAAAACGGCCACAATTTAATTTAATTTATTAGTCGATAAGATTTATTAGTTTCAATTCATGATTCTTATTAATCATTTTTAAGATGTTTCGATACTCTCGATTAAGTTACTTTGAACCGGGTGATATTCTCCTTGCGGATCGTGGCTTTCGATTCTCTGTAGTTGAAACTCGGAAACCATTAACAGTTGAACAAGTTGATGAATTGAAATTCATTACAAAATATCAATATAATGTCGAAGTAATCGCAGGACACATTCATACTTTGAACGTATTTTTCACAACTTTCCCATCGTTTCTCGGGAAAGTGATACCGACCTTTTTTTGTTCCTCGAGAGACACTCTAAAAGATCCTGCATGAATTTTTCGTTTCCAGGCGATGCCAAAAATGAGCATTTCTTAACACCCTACTTTGCGATCTTTTTTTGCAATAATTCGTGACTCGAAAGGCTATAAATTTAACCTTTGAGTATTCCCAATCAATTCGAACTACGAGACACCTCGTAGTTGGCAGCGAATGGGTTAAACTGAAAATTCTCAATAAAAAATTCATAGTCCTCAATATCTGATGACGTCTTCCACCGGGAAATTGGCATATGAAATATTAAATTGCGAAAGGACTACCAGACACCCAGTGAAATCGAACGATGTGCTCAGACACGGGGAGGAGTATCTGCTTGAAGCGAAAAAGGAACTGATATAAAGAAAATTACATACCATTCGACCCCACAGGAGACAAGGGTCTAAGAATGGCACGGCTCGCGCCGCAAATGGAGAAGGAACCATACGGGGTGAGTCACGCAACTTGGACGTCTTGCATCTCCGTTTAGTTTAAACTGCAGAAAGAAATGACAAAGGAGAAAGTTCGATGGCTTAATGCGGCCTAGCTGGTGGCTCGTTGCTACCTTGTTATCCGCTCCTTAGCTTTACAATTACAATGTTCGCTTTAAACGGACGGGAACGGTTTCTTCTAACGCGAAGGCGATATCCTTTGTTCAGAATTTCGGAGAGTAATGGATGTTTAGACGTTCAGGCGTGGCTTGGTGTTAAAATTAGTCTAAATGTGTTCAGGTAATTCTTTATGGGTTTTTGTAGATGGGTTTTGTAGATGTCTACGTGGAAGGAGCTATAAAATGATGGGGATGACGCATTCTTTTCGGTCTCTAGCAATACATACCCCTTCGAAACGAGGTATAAACTCGCCCGGACGCATTTATATAAATTCTAACGATTCATATCCTCTAGAAAAAAGTTAGAAATCCATCAACTCCGCGTCCAATAGCATTTTGTCTCACTGTCGGAGTCTCGGAATCAGAGTGTACGTTTGAAATCCAAGTTGCATAGACCCCCAGAAATAGGCAGCCAACCTCTCCCGAACCGGAATGGTATATAACGCATCTCGGCGGTCTCGGAAGTGTGGTAAACGTTGAGCAACGCGAGATGGTTCATCGAATTTAAAATTCATGCAAACAGCTGAATTACGTGCCGCTCTTTTCCCTCTTCAGCGTCTTTCTGCTCGCTCGTAGGCTGGGGATGAAAAAGCGAAGGCTCGGGCACAAAGAGCCGCCGGAAGATTCTTCCCTATTTGTGTTTAACTTTGAAGCTCTCGTCGGAAGCGTTTCTTTCTCGGGGGTTTTCCTCCAAGGGTGACGCGCGGGAGTTGGAAAAGGGGTTCGAGCGGTTACACAACGTTTCACGCTGATCGAACGTCGCTCGGGGTGCTTCGATCACTGTGCGCGGTTTCCCTGTTTCGTTTCTCATTTTTTTTTTATTGGCGCGAAGGGACGAAAGAGTCTGCAGTTTGTTGATTGTGATGCTTGAGTTTCGACAACATTTTGGAAAATGTGTTCGATTGAATTGAAATTATTTATGTAATTCTTCCAATTTTAGACAAATTAAAATCGTGGTGTTTTCCTTTTAAATTCTTTTAGAAACGAAAGTGGCACTGCTTCGTACAATTTTCCCCTAATCGTAGAAATCGACCAAACAATGACTTCGTTATCACGGCGTTTATTACTTATCCCTCTAGGAACGGATGAAACGAAAAAAACAGACGAAAGGGGTGGAAATTCAAAAACGTGCAATCCTCCGGGACACCAAGTTCGGGTACTTTTAATCTTCGATTATCGTTACCCCTCACTCGCCCCCTCCCGCGAGAAAGAAGCGTCCACGAGACAACAAAGCCCCAGCGGATCCCTTTGAAACTTCAATCGAAAATCGCGCTGTTTTATCTCGTCGATTCGAGCAAGGGACGCGGTTGCACCTTCTTAGAGCATTGAGAGGGATGAAAAGGGGAGAGAGGGTGGGCAGAGTCGGTAGTTATCCAGTTCTTACCTTCATAGTCGTAGGAAGATTAATAGAAAAGTATAAATAAAGAATTTAATGGGGCTCTCAAATTTGGGGACTTATTCTTCTGTGGCATCTACTTTGGCTCACCAAACAATTGCAAGATAGTTTGTGTACTTCCAAAGAGTTCTATTAATATCAACAAACAAAAGCTGCCATCCAATCTCCATTATTTGCAGAGGACAAATACTAATAGAGACACAGTGATCTTTAGCACGAAACTTCAAGTTAGCAAAACAGTCGAGTACGAGACAACATCTTCAAACTCGAGTTCCTCGAGAAGAAACACTTAATACCACGTTCTCGACTCACTTTTATTCAACGAGCCGCAACTTCTAGCATGCATCGTCACAAATTTCATAATCCGAGGCCTCCACCTAGACGAGGATCGTGAAGATCTCCCAAAAGCGTTCGTATTCATCACTCGACATCCGTTTCGACCAGGTTCGGGTAAATTGCCGGGCGAATAGATCGTTTTGGGAACGAGAGGCGTCCAAGGGCCCCGGGGCCACTAATTTTTCTTAACGAATCCCGTGGCATCGTATAATTTTCTCGTGGGACGGCCAGGAACGTCGAAGGTTTGTCGTTGCTGTGTCTCATCACGGCCTACCTTTCTGTGTACCTATGCGAAACAATCGAGAAAAGCCGCGGCCCATTCATAACCCTCGATCGCCCGGGGCTAATCGTGTGGCTTCGTGGCGTTCGAGAACTGTGCTCATCAATTTTATGGGAAATCGGCCGTCAATTTTGAATTCTGACGTGGGTCTGGGCCACCGTTGACGGGCCCAAACCGTACAATTATACGATTCTTTTGCATACGGGACGCTGGGAAACGTACTCCAAAGTTTTCTCGATTTTTTAAGAATTTTAGTGGCGCGAAGATTCGGTTTGAACCGGAATCGGGACCTTTTCTGAATACCAATGCTCTTTAACGCACCGCGGTACCTGATAGTTCATCATCTTTTTACTCTTGTGAAAAAAGGGTCCTCTCGTACCGCACCCTGGCAAACATATCTCAACCTGAATCATCGCGCGCTACGACGCGGTCTCGATGAATCTAAAACTTTGGCTAACCAAATTAGGGGCCACGTCTAGATCTAACTCTCAAGCCCAGCGAGATCTCGATCGCGCCAAACACTTGCATCCTGCCAGATATCAGAACTCCAAGACGTCTTATCCGAGTCACGTCGATGCCATAAACCGCCAAGCATCCAGCGAATTTCGATTGGTCGCTAGGTCCGCACCAGCAGGGGGATGGGAGGGGAAGGGGTGGAAAAGTCCGAGAAAGACGTCGATTCTTTTCGGGATAAAGCGGTGGAATGGAGGAGGGGGGGGGGCAGGAATAGGACAGTTATACCCTCTTGATGTATCGTATCGAGGATCTATGATCCCTCGAGGTCCCTGCGGTGGACCGTAATCCCGGAACCCCATATAAAGCCACCGTAAGAGATAGTTCCCCGTAATACGATAGAACTCACTGGGCCCCTTATCGCGTTCGGCGATCGGCACACGAGCCATATGTCGTTCCTTCGTCTCTTCCTGCTACGTGTATTATTTATCCGCGAGGCGTATCCCCATCGCCGAGAAATCCTGCTACGCCCCATGAATTATCCGGAATTGCCGAAAATTGCCTCCAATTTTCGTCAACCGCACCCCAAACCGGCCACGCACCTACCAAACGGCGAGAGAGTGGGGGAGTGGGCGATGGTGGTACTCGAAATTGGGGCGACGAGGACGACTGCCAACGAAAATTGCCCAGAATTGTCACGCCATTGCGTCAAGAACATGTTTCGCCAGCAAGGAATACCGTTGAGCGTCGATAAAATTCTCCGAAGGGTCGATGTGTGGGCCCGAGTAGGGCCTCTCCGAGCGTAGGACTTTAAAGACGTCGTTGAGAGTTTTCCGCAGTTTTATGGGCATTTGATTGGCAAGAAGATCGGTGGGAATTAGGTTCGACTCGAATTGGGCCCTACTTCAGATCTGACCTTCAATTTTATGGGTCTCATTCGCACGAGAGAATCAGGAAACGGCGTCTAAAGTCTTGTGAAGAGTTGTATTGAAACGTGATTGGCAGAAAGATCGAGATGGGGGCATGATCTGACTGTCTCCTGGGCTCGTTTGCATACGAGACTTTAGAAACGATATTCCAAGTGTTGTTTCCCTGATTTTTATAGAAACATAGCAAATACAGGTCCCAAACTCATCGTATTTCTGATAGGGCCTTGAAGATCTCATCATTACCTATCACATCGAACGAGACTAGGTTAACCCTATGCACTCGAGGGGCGACTCGGAAGCAACAGTTTTTGTTTATCTTGAATTTCGTTGAATCTGAGCTGTAAACTGGCATATTTTCAAGTAGTAGTAGGATACTTTATTTCCACGGCTTTCCATGGTAGAAGAAGGGTTTAGTCGTCTAAATTAATAATAATAATAATAATAATAATAATAATAATAATAACAATAATAATACTTTATTTACGGGCAATCTGTCCTTGATAATAAGTACAATGTAATAACAATGATAACAAGAAAAACAAAACAAAAATGTAGAGGATTACGGTATCTCATATTGTAACGTGTTCAAACTTGATTTGCACATCTGCAAAATTGTAACGACTGATCTTTTAAATGCTAAAGGTGAGTCATGAAAAAGATCAACAGACATATTAAGGCTGTTGTTAGCCATCGCCCATATTCTTGTAACACAATTTTGTTTCGAAATTGAGGTACGATATGGATCGGTGTAAAAAATATCGCTGCTTCGAAATTGCCTACTTGAAATATTAAATTTCAATAGTTCCAGTATCCTGGGACATTCAATTTTACTATTGACAATTTTAAAAACTAGCACGAGGTCAGGTACAGTTCGGCGCTGCTTAAGCGTGAGCATTCGCATAATGCAAAGTATATCGTCATAGTCGTATTTGTTAGCTCTCTGTAATGAAACTGTCGTCGAATGCAAATGGTTGATAATTAGGTCTGGGTTACGCCTGCGACCTGGATACGCGGATTCGAAAGTGTTTATCCCACCAATCCCTCACTCGCTTGTCATCGATCTGTTGCTACCAGCTGCAATCCCGATAGCAAGTGTGTTGCTGCGCAAACAGGGGGACTGGATGTTCAACAAGTTTCCATATCTGTTTGGAAAAATTGAGGACTTTCGAAGCCGTCCCCAGCCCGAGCCTCCGACCGAGTACACGCACCGCGCTGATTTATAACAATGTTCGATTAAAGCGAACGGAAGCCTCGCGGCGCCTGATTAAAATATCAAGCGACCGCGGACAAAGTTTCACGACGTCGGGGCCTCTTAATCCTGGCGCGATCTGCATCCTGGCGTCGCGTCGTATCGACACGCCGCGAACTTGTTCGCGTAACTCAGCAGTATGCAGATGCGACACGCAGCTGCGGACTCGTTAATCCGGCGAATTCGTTCGGGAATCCCGGGGGGCTATCTGAACACATCGACGGGCTTGTTTCGAGATCTCCTATCGGGAGGTGACAAACACGATTCGCATCACTTGAACCTCTGGTAAGAGAGTAGTCATCTGTTCCTGGCGAAGTTAGGATGGTGTAGGTATGAGGACTATATAGGGATTGACGAGAACTTGAGAGTGGGGATTTGGAAGCTATAGGTCTAGAAGAATGTGGCTGAGGACTATGTTGAGTTTGATCTAGGTCTGAGGCCTGTATCTGGATTGATGGTAACTCGCGAATAAGAGTTTGGAAGCTCTAGGTCTAGATGGATGAGCTGAGGACCATGTTGCGTTTAATCTAGATTAATATTAAGATGCTTCGACAATGATCAAACCTCTGAGAATCTTGGACTGGTGACCATCATCCTTTGCATCCATTGTACTTAAACTTAACAAAAATTCCGAAAGTTTGCACCAGACTTCCAGATCGGATCCACCAACCTGTCCTTGCAGTAGTCCTCTTTTCAGCCCAAAGGCGATACCGAATGGCACTTCCCAGAAAAAATCTCAAGGCTCATCCGCAAGAAAAAATCCTCCATAAAATCGCTGGAAGCTTGAAGTCCGAGTGGGAGGGTCTGCAGCATTCCGCACGCTCGTTGGCCCGATATAGCGTGATATCGGCGACTTGCAAATGCACTCACGTAAGTCAGCTGTATGCAGATGGGCCCCGCAGCTGCGGGACCCTGTAGGGAAGTAGAACGCCGGCGTACGACTTTCCTAGGAAGCCGGAGAACACCGTGGAACGAGCCACGGCACGGCACACACCGATCTAATTGTTACCGCGAAACACCATAATCGAGCACGAAGAGCGAAAGAGGAGCCGTGGAGAGGCAGAACCGAGCGTTGCATGCCTCCACGCGATCTGGTAGACGTCTCAATCGACGAGGAAGGTCCCTGTAAATTACCTGTCTGCAGTCAGAGGCTACGCCGCGGCCAGGCCCGGTCGCCTCCGCGACCATAAAAGTGTCCGCGCCACATATTATTCCCATCTAGGGCGCGCTAGTTGCACGGGGAAACCCGTGGTTTTCTACGAGTTGCCTTTAGTCGCGCTTGGCGCGTTGCGCGCAACGCCGCAGACTTAGATGGATTTCGTTTCTATTTTTTTTTCTCTCCACGCTCGGTTCTTCTGCTCGCGAACGCGACGTTTATGGCGCTGGACGGAGGTATTCCGATCTTTGGAGAAGTCGATTATCGTGGACACGCTAACCACTGATCCGCTACCAAACTGACGATATCCAAAACATTGGAATAATCCTAATTCCTCTCACCTCTCGAGACATAACCTCTCCGTACGCCGCGAGTGTCATTACCGAAGGGATCCAGGTGTCGCCACCTTCCCACCTCCGGACACCAAAGTCTACCCGTCCCCATACACGACACGTGGAAGTAAAACGCTCAGCGAGATATCCCCAGCGACAAAAAGTCGATGAGTCACCAATGCGCGGACGTTCTGGCGGCTAGGTACCGGTGCTCATCTAACAGCGTGTCGGCTAGCTAAACAGCGATACTCGTAGCCTACCTATGTGGACAGACAGAGACTCGTTCTCCTATCCATCGGGAATTTTCTGTTCGGTAGGTGGGCATCATCCCCATTACACCTGGTCATTACGCTCCGACGTATTTCCATAACGACTCGTTAGCGGCGACGTGGCTCGTGAAGGCGCGCGAGCGCACTTTCAGCCACGGTATACCTACCTGGACGAAGCACCCCGCCGTGGGTGGCGCCCCCGTGGGAAACCGATCCGCGTCTCCCTTTTTGCCAGTTTTGTTGCCCCGTTTCCATGCTTTCCGTCGGCCATATACGATCCCCCTTCGGCCGAGGATCGCGCGGTTCAGAGCTGAGTTTAATTGGGAGCGCGCTGTCTCGTTACGGACTTTGTTAATGAAGACGTCGAACACTGGGATAATTATGGACGATTCGACGATCATCGGGCCCTTTGCGGGATTCCATTGGCGACTTTGACGTTCGTTTAACATCTTTAGGTTTTGGGAAGTCGAGTTTGGAGAACTTGGGGATCCTTGACGTTTTGTGTAAGGTGTACTAGGCCTAGAAGTTCTTAGATTGCACGAAATATAGCTAGTTGTAAGTTGTGATTGTAAGTGGCGATTTCAGCTTCAGAGAAGCTTGTCTAGAAGTTCTTGGATCGATGGGGCTGACTTATGATTGTACGTGGTGATTTCAGCTTCAGAGGAGCTTGAGGATTCTCGACACTTTGTGCGAGGTGTGCTAGGCCTAGAAGTTCTTAGATTGCACGAAATATAGCTAGTTGTAAGTTGTGATTGTAAGTGGCGATTTCACCTTTATGCCGAGACCTTAGGTGCAATGTGGGCTGGCGTTGACGTCAATGCTCAGCTGCCAATGAAGGTAGCCTGTCGCATTAGGTTCTCTCGTCGAGCATACTGATAACCCGGACAGTACGCGTATAAGACTCACTTTCTGGCACCTGAGGACTGCTGTTTTATTGCATGGACTCTAGCCAAGCCTGTCTTAACTGATTGCAATCATAAGAAGCTGAAGTTGTAGTGCCACTTGGAAACCATGTCCTCTGCCATCATAAGCACCAAAGGTGTCTGACCATTTGAAAACCCGGGCTCTTATCTCGCTCTGTGTAAACACCTTCCACAGACAGCAACCAAACCCAACTGTTGTCATTCTCCACTGTCTAAAAAAGCAATGGTACATTGGAATAGACATGCCCCTATCAGGGATCCATCAGCGCCTCGAAGCTGCGTCTTGCGCCTTGGGAGTTCGCGCGAGGCTCAAAATCGGAGGCCAACCATCTCGATCAGATAATACCGGGCAGCTCACAGCCCTCGTCCAATGAAACCGCGAGTTCAAGGAGTTAATCGAACGGCCGGGGCACAAAGTAGCCGGCATTAAAATTCAATATCACGCTCGCCACTCGGAGCAAAGTATCGAGATTAGATCTGCGGGTAACAGTCGAGGCGAGAAACGTCGAGGAGAGAGCGGTAGCCCGTGTACCCGGTGGGATTTAAGGAACGTCAACCGCGGGGACAGTTTATCGGGCCCGCGAGCCGGCGGCGCGATGAAAGGCGGCACCTTATCTACGGGGTGTCCCCGGGCTTTTATCTACGCGGTAAAGGATTCCCGTGTTCCACGCGAGATAGATCTTATTTATGCGACCCCCTTTCCACGGCTACCGATTAAATCGACCCCGCTCGGCTGGATCCCGTTTCCATCTTCCTGGAAGGACGGGAGAAACCCGTGCCCACGGAATCTTGAAACGGATAGGGTACCCGGCGTGCGTAGTCGCGGATTTTTCGCGGGTGAATTTGATTTTCGCGCACGGAAAATTTTGGGGAGGATGGTCTTTGAATTTAACCTTGTAGGGACCTACATGTAGTCATAGGTCCAAGCAGCGTTACCAACCTAAGCTAGAGAATCTAACGTTAGGTTTTCGTTGTTTTGAATAACGAGACGCAGTTAGAGTCGTTAGAAGTTGGTGATCGCTGGTTATCGTGTCGACACGTGTTGATCTTGTAGAGAGAAATGAAGAATTGAAAAGACAGATAGCTGTGTTCTACTATACAAGACGGAGATTACCTTCCCCGGACAAAAGTCATTGTTATATAAAAGTTTAGGCGTAGATGTACGTTATAACCCTTTGCACTCTGCGCCATCTCGTTGCAAAGTAGGAATCGCATCACGTGCAATAGTCTATCCGTGGAAACGCGTCTTTTTTGGCATTATTAGCTCTTTTAGTGCAAGGAGTAATATATCGCTCTTTCATAGACTCGCAAAAAGGGCCAAGAGCTGTCTCTGCTCGAAGCTACAAGTGCTCTAACTATTTACAAACAAAACTCAAGTTCAAGTTTTTGGGAAACCTATAACGTTTTATTTTTATTTTTCTAGTAATAAAGGAAGTCTAACGTGTTTCTTAGTATCGTGTAAAAATTTCACGAATCTTAAAGTGAAATTGCCTGGTGTAACATTGACGCTCCTAGATACGTCAAAATAGATATGATAAAATAACAGGGTGCTTACTTTTTCGCGATGGCCGGGGCTATCATTCCCGTTCCTCGAACTGTTATTACCTTTATCCATGAAAATAACCCGGTTGCACTCGCATAAATCATCTTCAGACAAGAAAAGTATGCCTCGATACAGCTGATTAAACGACAGTAAAAGGCGCGGCATTTCCACCTTCTTTTTTTCCTTACATCATACGCTTTTTACTCCGAAGGCATCGGTTCCGAACGACATCAATTTTTTATTGTCTTTAGCACCGTGGATGACAGGCAGCGCATTATCGCGCTATAGAGCGCATTAAAAATAGAACAAAGGCGGGAACACTGCGGAAGTGTCTAACTGTGATACTAGCAGCTCAAACGCGATGATAGGGCTTTCGTCGCGAACTGTACAATCTAAATGATTGATAGAAGCCGATCGTAACGCTAAAAAAAGATTACAAAGCTGAAGGGAAGGGACCGGAAACTTCGATAAAAGTTCTCTTTCCCATTCCGCTATATACATACATGTATTCACGCTTTTTTATGCTTTGCAGCCGTACATTTTTTTTCATACGTAGTTTATTATTCGTCGAATTTTTTTTATTTGTTGCAAAACTAAGCTTGATTTGCGAAATGGCACATCGCGCGTCGCTACACGATGCAGTATTCATCGTTTGTCATTGGAACCGTTGACGTCACCCGATCGTGGAAATGTATAATTGATCGCGCGCGCGCGCCTGATGAATTATAGCGCGAAAAGGTTGCCGAGGGGGGAGGCATTTTTAAGCGTCAGCGGCGGTTAAATGAAAGCGCGCCGATTCATGTAAATTGTCGGGAATAAATCGTTTGGCCTGGACGCGCAATGTTGAAATATTCTCACTTTTTCCGCCGCTTCATAGTCGCATTAAACTCGGAATAAATCACGCTGCCGCCATTGCAAAAAGTCCTGCAACACAGCGACTACATACCTTCTGAATCCCAAATATCTTCTAAAACTACTAAGTGAAAGCACTTGAAATTCAGTATAGTTGTGCAAAAACTCTATTGAGGAGTAAAACCACTCTAGAGGCAGAAAAAAAGACCTAAATTTGACAATTTATTTTGGGAGTGTAACAAATGGAATAGAATTCCTTTTCCGAGGGTTTATTTAACACATATTAAGAAACAAAAAACAATTTTTTTATTGTCATTTTCATACAAAATGGCGGCGTCAGAGCCCGTCGTCGAAAACCGCTTTTTTGAAAACACCGCCACGGGAGGACGGATTTCTCGGCATCTATGAGTCATGGAACAAAAACTAAAGAAAATTTATAATCTACATACAATTGGCTTCGGATGTACGTAAGATTTTTCTTCTTAATCAATTTTTGCGGAAGTAGCGTACTTTTTAAGCAATGAATCGACTTTTTGCTCTAAAAATGACCATTAAATTGTTTGTAAAAAAAAGTTTACATTCGATCAAAGAACGGCTACGTACTTCCAAAGAGAATATTGTTGTGAAGCTACTGTACAAATTTCAAATCGATCCATGCAATAGTCACTGAGAACTCCGTCCTCCCAGTTTAGAAAAAGTGGTTTCGAGAAAAACGCATTCAAAGGTTTATAAACACTTTAATCGCGGTTTGAGGCGCTGGGGCAAAATCGATAATTGAACCTTTCAACATTTATTTTTCACTATAAATAAAATGACGTATTATTTTTATGACCCTAAAGTATCGTTTAGGAAAGAAAAAAAAATCGATTTTTTGAAAATCCTAGAGTGGCTTTACTCCTCAAAGGGTCCATCGATGTCCTTGTTAGTCCTCCAATTTCTTGCTTGAACTCCAGTTAGGAACTCATCCCACCAGAGACAACAAAGCAGTAATTTTTAGCAAATCTAGGCTACTCAAGCATTCCACGAATCACGTGGGCCCAAACGGAGCCAGCAGCATATCCAGAGGGTCCTAACCAGCTAAGAAAAGGATTCCCCCGCCCCGTATTCAAATTCCCGTAGTGGACCAGTATCGAGGACGTTCCTCCAAGATCCTGGAACCCCCAACGCGAGCCTCTATCAACTTACCCCATCCCCCTGGCCGACGGAGGGGGTCCAGGGGTCGTAGTATACCTGGCCGCGACTAGTTAAGGGCCTGCCGCCGCAGCTGAAACTTTGAACAGTTAAAACAAAGCCCTCGGGGGCTCGCTGGAAGGGGACAGAGCGGAGGTGAGCTCATCTAAATCACAAATCTCAGCCTCCATCAGCACACCTCCAGCGATAGAGCCCACGGTTAATAACCGTGGCGGCGTCGGTGAGCGCCTCCCCCGGCCTCGTCGCGGTGTTGGTGAGCGTCCTCGGCTCGTGTTCACGGCGTCGACACGCTCACGGACGCCGCGCGACGCCGTGTGGGTGCCGGGGACCCCCCGCGACATGGCGCCAGGGTGCTCCGCCTTCCGAAGTCCCCTTCTGCCAGCCCGTGGAGCTGCGTCGTGCGACCACCTCGAATCTTGGCCGCTGAGTCGATAGGAATTTCGTGCTGGATGCAGAGCTCGCCCGTTTGGGAAGATTCGTGACAAGATTTTCGACGCCGGATTGGAAAATGATAGTGTTTGGGAAAGTAGGGGACTCGGGGAAGACTTGAGCATGGTCCGATGACGGAACTTTGGGTTCGGATGAGGAATTTAGGGATTCGTGATGAGGTTTTGGGTGGCAGGTTGGGAAATGGTGTTGTTTCGGAGATTGAAAGACTTGGGGGAGTGGTAGAGGAGTAATTAAACATCAGTCGATGATGAGGCTTTGAGTCCTGGTTGGGAATGTAAGGATTCGTGGCAAGATCCCATGTGTTCCTGAGGTTTAAAGACCTGGCCCAGATTTAATGTAAGGATTTTGTAAGCGAAATAAAGGTTCCAAACGGAAGACTCAGCTCCTAGGTCGAATACTTGGAGCACATTTGGAATGGCCATTTCCCATCAGAACTGTAACTTATTTCACCTCTGTTGTAACTGCTCAGCAATTCGCGAGACGTAGGATCGAACGTCCAATCGCGAGGAACAGTGGAGATTACCGTACTGTTAGGCGCGCCCACATCCTTGTTGTGGTGTCCAAGGAACGAGGCTCTCGGAACGCTGGCAGCACCGGATCCACACTTACTCCTTGGCCGTTCCACGTGCGCTTGCAAATTCGTTGCGGGTACTTATGACTACATTATGCTCGGGATCGGCCGAGCAACAGGAATTACCACGGCCGTTATCGAACGCCGCGGTGATCCGGCTCGTTCCCGACGGAAGTTGCCTTATCATCATGCATAATTGCGAGAGGAGGCGCGCCAGCGAGCTTTCGGATTTCTTCCGAGGAATTCTAGCCTTTACTGCGAAACTAAGTGGATTGTAAAAAGCCACGATTGAGGGTTACTGGTCTCCGTGCTACCATCCACCGGGGGCCACCGTGAAGATGCTTGAAAACGAACTTCGTACTAATCTCGAGCTATGCCAAGTCGATACTGGTGGAAATGCTCCCCTGGCACGTTGATGGAATGCCCTCTGGAACCTCTCTGCACGTCTCTCTTCGGCCATGAGACGTATGTTGATGGAAGCCTAGAGAATACTCTGTTCCTAACGTGAAACATACGCTACCAAGTTTTGAAGATACGCCCCAACATCTCAGCGAAGAGGATCCTACTTGCCCAGATCCTCTACACCAGTCTCAGCATAATGCCTTCTCACCTCGTCGCGATTCACTTAACCCTTTGCACTCCGAATTATATGTCAATTTCTGAAGTCGAGCCACACCCGACATAAGAGTGCAAAGGGATAACGTTTCCAAACCGTCCGCTCTCGACACCCCTCTCAGAAGTAGGCCAACCCAAAATCCCTCCAACTACCCTACCACAAGCCCCCTAAGTGACACGGCCTACCCAACAGGGAGAAGTCTCAACAGAAGGGTATCAGGTTCTCCCGAAACAAAAAGAAACAAGACAGCGATAAATCGAGAGAGAAGAGTATCCCCGAATCCTCGTCCAGTTCGAATTAGGGTCTACCGGACACCGCGGGAAAAACGCGGCTAATCCGAGCTTTACGAGCGTCCGAGACGCGTGAAATCTCCGCTCCATTAATACGCGCCGTGAACCGAGGTCATCCATCACTTCCAGCCGGCGCCCGTGGATCGACCTGCGTCCGAGAGTCTCTGGTACAGGCGACCATGGGGGGAGGGGGGAGAAGGACGACTGCTGGCCGCAGGAAGAGGACGAGACGGGGCAAAAGGAGAAAGAAGAAACGACATCTTTGTTTGGCGAAGCTCGGGGTGGCCCAGGTCTGGGGTGCTCGAGGGGGCGACCCCGTAGATGAGGGGTTTCGGAGGTTAAACAAACATGTGATTACCGACTGCCTACAGCTGGCTACATTATATCTGCCTACCAAGGTAACCATCTATCCCTCCTCCCCTTCTCCTCTGGATTCATCATCTCCCGTTGCCCTTGCTGGGCTCGCTCGCGCTCGAGAGAGAAAAATCGACGAGCCAGCGAACCGTAGCCCCGGAGGCCACGTAGCTCGCCATCATCTTCGCTCGGGGAGACAAGGACGTGCCGGCTGGAGCAGGACGGAGACAGGGTTTCTGGTTTTTCGAGTAGCCGTTCGCGTCGATTGGCCCACCTTCGACCCGTGGCTGATTTGTTGTCCGAGGATCCAGGCCCTTCCGATGGTTTTGGGCCTCTCATTGTGTTCCTGTCGGTGCTACGGGCTTCCGGGTTGCGGTCTAGTTGGAGATTGATTCATTGTGTCCTGGGTGGAAATTGATTCGTCGTATGTAGGCTGCCTTGGGTCTTTTGGCATAGCAGGCGCCAGGTGGAGACAGACAGTGGCTTTGTTGGGAGAACAATGGCTGGGCGGTCTGGTTATCGAATCTGTTGTTCATCAGCTGAGACATGGGGATGAATAATAGTCCGTGTTTGCTGGGGGTACTAGTTGGGGAGGTATTGGGTCGACAATTATGTGGTTGCACTTGGGACACTGTAGAAGAATTCTGATTTCTCAATTTCAACAAGATCCATCACCAGAAGCTTCTTATCCATACTATCCATGGACTATCAAGCTGGAATCATCATAATCTTAACAAATTGCCCTCTTCGCTCCGGACTTCCACCTCCCTAAGTCTCACGATCAGAAATCATCCAACTCGACACGTAGGCCACCACTCTAGGTCCCCCGATGCTAAAAAGAATTACCTCGACAGGGCTCCTACTCATCCCAACAGCCATATCCCAAGTCTGGCTCACTAGGGAGCAACGCCTAGCCGTCAAGGCAACATGAAAACGAGTCTGCGGTGCTCCGAGTGAATCCTCGAGCGAGTCTAACCCAGACTTGGCACTTCTTCTTGCCGTTTCTTGCGCGAGGCTCTGGGAGTGGCTGCGAGTCGAGCAACAGCCGCTTAATTACGCGGATTCCTCGCACAATCGCGGCTGGGAAAGGTGTGCGACGAGGCCGCCTCTTTGACGCGCGCCTCGCTCTTCCGGAAAGCTCCCTCTGACCAAGCTTTTCCGCGACCCCACCCCCCTTTTCCCAACCACTGCCCCCTACCCCCCCGTGGTTGCACTCGAGGAACAGCACGCGGTTTTCCGTGACGCGCGTCTGAAACGCGGTGAATGGCGAGTTGGCCGCGATTCCCGGATGAAAGCTGGCGAAAACAGACGTCACTAGGCTGGGCTCCTTCGCGGTCGGTCGGTTAAATCGGCTAGAGGGTTGAATGTGACGGCGCGTCGCTAACCCTGTGTCTCGATTCGACCGAGTAATATATTCTGAAAATTTCGACGCGAGACTTCGTCTTCGTCGGCTGAATGCCGGAGAGGGGAAGAGTTTGTACTTTCTTTCTTTCGAGGATACTTTAAAGAAGTTTGAAAGCTTCCTTTTAAGGATCCCTTTTGGGAGGGATCTTTGTTGCTCACAGGGGGGGACTGACGAGCGTGAAATGACAGCCTTTTCTTTCAGGTAGTCGCAAACCTGCCTGCGGAAGAAGTTCAGGTGATGGTCTTTTAAAATTTTTTTAAGGAAAACGCGATTCAGGATTTTCCAGAGACACCTCTGGCAGACAGAATTTAATCACTCAATACGTTGTAATCAATTTAAGTATATTTTATTTCATTTTATTTCGAAAGTCTTTTTTCTGTGAAAGAGGTGTGCAGCACGTTTCGCGTAATCTGTCCGTGTACTTTTTTAAATTTGACGCCAATTAGATGGCGTGTTCCCAGGAGCGTCCTAACTTAAAAGCAGACAAATTCGCAGGCGAACGTCGGAATTGGTTGATGAAAGTCAACAATGGGAGGGAATCGCAGTGTATTGCGGTGGCTGCGCTGATGGATCGTGTCGGCCATATTGAAAAATGAGTTGAAATGATAAAATGCAATCTCGCGGCAGAAGAAGGGGGGCGGTTAATGGGTCCGCTTCGTCGGGACGGCTTCCTGCTTAACGCCGAGCCACTCGGCCACGTCCGCTCGTTCCCCAATTCGCTCTTTCCTTTCTCTCTCTCTCGATCAGCCCGCCAATCATAATTTCTATCAGAGCCACCTCCGGGTGACGATAGCCGACAATCACGAAATTGCCCGGACGCCTTTTGTCTCCGCTGCTCTCGTCACTCGGCCAATCTTGCCACGCGTTCCAACGACCGCTTCCACTTCGTTGTTCTCCTTCATTGACGGGGATTTCGCTCGGATTGGTGCACCGAACGCCCCCAACACAATTTCTGTGTTAAACACTTCGCCTCTAACCACCCATTTAGGATCATTAGCGTGCCGTTTCTTCTCGAGTTTAACTGACTTTTAGACACTTATTTTCATTATTTAGCTTTCTGTTTTATGGGAAATCGTTCTTTTCGAACAGGATTTACTGCAACTTTATGTTGTGCCCTCGGGCGGATTTTAAAGGATTTTGGGATATCGTGTGTTTCGGAGCGTTTAAAGAATTGGAATTCACCGGTGTTCGATGATGAGTCAAAGGATCGCAACTCCAGCGATGTACTCTCAACAATGACTTTATTCAAAATGTACTCAGTTCTTCTTTTTACAAAGTGTTATCTTTTTTATAGTCTTCGTTGGCAATGACCATATATGGTGATGCTGCTAGACGCGAGTGCTGCTAACTTGCAGTCCTCGCGTCAAAGTATGTCGCTGATTTCGGACATTCTTAACCGGGCATAGGCAATATTCGTGTGTCAGGGCACAACATTTAAAATAAAAATAAATAACTGCATTCGATTTATACTCGATTCATACGGTTTTACTCAATTATTCAATGACACCATGACATCTGCCAGCTTCCAAGGAGATTACCCTGTTGAAAACGTTAGCACGTCTGCCATTATCCTTTGGGGAGGTCAAGGAGCCCCGAGCGGCGCCACCGTCTAACCTCAGTCGCCATGTTTACTAATATTCCATTAAAACAATTCAAGAATAAATCAGCAATAAAATAATGATACGCATAGCTAGGGAACTTGAATGATAAATCTAACTTTAAGAAGTCCTAACAAGAGAACTACGGCCAAGTTGGCGACTAATTCTAAATTGTTTGTAACCAAGAAAGGTAAGTACTTCGAGCCAAAGTAAATACCTCTGCGGAGACAGAAACTAGTTAACTAAAGACTTGAATCCACCTCGCGGGTAACTTTGAACGAACTTCGACACGCAACATGCGAGACATGACACACGTTCACCAACGAGGAAAATAAGTTTATAGCCTGATTTGTATCGTCTGAGAAATGTTTACATGCTCTCGTCGCTTTATCGCCTCTGTCTATAGAAGATTCCTATTTATAGAAAGCAGCGAATATTGTTCGTAGAATGTACAACGTAGAGGAAGGGGTTATTGTTCTCCATGAGCGTTCACCGCGAAGTTATTTCGAGATGGAAGAGTGAACCGGAAATCAATGCAAGTGTAATTGCTTCTTACACTGTAGAGGCATCTCTGAATAAATAAAACCCCTCGTAGAACATGTAAAAATAGAGTACGTGGCCTGGGTAATTTTGTTTGGAAGCTGCAGTGATGACCTATTGAAGTTCGGCTTGTTGAGTCCCAGTTTACAACGGTATTTAAAGTTCGTGATATTTGAATCTCTAAGTAATGCAAATGAGGTTTCAGAAGGGGTTTAAGTGGATGTACACATGGCGAAGTTCGCAACAGTACCTACCTTAAACTTCAATTGTTCCTCGTTTTCAGATTCTACGCAATAATGCAAATCCAAGATTCAAATTGTACGTAGGTGCCTTATAGACAGGAAAACGCACAGATCACGAGACATTGGGATGTCCAAGCATTTATTATACTTGATCTTTGCAATATGCGGACTATGGCACCTCGTATACAAGCTTCCAAAGAGGATAGGACCCAATCTCTGAGAATCACAATGAAATTGTTTCTAGGTGCCTTATAGACAGAAAAACACCTAGATCACGAGACATTGGTATGCTCAACTATTTATTAGTACTTGATCCTCGCAATATGCGAACTATGACACCTCACGTACAAGCTTCCAAAGTGGTTCCGCCTGCAGAGCCTAGACTCTCGGATCTTCCACGTTCCCTCGATCGTCAATTCTCAACTGACATTCGTTCCCCTGCACACTAATCGCGAGTCAGCGTACAACAGATGCGTGGAATCTTGAGAAGTCGGGATTCAAGGAGCCGGAAATCCACGAATCGTGCAGTTCCGCGTAGCAGAGTGGCGCCAAAACGGGGCCCAACGGAGATCCCCGGGCCAGACGTCTATATACCGCGCGGGAAAAGGGAAGGACGGAGAGGGGCCTCATTATGTTTCGGTAATTGGCCGAATCCAGCGATGTTTTCAATTTGGTCAAAGGCGCCGCTTGTGCGAGATCCGCGCTGGCGTAGGTGGACGGAAGGAGAGACGCGGTTGCAAGAAATACAGCACACGCGTCACGGGCTGAACGAGTCGAGGGAGACCCCCTTTAGCTGACTTTTGCGAATAAGCGGGGGGTGGGAAGCGGAGAAAGGCTGCAGAGATCCGTTTCTGTTGAGGCTCTTGAGTCCTCGGATGATATCCGAGTTGATAGGTTGGGTTGCTGTGGAGCTAGTAGGTTCTGCTTCCACAGCTACTTTTACAAAATGGCCGACACTTTGAGGAAGGTGCTTCGAGCCACCTCAAACGATCTTTGTACACTCAAGATTTTGATTATCTCGAGGCTCACCTGCCTTCTCTCAACATTGGCGTCTCGTTAGCTTCGAGATCATGGGTAATTGGATCCTTAATTGACATGGAACATGCGCTGCTACATTCCTGCTGTTTATCACGCTGAATTTATCAACAGTAGTCGATAATTTGCATCCAATCGGAGCCTAAACTGCGATCAGAAAGTCGGAACTGCTAGTGGCAACGCAGACTCCAGCCAACCTTCGAGTCTCTCGAAGAAATCCTTGCGTCGATCGTTCTGAAAGGGATTTTCTTGGGATCCTTCGGATTCCACGCGTAACCTTCATTCCGTGCTCACGGTTACCGTCGTCGGCCATTAGTCGATGCAATAATGGAACGAGGATTTCTTTTTAATTCAATCGCAACGACTACTGTTTTCACTTACGCCTCCGACTGGACACCTCGTCGCCAACTCCTAGCGATGTTATCGACTGTACATTCAATATACTCCAAAGAAAAATTTACAAATAACATAAATCATTTGTTATGACACATTCACTGCAATTGTCCATCGTCCCAGGCCTCAAGAGTTACCGAAATACCAAAATTGTCGGTCATTTTGCAACCGTGACCTAGATCAGAGCTTTTTCTCACTATGATCTACCCTAGATCTACTTAAGAACTCTTGACGGTCCAAATGAGAAACTCAGGCCTGAACGCTACCTATCATGACATTGATCCCAAAGCACTGTGTTGAACAAACGAGTCCCCAACTTAGATCATCAGGGATCTCTGAACTAAAAATCTGTGGAGTTGTATAATCGACGGCTTCGTTGGCGGCGCAGCTGTTCCGAATTAGAGGCGCCTATAAAAAGGCCGGTTCTCGAGGAGAGCGGCGAATCCACGAACGCCAGGCGTCAGTCGGCTTTAAGAATCTTATCACCTCGGCCGAGGGTGATAATTAGATTTCGCGAACTGCCGTCGATTCGTCGAAAGCTGGCTGTTTGAAGTCCTGCGGCACGTCGAGTCGCCTCGGGGTTCGTTAAGCAGTGCGACTTTTCAATTAATGATCCGCGCTCGTCGATGTTGGTATTTTAGGAATACGGGAGCATGAGCTGGGCATTAGGGATGGGGATTAAGGGAATCGCGAGTTGCGTCGAATGCTGATAGGACGTGTTCCCACCTAACGTCGGCTGCTCAAGAAACGACGACGCCGACTGTGGGAAGAATTTAATGCAGCGCGCTGTAATGGCTGATGCAATAAAATCTGATCGTTGTAAGACATGTCATTAGCGGGATTATGTTGTTTAGCCCTTGGGCATTAGGTAGCTAGGAATCTAGTTAATGAAAGAATGGAAGATGTCAAGCTACTGGGATGGTAGCACACGAGCAGTTTGAACTGAGGCCTTTATAAACGATTCGGGAAGCCCCAGACATTGATGGAAGCATAGATTAGTTCTTCCAAGTCAGTCACGAGTTCACTAGTAAGAAATATATCTCAGAAATTCTACATCTGGCCAATTTTTTATTTAGAATTTTCCCAAATGTCCCAAAGTCCACCAAGAATCTCAAAAAGATGCTAGAAATGAGAAACATCTATCAAAAATCCAGGAGCCAACAGTTTCCACCGGAAAGCTCGACCTGTCCTGTTTGCCCACCCCTTTGACGAACACCCTCCGTTTCCTGGAGGACCGTGGGGACAGGGATTCGTTGATCGGACATCAGAGGGACCGCCGCGCAAACTCCATTAACGGACGCTCGAGCCACAGTCGGTGGAAAGGCGACTCCTTGCTGTTTGTCGTTTGAATGTTTTAGGACCTCGGGTACGACCGACTCACTTACTGCCTCCGTGGGAGACGGCAGTGTTTGCACGAATCGTCTCCGCTCCTACCGGGGCCCGGGCCTCTCGCGCTTCCTGGGACCCGCGGACACCTTTTGTGCCACTCCGCGGACGCCTCTGCAAACACGTTTAATTACACACGTCGGTTTCCCGCTCGTCGGCAGACTCCTGGACCGTCTACTGTCGCCCAAACCAGACGGAACCCGAATTCTGTTGTTCTATCGAACATTGTCGTCCTCTTGGGTGACAATGTTGGGAAGCGTAGATGGACAGGTATGAGGATTCTTGGTACTTATACTTCAGCGAGACTTCTGAGTAACCTAGAGCAGATGAAACCTGAATTCGAGGCTATTTTTGTTTGTTAGAAAAGGACAGGGTGACTGGATGGTAAGGCAGAGGATTCTATAGGTAATGTAGAGCATTCTGTCGGTAATACTCGGTAATGCAGAGCACTGATTGATCGGAGGATTTATCGACGGAGTGTCCTCCATTGCCTACACAGAGTGATCTGTATTATCGACCACGAATTTTATGCTACCGAGGAAAATATACGTACAGGCATCGTTTCATTCGATTTAAAAGTAGATTTATAATATTTCAATCATCCTATTGGAAAAGAATCCTCCAAATGGAATATTAAGCCAACAATTTTCTTAAATTAAAAATTTGGTTTCCTAGATCGTAATCCAACATACATTTAATATTCCATTCCCTCGATTAGATAAATACGATTTCCCACGAGGAGCGGACATGTCGGCTATTGATGCTGAGACGCAGGCATTTTTGCTTCGAGTTGTTGAGACAGATTGAGATAGAACGTTCTGATCTTTGAGGTTATCCGCGAGTCGTACGGGGTCACGGATACCATGGAACGATAAATCCGTGCCACGAAATACGTGGTGGGGCGAAAAAACGCCGCGAAGACGTGTCGACTGGCCCTCGAGCCACGGGGACACTTAATGCACGCGTCAGTTCTCGATATTTGCCCCTCCTATTTATCTTCTTTACGAGCGGCGGCTATCCATATTTACGATTTTTCGGACGATCCTTCTGGAAACCCGTGGCCCACTCGAAACGGACGCCTTGTAACTCTCTGTCAACGCTTTAATTGTTAACGAGCTTGCCTCGGCTTTTTCTTCGCTTGTCGGCACTATGGCCCTCTTTTTTTCTCGACTTTTTTTTTTCTTAGGAAGAGATAAGTGAAGAAAGCGACGGCAGTTTTTGCATTTAAATGCGGAAGCACTGTTTGTTCTTCATTTTTTTTCGGAGTGCCTCTCTTTGTCGAAGAGTGGTAGGAATTAAATATTGTTAACGGGGACACTGTAAATAGGGCTGAGTTTACTATAGAACACGGTTTTCGTTTTCTCGTTAGATAGTTCAACTCCGCAGCGGCTATTAAAAACGGAGGGGGCTCGTATCTTCAAAGGAAAAATTTGATTTCGATAGACCAGTTTGAAAGTTGGCACACTTCGGTAATCGCGTTTATTTGGACCGTTGATAATTTGATAAAACGGTCGTAAAAGTAGATATTTTATTTCTGTGTTTACTTTTTGCACTCCCATTAAATATCCGACGAAACAAACTAATAAATTTCCACTTTGTATCAGCAAACAGAACTCGAACCAAAAATCGATATGTCGGGATCGCTGGTCAGCAACCATGGCGGAGAAAACATTTTTCCCTCGGCGGTTCATTTGTATTCCAAAAAACGACGCTCGATTACCGGTCACGGGGGTCGTCGGGGGTGGACAAAGCGGACTTGGGAACGAAGGGGGTGGTTCCGAGTCGCTCGCAGCATTCAGGTCTTCCCGTTCATTCCCCTGTTTTCCGCTTTTCCCCCAAGCTCGTTTCTTTCCAGAGCTTGTCCTTCCTCTTTTTTTTTTTTTACGTTTGACCCTGTCAACCCGTGAAAATCACAGGGTTGCGGCATCTCGAGCGGAAGCCGCAGCTAAGGGTGTCACCGCCGCGGCGGTAAGTTAAAAAGTAGAAGGAAGAAAGGTCCGATAATTGGTTTCAATCAGCACCATTGTTGGTCATCGGGATCCTTCGGGGTGACAGTGAGGGGGTGGGCACTGTTTCGAGAGGAAACTGGCCCTGGGAAATTGTTATGGAGATTCGGGTGCGATTAGGGAAGCTCCGTTTCGGGAGAATATTGCGCCGCTTTTGGCGTTTTCCCGACCGATCGTTCATGGAAATTGGACCGCTATTCGGCGAAGAACAGGAATTTTAATAAAAATATTGTAACTTCCAGATCAGCAATTTCTCAAACTTCAAAATTTTGCTTGTAATATTAATGAATTGACAAATGATGGGAATGATAATAAAGGACTCTTTTCCTAATTTTATAGAGTCGGGAGAATTAAGTGGAGAAAGCGATCGTTGCGTAATTCGGATCAACGGACGAGTGCGCAAGTCATTTATCTTGTTTGTCACCGCAGTTGATAAAGAATTTTTTTTGCGACAGTCGCGGTTTTATAGAGTTATTTACCTCCGGTATCAGGCAAATTTGTAATTGATTAGCTAATGAGGAAAGTTCGCAAAGAAACGATTCCACCAGCGCGCACAATACGAAGTGCACTCAGATAAAGCACGATGCTCTCTTAATGTCGCCCGCGTACTAATTGCCCGGAGAAAGTTGATTACGCGATTTGCGTCGCAATTCGTGATTTTGCTCTCGGTTCGGAATGATATCGCGAATTAACACTTCTTAAATGTTAGAATTTTCCCGGATATAAATTTTGGCAATTTGAATCTCTCGCGCTAAATAACATTTTTTAAAAGAATTCAAATAGAAAGAAGTAAATCTCCTCCAATGTAAGAATTCCTTCCCGAGTTTTAAGCGATTCACTCTTCCTAATTCAAACCTAATACAATCCCAAATAATAATTTCGAATTTCCCGCGTGAAATTTGAAACAAAGAAATGTCTACACAGACACTTGGATTCAGGTGAAACACACCGTTTCTGTGCTCATGGAGGCCAGAATATCATAAATATCGCCAACCACCGAACGGAAAAAACCTCCTTCCCACGTCCATCGATGCCTCAAACGTAACCACCCCGTTAAATATTCCAGGACAGTTTCGTAGAGGGAAAAATTCCTGTTCCCGCGGCAGTATCGCTGGCAATTTCACACTTACCCCCGTCCCCCGTTTGCTCCCCACGGTATTTTCCATCTTTACCAGCGCATTTCAGCGACGGAGAGACCCGTGCTGCCATCAAAGAGTATTTTTTTCCTCCTACCCTTCCCAAACCCCCCCCCCCCACACACCCCCTCCTCTTCCTGAGTCGACAGTTCTTTGTGAGCGGCCTGCTGATTTCCGTTTAACGTTTTCCTTCGTTGGATGTTATTTTCTCTCTCCTCGCTCCGGCTCGTGGAAATCGGCGATCCGCGACGATCCTCCAGCGGGGTGTTTCTTCTTCTTATTCTTCTTTTATTTATTTTTTTTTTTTTTCAAAAGATGTCGCGGGGATATTCGACGATCGGGCGCTTTCCCTGCTTTTCGCTTGCTTTAGAAATTGCTTTCTTTCGCTCGTGTTTCCCCTCTTGCATTTTTTTTTCCTGCGGTGAAAGCGTTGGCAACAACGACCAGAGAGGGGGAAACGTTAAACCCCCTTGACGAGGGAGGGAGGTAGGTTTTGCAATGTAAAATTTGTTTGTGAATTATAGACTTATGTTTAGTCTGAGGATGACTTAAGGTTAATGTATCGAGTCGAGGAAAGAGTAGCTTGTCTAAGACTGATAATTATTTATTATTTATTTATTTATTGTGTCGATAAACGTTCTTTTTAACGTTCTTGTTATTATCGAACGTTTCCGTGGCGCTAACATAAAGAACGAAGTGGTCAGAGAGGCAAAGTGAAACTAAAATTCTGTTTCGAAATCTAACCTCAAATAATCCTATAGTTTAATCTATATTTCTTTTTCGATTGTCGAAAATTCGTTCGATTGTTTTCGCAGGATTAACTCGTATCTATTGAAAATGAATTATGAAATCACAGTCATCCTCATTATTATTAATTTCCGCAACTGATTGGCTAATTAACTTATTTACCAATCCCAGTCTCCCCCCTAACGGGGACCAATCGAGTTAAGTAAACAGCTCGTGAACCGAACCCCATCTTCGAAACAAAAACAATTGTTAGGCTCACTTACACAAACATATCGTTAAACGCATTTCAATTTCGCGTGGTTACATTCGAATGGACATCCTTTCGTTGTGTAACACGAAACTAATAACAAACCAATAATAACGGTAATAATGACGACGATAATACTTCGCGTATCGAATCCCAGCTATTATCGGCGCAGAATCGCCTTTTGGACACCGTATTCCCCGAATAATTTACGAAGCCGATTTAAAAAGCCCGCCACGAGACATCGTCGGCCATTAGGCGACACGGACTCGTCCCCAAGTTAACGACGGAATTGCGCAGAAATGCTCGCCAGTGGCGAAACCGAGTTGAATGGGTCCACTGTGCGCGGTTAGATAAGCGTTATCGTCTTAACGCGGTTCTTTGATCATTGAATGAAAGTAAATCGGTATACTATCGCCGTGCGTTAACTCGACACCGACCTGGTAATTTACGATTAAGCGGGGCATCGATATCCTGCCGAGGTGGACACCGCATTCCGCTTTAAAATATTCCATCTGCTCGCCGAGGCCTTTATCGCGGTTGATTGACACAACCTGCGATTGACCCGATCCACGGCCTTCCTCGATAAGCCTTCGTTCCTGACAGTTCGGTCGATGGATTCATTTATTGAACGGCAATGGTGGACCATGGAGAAAAAGTCTGTAAACGTGCCTACCACAACTCCTAAAGGTTGATACTTCGGGACACTGGCAATATTTTAAATCGAAACCTCGAAGTTTGATGGAGTCTACATGGACACACCTCCATCATTAAAATTGAAAATTATCGCTTGGATTTCGTGCTAGAGTCGAAGCCTCGATATCACGAGACGCTTTTCTTTCTATTAATCAGCACCTCGGAGGGATTAACAAGCGCGAAAGTTCCTCTGCCGAAAGCAAAAACATCGAAGAAACTGAGAAAAAGAAGTAGTCGCCAGAGGAAGGAGGATAGACGCCGGGTCGGGCGCGTTGGTTGGGCTGGGCGAAAGGGTGGCATGGAACAGTGCCGCCATCTCGGCAGGAAGCGGCAGAGGAGCGCAAGCAAGCAAGCAAGCAGAGGGTCCTCCGTATGTCGGGGGTGCGAGAAAGAAAAGGCGAGGCACACTGGCGACGGGGATGGAACGCGGAAGAGGAGAAGGAAGGAGGTGGACGTCCTGGTATCGACCGGCTGAAAAAGGGGTGGATTTTTCTACCCCTGGGCGGAGGACCAGCGCTGGGGGACGTGTTCTGGACTCGATTGCGACTGGCCCACCTCTGATCTCCTCGTCGAAGGAAAACGACCCTCCGGCACCCTCAACTTTCGCCCTAGCCGAGCTTCTGCGAATTATTCTCGCGAATTTTCTTGGCTTTCTTCGATCCTTTTTCATTTTTCATTTGTTTACTTAACCCAGTCCCGCGGGGAGTTAACCTCCATTCGCGTTTTTATTGTGCTTTCATTTTTTGTTTCATTAATCCAGTTCCACCGTGTAGTCAACCTTTCATTTTGGAAATATTTCGCTTTTAATCTTGTTGACGGTGTTTCATTTGTTCCATTTATCCATTTTTATTGGATGCTTAACCTTTCATTCCGCTTTCATTCTTATTCACGTTACACTGTTATTTACTAGTTCGATCTATTTTCGACGAAGGCAGGAAGCGTTAGAATTGGCCGCGTAAAAGATCAAAGCGAAGTTTCCGGGATCGGCGTACTTGGAATCGTAAATGTCGAACAAAGAAGGCGAATTCGGCAAACGTCGTCGTCATCAACAAAGTCAAAATCACAGGTCCCGACACTCTCACGCGAATGTCGTGGCAATCTCGGCTGAATAGAAACAGCACAACTACTCGGAAGCGACCGTTTATCGGGTCTAACAAACTTTGACACTAGCTGGCCAACCGATTCCCCGGAATCCAATTAATCCCCGGATCGGATCTAAGTTCGCCGAAGCGGCGCGTGGGAGCGCAGTGGCGTCTCTTCGCGAGTCTTCTCCGAACCAATTACAGGCGTTGCTGTATCGATGACATCACGCATAGAAAATCACATTTCCGACAGTACAGAAGCGATAAAAAGTACGCTGCTCTTTGAAAGTTCGGAATGCCCGTGAATTTCTGAAGAAAAAGAGTGTATTTTGTGCAAAAATATCCTTTGATCGTAAAAGCCATGATTGAATTAGATCTTTTGTGAGAATAAGGTTTCGAGAATCTTATTTGCTTCTAGTTATAGTTTTTTCTCTTTTTGTCACACGTTTAGTTTGTCTTTTAACGAATCTTGAAACCTAAATTAAAATTCCAAAGTAAAACTCGAACGTCTTCAATTTCCTCAAGGGATATTAATTTCCACGACGACCGTAAGTCGTTTCGTTGGCCAGAATCGCGAGCATCGTCAGATCCGACGAAGGACGAGCACGACGATGAAGAAGAAGTAAGCAGAAGAGAGGGAAAGAAATGGATCCTCCGGGGTTTCTCTGCCACTTACTCGGCCGGAAGCTAATTGGCCCGAATCGAGGGTGGCTTTTCCATCATCCGGTTCACGGCATTATGGCTGACTGGCACGTGAGCGGGCCGACCAATGGGAACGCGAGTCGATGCACGAACGACCGGGAGGAACTGCTTCCAACGATGTTCTTCGCCTTCCTTCCTTCGGCCTAATTTCTGATGGCCCTTCCCCGGATGGTTGCCGATAAAACGCGATGGGAGCTCGATAAAGGTGTCGAGGGTTGCGAGGAGTACCGTGCGCTCCGCAGGCCATTGCTGTTTTTGCTTTTATTCCTCAGGGACTCAGGAATAACTGGGCCGATGTTTGTTCTCGAGATGTTAATTTGGGAGTACCAGGTAGACTCTACGCGAAGTCCTTGAAGAGCATGGTTTATAGTCCTTAAGACTCGCATATTCAAATACTTGAGTATTCGTCTGGTCAAGAAATTTTTTTTTATAAGTAACAGAGAAATGGACACGCGAATGATAAAGTATACGAATATTTGAACCGCTCGACTAGAAAATTCGCGAGGGTAGTCTCCGTTCTCGATCGAGCAACCGACCAGCGTCGAAGACGACCGAATCGAGCGCAAAGGAATTCCATGGCGCTCGGAATTCCTCCGTGCACGCGCATCCCATCGCGAGGTTCGTTCTAAGCGAGTTGTTTGGCCAACTGATCGTACAGAAGGGCAAACAAGTCTCTCGGCCGCGAAGGGGTTTGCCGGGCTCCAGGTCGACGTCATCGACTCCTTTTCCGCGCGGAAACTCGCGCTCGACGAAAGAAGCCAGCCGGCGAACAAACAGGAGACAAAGAAGAGCTCTCCTTCCCTCCCCCTGCTCCCTTCGTCCCGCCGCGCCCCCTGGCCGCCACCTCGAGGCGGCCCTTTTCACTTTGAGGGTTAAGAAGTTAGCTGATGGTTCGAGGATTACTTAGACTCCGTACATAAGGCAACTGTGCGCGGTTAGTTTGCGGTGCACACAGCCTCTGAAACCCACCGGAGTGCTTCCTTCTTTCCCTCTTTTTACGTTTCGTTCTCCCTTTCGTTTTTCTCGCGAGCTGCCTGAACTTCTTTCGTCGGTTTCGCTTTAATAAGGGCTGTTCCGCGTTTCTTACCGCGGTTTCTCGCCGTCCCGCTTTGTCCGCAGTGAACTTGAGCCCCCTCCCCCTCCCCCCCCCCCCTCCCGGAGCTTCGAACCTTCCTCGATTCGGATTTCCGCGATTCAAATTTCCCGCCCTCGAGACGACTCGTCAGATTTAGGAGTCTGGTTCAGCGTCGAGGCGGCAAATTAATTTGAAATGAGAATTCTTCGCGACTAAAATCCCTCGAAAGACGCTTCTTCGTAGCCTCAGCGATTCCAGAAATAAAGATTCGGTTCCAAAGAATCTTTCTAACCTTCCAAATTCAAGAATCTACATTCTCGGATCAACGATGACTAAAATTCCTTTTGAAAAGGACTCGATTCGAAAGAACCCTGATGTCTGCTACAAAGTCGATCGATTTCCCACGAAACAACCCCACCGCCCTACAACTTTCAAGAACGTTCGAACGTCGCAAAGTCAAGAACTAAGGAACTCCGAGTGGTCGGCGGAAATCGAGAGAGCCAGGCGCCGAAACGACTTCAGCAGCGCATATATACGTATCGTGCCGCGTGAATTGACCGTGCAGATAACAGGGTAGAGGGACAGTGGGGGGAGAGAAGGATGGTAGGGGAGGCAAGAGGGGGTCAGCGGAGAGAGGGGATGGAGGAAAGTGAGAGAATATCCTGGCCGACACAGAAGCCGACGCTGCTAATGACTCTGTCCGCGGTAATCTCCGGGTGTTATCTGTCCTGGCTACCTGGGGCCCACCTACTTCGAATCACGAAGCTGCACACGCTTCTACCTCGTTTCCCGCCGATCGCCCGGCGTTCCGACGCGCGTCTCCTCTCCGCATCGCCTGAGAATGGAACCGTGGAGGATGAAACGAACACCGGAGATACCGAGCGACTCCGGATTGGGGGGCTTTCAAGTTTCGTCGGTCAGCAGATCGGATTCCTTTTGCTTACCGCGAGATGGAATTCGTTGGAGGGGGGTCTTGAGGGGGACTGGTCGAATATTTTTCGCGTCGAATGGAATATTCATCGTGTGGGGATGGTTTGTTCTTGTCTTTACTAATCCTTTGTACTCGGATGTCCCCTGTGATGGGACGTCGTAAGTAGACAACGAGAAATCCCCGGTCCACCCAGCGTTTGTCGCGGTGGAGCAGGCTCCGATTAGGCTCCGGAGAAGTACTAATTGCTCCGATCGTCTTTCCACATATTTTCCACGGCGCCGGAGGCGTGTCGAGGCCGAAAGTCCAGGAGAAAGGGGATAGCGCGCGCGCGCGCGCAGACAGAGAGGCATTCGGCTTTGATAGGCTAATGACAAACGCCTAGATTGGCCGGCTTATCAGTCGAGCAGCGCTAATTATTTCTCCTTTGTGCGGAGCCGCGCATAATGGCGACCGCCGCGGGCCGGCAGCTTCTCCCGTACGATCGCGATTTCCACGTACGACCGCCGACTGCGTTTGTCTGCGTTTTATTTATTGCCAGATCGAGAGGGATCCACCGGGGGCGCGGATTGGACACCGTTTCTCTCTTTGCTCGGCGTTATCGCGGCCCCACGGACCTTTGCCCTCTTTCTCTGCCTCTCGTTCGCCCCAGACCTCCGCACGAGCGTGTTTTCGAGGACTTTGGTTTCCGCGGTTGCCCCAGTCTTTCCGCGATCCTTTGTTTCGAGTACGCAGTCGATCGACTGTCTTCGTGAGATGATTCAGGGTCGTGACTTCTTGGCCCTAGGAGGGAGTAGGTGAGGATAAGCTGTCTCGGAGTCATGCTCGTTTATTTGTTAAGGGTGGCCATTGGCTATAACACCTAAGTCCTGGAGCCTTCAGGATGCTAGCTTCCGCTACTTATTCTTGACATTCCTCGTGTTGCTCGGGTCTCACCCATTTGGGGAAAGCGTAGCGAATCAAGAGGTGTCAGGTGACTCTCTTCGGACAGGGTATGCGTCTTTTTCTTTTCACTTCTACTGCCCAGTTTGGTTGACCCGTCGAAGAGCAAAATTATTTGCAGATTGTTTGCCACGATGGCGACGAGTCAGGGCTTCCCCATTACGAAAATTCCGCCGCGTAATTACCGTAATTCCACGGCGGAATGTAGATTTATCGAGTAGCCAGCGAAGGCACATCCATTGCTCGATGGAATGTCCCGCGCAATCTTGCGAGCTGCTACTGCACCGGTGCATTTGCATCGCGCGGAAGACTAAAAGCGAATCAATCGTTTTGTTTTCCTTGGGCCGCTCTCAAAGTGTTCGCCATTAAAAACGAAGATTGCGGCCACCTACGCCGGCGTGGCCTCTTTGAAAGAATCCTGCGTATATACCTTTTACCGAACCCTTGCGTTTGACTTTGATTAACCGATTCGCAACTTGGAAGCAAAGCGGACTTGAATCTTGAAATTGAAGGATTTGATACTGGACAAACGGCTCCGGAATTGTCAAGGGAACCTGAAAATTAAAGAAAGGGGTTAAAGTGTTGCGAAGATAACCTCAAAATTGAGGGAGTGATCAAGATAAGTTAAGGTTAAAGAAAAGGGTTAGTTTAGAGTTTGAATATTTCAAAGCTGGGGAATTTCTACTTTTGGGAATATAACCTCAGAATTGGTGGAGTGATCAAGATAATCTAAAATAAATGAACAGTTTACAGTTCGAGTATTACAAAACTGGGGAATCTCTAATTTTAGGAATACAACTTCAAAAGGGGAGCGGGTGATTCTCCGATGTACGGGAAGATAACCTCAAAAATGGAGAAACGGGTGATTTCCCAAGATAACCGCGAATCGTCATCGTCGCGCAGAGATATTAAAAGCGAAAAGAAAGACGAAGTTTAGTAAGAGTTTACGAGCTCGAGAGGCGAGTGACGTAACCTGGGCACCAATTATGCCACTACGCGAAATAATTGCCTCGATCCATACTGCGCTTTCCGGGGATGCCACGAGCACGATAAACTCGTACTAGAGTTCGCATCTCTTCTGCCTTTGCTTCTCTTCTCGTGGTCTTTTTCGTCAAGCTTGGCTTGTTAACAGCGGCCCACGATGCATAATACATTAGCTGACCGCTAGACATTTTTCTGCTCTACGTTCGCGACACCTTGCGCAGCTTTTATTCGCATGGGAGTCGATTGAATACGCCTGGGGATGTATCAGCATCCATTCTAGCGATGTATTCATTGTGGGCCGACGCTGAAGTAATTTGCAAGTAACATCGACTATGGCTGCGAGTGTTAACAAATTATCGAGTTTCTTTAGTGTAACAAAAATACATTGCATAATTTTCTAATCTGTAATGATCTTTAGAGGTTTAGAAACTCTATCCTTAACTCTCAATTTCGTTACTTAAGGCACTAACAAGAGAATAACCTCGTATGTTCTTCTTTCGGTGTGAAAAATATTGATAAATTTTTGAAATCTTAATGTTCGTAACGTCAAGCTAGATTTGGAAGTTGGAAAGTCTACAAATTTGCACAGTAACAGTGTTGCCAGTACAGTGACGTTACGTTACGTAAATTACTCGAGTTTGACGAGCACAGTGTCGCCAATATGGCAGCCCTGATGTCATCGAATCGTGACTAACAGCCAGTTGATTTCCCGAAAAGAGAAGATAGAGGAGAAATTGCGAGGATGAGCTCCGCCCGTGAAGCAGTCTGTCCCAATATATGCTCGCCTGATTTTTTCAGACGATATTGAACTCGATGCACAAGTACCAACCGAGGTTTCACCTGGCGAGGGCCAATCACATCTCGCAGCTCGCCTACTCGACGTTCAGGAGTTACGTTTTCAAGGAAACGGAATTCATCGCGGTGACCGCTTATCAGAACGAAAAGGTGAGTGAACGTTCCTATTCTCTAATTAACTGATAGATAGAGAGGGGTTAAGTTAGGTTATTAATCATACAGCTGGAAAATGGACCAATTCGAATCCATGATTTTATTTTTGGACATTTTACAAACACAGGAAAAGTTTCTAAACTGGTATTGTTATCTGCATCTCTCGTTGCCACACAGACGCGTGTACCTCGAGGTGTTTTATGTTATTAATTGCACCACTAGAGTGCATCGAACTGTTGAATATTAAATAGTGTTACAACGCGTAGAATCGTCGAGAGTGTACTTATGTTAATCAATGTCTCGTTCCATTATTCGCCCAGGAAGGTGTGGAGTGTAACAAGTTTACCTATTTTTTCACTGGCAGCTTGTTAATTATCGAGTCATTACCATCGTTAATTACCCAAGTTTAGCTGGACATAGCAACTGATTAATTACGTTAATTGCGAACAGCCGTTGTAGTATCATTTCAGTCGCAACCGTTTGTTTACGGAACAGTAACCTCGAATAAAAATAACGGTTAGGTAAATAATGATTAAAAACAGAAACAAGAGATGTTCGAGAAACGATTTGTGAAATTTTGAGGGCGGCCATGTTTGGCGAGAAACGAGGACAAACGAACGGTTTCCTTTTTTGTCGGTCGCGTTAATTAAAATCCCCCTTCGTCGATGGGGCCAAAAGGGTTCGGGGAACCACCGTGGTTCCCGGTACGCATTATTTTTGATGTTGCATGCGCTCAAAAGGGGCCCCTTGTCTGGATTTTTCGTCGTGCGATTCCCTCCCCACTCGCCCTTCGTTATCGCCGCTCCTTCTCGGTATCTGCGACCGGAAGAAGGATCTCGTTTCTGTGGATCTTTTTGAGCCGGCTAACGCCTTCTGCGTTTCGTGTAATCGAAAGTCAGCTCGATTCGTGGCACCGTCGTTTCATCGTAACTTGGCCCATAAAATGGCTTCCATCTTGGAATTAAGATGTTATAATTAAGTAATACATATCGTAGGATTCGGGGCAAAATGGTGGTGCAGAATTACAGTTAAACTATTGTTGTGTTACGTATCGTAGTGGCTCCCATCGGCGGTATTATATTAAATTAGCTAACGCGCCAAATTCAATATTGCATAGTTGTGTAAATCACTCACTTTAAAACAAATGTTAAAACTAAATTAACGTTTAACTGTTCAATTAACCGATCTTCAAGGATTCAAGTTTGGGAAAATATATAAAATGCTGGATTTCTTGTAATTTTTTGAAGAGGTTAGATCGAGGTTGCATTGACTCGTGACGATTATTGACATTCATTGAAATTTGTTTATGTTGCAGATCACCCAGCTGAAAATCGACAACAACCCGTTCGCGAAAGGATTCCGGGACACGGGCGCGGGGAAGCGGGAGAAAAAGTGAGTATCGCTTTCAAAACTTTGTCAAACACAAAACCACGTAAAGAGCCCCCATGAAAAAGGTTTGCGATTTCTCTGTCGCAAATGATAGCCACGTGACCCTCACGTGACGGTCACATGACGATCATGTGACGGTCACGTGAGGGATAACTAGTACCATTCCTTTTTTCATGGCGGCTTTAAAAACTTCTTTGTCAGAAGAACAACACCGACAAGAGTACTATCAATTAAAATACTATCGAAATACTTCCATGGAAAAAAAAAAAAAAAAAAAAAAAAACCCAAACCTACCCAAGTTCCCACAACAGGACCCATACAGGCAGAATCCCGAAAGCCGTGGAAACCCCTTTCCCGGCCACCCCTATGAAACAAAAACCAATTCGCAGGCATGTCTTCGAGGTCGACCTAATTGATCGCGGAGCATTTTGGGGGTCTCTCCCCTCGATCCGCGCTATTAAGGTCGACGTATCGACCTCAGGGTCAGCCCCCAGGGCCTGGGGTTGGTTTCACGGGGCTCATTTGCACCCCGAGCGGCCGCTAGCATCGTCCATTTGTATTCAATATCGCGGGTTTATGAGCTTATGTCAGCGAGGGTTCGCCGCCGCATCGAGAGACCCATTTCAATTTCATTGGTCGCGTTCGCGGGGAGTGGCAGGGGGGAGGGGGGAGGGGGGGGACCCGTGACTCGAGTGGATTCTGACGAGGTTAAGTTGCTATGCATAGGTCTCGTGCCGCCCTCGTTAACGTTGCTAATCCTCGTTATACGCACTCATCGGCGACCCAAAGCCCATGTAAGCTCTGCCAATTTGCCTACTCGCGTACGGCATTAGTGGATATTTCAGGTGCGGTGACTGCGATTCGTGAAGACATCTAAGTGAAGGGGGGTTGGCGGGAATTCGTTTGGGGACGCTTTCCGATCGTTTAGCCGGGTGATTTTGGGTTGTATCCTCGCGAGCGAGTGCCTTCGGTCAACTATCCTCTTGGCTGAAAGGTGATTCTCCTGGCGGATCGGGAGTTTGGTGATCTACCTACAATTTCAGCACGCAGGTTAAAGCACCACGAGTGCTATATTAGGGTTACTGTAACGATATGTAATGTATGTATAAAATGGGGAAAATAACTCCACTATTTTTCCAGACTACAAATATTCCGCGCAGAATTCGCTGGGTCCTTTTTTTGGGGATGGGACAGTACCTTAGATGAAAGCTGAGAAAGGGGGTAGGGCTGGGTTCGAGAAAATTCTTCTGACCTACAATTAGCTCACAGATCAAAGCACCATAAGTGCTATAGCACTATAACAATATTACTATAACAATATTCTCTATTCAAATAATTCACTAAGCCGTTTTTGGGGTTGGAGACACCACCTTAGATAAATGATGTGGGTGAGTGGGTGGGGGGTGGGGGGGACGGGGGAGGAGGCAGGGTCCGAGAAAATTCCGCGGAAATTGAAGCGACGGCCGGATAAAGAAAGGGCGAGGTTAATCGAGAAAATATGCAAAGCAGGGGGCGCGTCGTGGCGCCGCCTAATTAGAATAAGGGTTAGTTTTGGCTTATGGTTTCGGTTAAGGGTGGCCGGATCCCATCAGGAAGCCGCAGAGGAACGGGAGATGGTGCCGCGAGAGGGGGCAGAGGGAAGTAGCGGGGTTGGAACATAGCCAATCATCGGATTAGCATACTGATGCTCAGGGGCGGCGCTGTCGTTAGCATGAAGGGTGCCACTTGGCGGCTTTGAATTTTATATCGCCGCTACAGCCAGTAACTGGCGCATAAAGGGCGCCTTTGTGGCGTGGAGGTTGACTTCTGTCGACTCAGGCCTCGTAGTTTTTTTCTTTTTTTCTTTTTTTAGACTAGAATGTTTTAGAACATTATTATGGTTCGCTTTTGGTTCTTCCAGGGTCTTCGAAAATTTAATTTTCAAGTCCTCTGCTGCTTCGTTTTCCGTTCTTCGTTGTTGCATTAATTTTTTGTTTGTAATTAATCGCGGCAATGAACGTCTGACGTCAAAGAATAGTTGCGCGAAGAACCTAACTTAAAAAATGAATAAAATATTTGTCACTAGGTGGCTGCAGATAAAGAATCAAACAACCTAGCAAGAATAACAAGAGATGAGACAGATGAACAAAATAGAGATTGAATAAATAGAATAGAAGTAAATTTAAATTCATCACGAATGATCAGGAATTATTATGTGAAAGCAGAATAATTAAATAACTCGTGGCCATCTGGTAAATTCGACATGGGATGGTCGCACGTCAGGGTCCACCGTCGTACGTCGCATTATTTCGTCAACTTTTTAACAAAGCGGGTCGAGTCACGACACGTAACACCACTCGAGTGTGTCGAGTCGATTCGTCATGCCGCTTAAAAAGAAAGTTTTCTGGGGAAAAAAAGGAGGATAGCCACTGCTTGCTTCGACACGGTTCATCGTCACGTCATATATCACCGAGCACTCCGGAACGGTCGCTACGAAGTACTGACACAATCAATCTGCTTGTGGGACCATGTCCACTGGCGACGTCATTAATTATCACGGTACCCTGTATGCATTCCGCATTCAAAGATTAATAATAATTCTAGTATTTTTAATTGAAATATATCATAGAAATTAATCGGGAAAATACTGTTTCTATTTAGGAAACATTGAGGTCGATGCTATCCTCGCTTTGCATGTCGATGTTGACACGCGTACCACCATTGAATAGCTGATACGTACAATAACAATATTAAATGGATTTCCACCTCGTATTATAATTGGTAATTAACTGTTTCGTTCGTCGATAACGAAATATTTGTCCCTTATTGCGGCAATCCGATTGTTGATTATTGCACGTTTACGTATATCCGATTCCCATGTGCTATGGTAATCCCCGCAGCCAGTAAATATTGATATTTATCACTGGTGGCTATCAGTTCACCTAATTTTCGGGTCAGAATTATTTCATGTGCACCTATTTTCAACGTAAACAGCAATAATAACAATGATAATAATACATTGCGTCAAAATCCCATATCGTTAAATTAATAAACAATGGTAGGAAAGTAATAAATAAACACAGAAATAAATTACTGAAATTGTTCAAAAAATCTTACTCTATTTAAATGCTCACCCCCGAAAGTATTTAGAATCAATCCCCAATTAGTAGCTCCGACAACTGTCAGAGATGAGCAAGCACGAATCCTAGCAATTGGGGCGCGGACCCCCCAATTCCCCCGTTCTGAAATTCTCCTCAAATCGTCCCACGAGGGTGCTCGTGCGGGTTGTAGAAAAAGAAGGTTTGAAGTAGAGTCAAAGGTCCCGTATAATTTCGCCATAATTATGGGACGTCTAGGTTGCTCATCGAGCAGGAGATGTCGCTTCATCGATGATCGACGTTCAGACAGAATGAAAATTCAGCCTTTGACGTTCGACTATCGGTGTCATCCCACCCCTGCCTCATCCTCGAGGATTTATAATCACCCCTTGAACCCTGCGTCCTCCCCCCGGGGGGCCGCCGTGACGGCGCAACGAACGGGGTTTTTTTGTTTCCGCACCCCCACCTCCCGCCCCCGGTCGTCCCTGAATGCGCAGCGTCGAGTGCCGCGCGCAGAATCATTCCCTATGAAATTCTTCGGGGCTGATGATTCGCGACGAACTGTCTTAACGGATCGTTGGCAGCCAAGTTTCCTTCCGACGCGGTATTGTTGTTAATTAAAAACACGGAAGGGGGTGTACTGACGCGTTGCTGCTCGAAGGGTGGCTACTTCAATTTCTTTGTAGGGAATTTTAATAGGAGATGGATGTTGCTTTTTTATTTTACTTGGTGCTTTGGAACGTGCATAGTTTGACTGGTTAGAAAAGTCCTCCGGGTGCGTGGCCTGGAGTGGGGATGGATAGTGAGAATTAGAATGAACCTGCGAGATAAAACGTAGAATCGCCTAGCTATTCAGTGAGCCATATCATTCGCCGCTCGAGAGTATCTATAGTTTGACAATTATAGAAAGTCCTCTGTGGGCGTGGCCTGAACGTAGTGGGGATGGATAGTAAGAA
>NW_026535283.1:0-1351 GCF_026225885.1 Hylaeus anthracinus
TGGAAACACTACGCCGCTGGCACTTTGAAATAATATTTAAGAAAGCATTACGCTGCTGGAACTGTGAAATGAAATTTAAGAAATCCTTAGGCCGCTGCACTTTGAAATAAAATCGAAGAAAGCATTACGCCCCTGGCACTGTGAAATGAAATTTATGAAAGCAGTACGCCCCTGGTTCTTTGAAATAAAATTTATGGAAACACTACGCCGCTGGCACTTTGAAATAATATTTGAGAAAGCTATAGGCCCCTGGTTCTTTGAAATAAAATTTATGGAAACACTACGCCGCTGGCACTTTGGAATAATATTTAAGAAAGCAATACGCCGCTAGCACTTTGAAATAATATTTAAGAAAGCAATACGCCGCTGGCACTTTAATATAATATTTAAGAAAGCAATACGCTTCTGGTTCTTTGAAATAAAATTTATGGAAACACTACGCCGCTGGCACTTTGAAATAATATTTGAGAAAGCAATACGCCGCTGGCACTTTAAAATAAAATTTAGGAAAACATTACGCCACTGGCACTGCGAATTGAAATTTAAGAAAGCAATAGGCTGCTGGCACTTGGGAATAAAATTAAAGAAAGCATTATGCCGCTGGCACTGGGAAATAAAATATAAGAAAACAATACGCACCTGGCACATTGAAATAAAATTAAAAAAGCATTACGCCGCTCGCACTGTGAAATAAAATTTAAGAAAGCAATACGCCGCTGGCATTTTAAAATAAAATTTAGGAAAGCATCACGCCGCTAGAACTGTGAAATTAAATTTCAGAAAGCAATACGACACTGGCACTTTAAAATAAAATTTAAAAAAGCATTACACCCCTGAAACTGTGAAATGAAATTTAAGAAATCGTTACGCCGCTGGCACTTTGAAATAAAAACAAAGAAACCATTACGCCGCTGGCACTGTGAAATGAAATTTATGAAAGCAATACACCACTGGTTCTTTGAAATAAAATTAAAGAAAGCATTACGCCGCTGGAACTGTGAAATGAAATTTAGGAAATCCTAAGGCCGCTGCACTTTGAAATAAAATCGAAGAAAGCATTACGCCGCTGGCACTGTAAAATGAAATTTATAAAAGCAATACGCCCCTGGTTCTTTGAAATAAAATTTATGGAATCACTACGCCGCTAGCACTTTGAAATAATATTTAAGAAAGCAATACGCCGCTGGAACTTTGATATAATATTTGAGAAAGCAATAGGCCCCTGGTTCTTTGAAATAAAATTTATGGAAACACTACGCCGCTGGCACTTTGAAATAATATTTAAGAAAGCAATACGCCGCTAGCACTTTGAAATAATATTTAAGAAAGCAATACGCCGCTGGCACTTTAA
>NW_026535284.1:0-45489 GCF_026225885.1 Hylaeus anthracinus
CGGCCTGATACTAAACAATACTTTGATAAGTACGTCCTTAAGGCAGGCGTTGTGTTTAGGAGAACGGATCAAGGTAACAGGTGCGTGGTGCCAAAGATGGCTAGATTTAATGTTGTTCGGTATTGCCACGACGAACAAGGACACTTTTCTCTGGAAAAAACTTTAGAAAAGTTGCTCGAGAACTACTAGTTTAAAGGTGTGAGAAAATTTGTCGGAAAGTACGTGAAATCATGCCTTAATTGTTTATATTATAAGTCGCTAGGTTGACGGAAGCCGGCATTGTTACACCCTATAGAAAAGATATCGGTTCCGTTTTACACTTTGCATATGGATCACATAGGACCTTTCGTTCGTGGCGGCAGGAAGACCACGCAAATATTGGTAATGGTAGATGGATTTACGAAATTTTGCGTACTGAAGCCTGTTCGAGACACTTCATCTAAACACGCCTTGCGAGTGTTGGGTCCATTATTTGCGGTTTTTGACGTGCCAACTCGAATTATCAGCGACAGAGGAACAGCTTTTACGTCGCGGTCATTTGCCGGATTTTGTAAAGAACTGGGTATTAAACATGTGTTTAACGCGAACGAACGAATCGCACTGTCTTGAGCTCTCTGGCGGCTACCTGTGCGGGCAACCCGAGGACCGATGGGATGAGCAGGTGAAACAAGTCCAATGTGCAATCAATTGCACTACGAATAGGGTTACGCAGCAAACGCCGACCAAACTTTTGTTTGGCTATCAACCTCGTAGCTCTGCCGATGCTAAACTATTGGCAGAGAGACAGGACACGTTGGATCAGGTGGATCTTCGAGCACTGCGAGACGCGGCGAAGGACGCCACGGATGCGGATCAGGTTAAACAGAAACGGCGTTTTGACAGCAGACGATGCGAACCGCGTAAGTATGCAGTCGGGGATGTCGTCATGGTCAAAGCTTATTCTGAGGAAACTGGGAGTAGCCGTAAGTTGCTGCCAGTATCGAAGGGGCCTTTCATGGTAACGGCCGTGTTGCCTAACGACCGATACGAAGTTCTGGACCTGAGACAGCTAAAGAAGTCTCTCAACACCCGAACGGTGGTGGCCGTTAACAGTTTGAAGCGTTGGGTTACATTCGATGCCACGGTATAGGTTGGGGGTAAGTTGTTGGAGGCGCTAGAGAGCTGTGACAGGGGAACACCGCACAGACAATTGGTTGGTCGGAGTCCGTTACCCTGAGCAGTAATTTTGGGGTCGGAATTATCTGTGCGTGACGGGTGCGGGCAAGGCCGGGACCCAGGTCGAGTTCAGTGCATCCAGGTATGCGATGTAATCTGGGCGAAGGCCGGGACTGGTGGTCGCGAAGATCCAGGCTCTGGAACTTCGAATCTCGCCGCAAAAGACGGAGGTAGTCATGTTTCATGGGCTACCTCTGACACGGCGGGTCCCCCAGACCTGGATCCGCGTGGGTGATGCGGCTGTCCGGGTCGAGGGCCGGATGAAGTATCTGGGCCTCGACCTGGACGGCCGGTGGCGCTAGGAGGGGCATTTCGACCGCCTGGTCTCCCGAATTGAGGCGGTGACGACCCTGTTGGGTCATCTCCTGCCCAATCTCGGGGGGCCGGAAGAGAGGGTCCGCCGCCTCTACCTGGGGGTCGTGCAAACCATGGCCCTATACGGGTCACCCGTATGGGCGCACGACTTGGTGGCCTTCCGTCGTGGACGGCACCTGCTGCACCGCGTGCAGCGGCATATGGCCATCAGGACCAGGCGGCCGTCCTAACGAGGGTCGTCCCCTTTGAATTCCAGACGGAGGCACATGCCGAAGTGTATCGGCATGTGCAAGATCTCCGCCGGAACGGGGGCGATCTGCAGGACGGGGCGGTCGAAGCCTACCAGCGCCAAAGGTGGCAGCTAGCCCGCGAAAAGTGGCGGCGCCAGCTCTTGGAGAGCGGCGCCGCCCGAAAGAGGACGGTAGCAGCGGTCCTGCCGAGCTTCGATGCTTGGCTGGACCGCCAACACGGGCGGCTCACCTACCGGCTCACGCAGGTGCTCACCGGACATGGTTGTTTTGGTGAGTACCTGCACAAGGTGGGGGCGGAGTGGTCGCTCCGCCTAGCTATTGGAGGGGACCTCTCGCTCCCGGCCGCCGTTTCGGCCACGGTCGAGAGTGAGAGGTCCTGGAACGCGGTGTCCTCCTTCTGCGAGACTACTGTCGTTAATATACTTTTACCGTGATTTGTTATGCTGTCCGCGCTTCGAAACGATGTTTGGTTGGAGAATTTGACCTTTTAGATTTAAGTAAATCCTGATGATTTGAAAAACGTAAAGGTTTAATTGGTTTATGTTTTAATACCATTGTTCCGTGGTAATAGGAAATTTCAACTTCTTCCTGCATTAGAAATGGGCTTCCGATTAATCCATCTGCTTCTATTGCAAGTTCTTTTACTACGTAGAAAAATGCAAGAATTTCGTGAATATGGAGATTGGTTGTTCCTATGGTGCGACTAGG
Organism: Hylaeus anthracinus; assembly: GCF_026225885.1. Classification (NCBI taxonomy): domain Eukaryota; kingdom Metazoa; phylum Arthropoda; class Insecta; order Hymenoptera; family Colletidae; genus Hylaeus; species Hylaeus anthracinus. The sequence goes on from NW_026535284.1 coordinate 2,490, forward strand.
AGTTGAAGTTAATCCGGTAATTTCGATTTTCTCCCTGGAAATTATTTCTGCTTTTTCTCCTAAGACGTCGAGAATAACTAAATTAATAGAGGCTCCGCCATCAATTAAAAATTCTCCCGTTCCTGATTCCAGTTCTGAGATCTTTGTTTTGATTCGTGGTGCAGGTGTTTGTTTAAGGAGGGTCCTCCCTTGAAACGTACTGTCTTTTGACGAGCTTGTTCGTTTTCGCTCACTGTGTCGTCTGTACGGCGAGCGCGATTGAAATTTAAAGAACCATTTGATCCAACGGATAAATCACGCGATTCTCGTTCGTATTTTAGACTATGCGGATTTTTCCTACATGATTTTCCGTCATGTCCTTTTTTCCGCAAAGCCAACAGTATAAGTTTGATCCACGATTTTTATCGGGATTTTTTAGAATTGAATATCGCTTTCCTTCGTTATCGCCAGATGATCGAAAATGGTCGGAAGGTGATACCGACGGGCTCCTTTGACGCAAGGTCCAGGCCGCGGCGCGTAGCTGCCCTTCTCGCTCGTTTACAAAACCAGAAGTTCTAGGATACCGTTCGCTGTATTTATTATACCTACTTGGCGACGGCGACTGTGGGTACGACATTTGTCGCTTGCGATAACGATCATCTTCTTTATGGTAGTCCATATGGAGTGATGTCTGCCATCGTGTAGTTGAAAGTGAGCCAGTGTTCCGCCATATTAACCGGTGGCTGTCGCGGTTGACGATCCAACAGAAGATACGCTGAAACACCGTCCTGGGCTGCTCGTAGTTTCCTTATTAGACCCCTTCAATTCTCCATGACGGTCGCCGCCGTCGCTGTTAGTGCCCCGGGACGTGGCCGGATCACCTGGATTTTGATTTTTATGGTCCGTCACGGGAGGTCGCAGAAGCGTGGTGGGAGGCTCCACACCTCTTTCGTTGCGACTGTCTAGCCGTAATCTTTAGGAATATCCTGTAGCAAGTGTCTGCTACTTCCTGAAGGACTCAACGCTTCCTGGTTTCAGACTCGCGGCGGTGGGTAGGAGTAGATGCTTCCTTGACTCCATCAAAAGGTTGAAGCCTAGGAGAAAGTTCGTCCACGTCTCACGGCGTACTTCCTCAACCACCCACACCTCGTGGAAATTAACCACTTTAATGGCGATGCAGCAGCAGTCCTGCGTTGGTGGGTGCGTTCGTATTTTCTGCATTTTTTGGGAGTATTGCCGAACTCTTCGCCTAGTGTAAAGTATCTAATATTTTTGTCCGTTAGGCATGAGATATGCCACCAGGGTGCTAATGGTTTCTTGACTGATTTTGGTTCTTCCGTCTGCATCGCCGGTGTTGTTGGTTTATTTTCTTTTTTCGCGTGCTGCGAATCTTCAGGGTTGGGTCCCCGATGGCTGGTTTGTATGATCTAGGATGGTTTCCTTCTTGAAATTCGGCTCCTAGGTCCCGTGGTATCCTGTCTGGATTGTAACGGTGCACGTGCCTTCGGTTAGGGTGGTTTGTACTGCGACTGACTTTCTCATTTGTGACTTTTTGACTGATTTTAGGCCACCAAGGCACCTCTTTATATAGGTCGAGCGTCCTAGTTGCCCCCACTCTTGGCTTGGAGTGGATCAGTGGTAGAGCTGCGGGGATGCATTTTAGAAAACTGTAGCACAAAGTTTAGGGAATTTCGGTTCGGGATAGAATTCTGATGTACTCGACATGTTTATTGTTATTTTATTTGTTTCCTCTGGGTTTTCTTGTTTTCTTTGGTTTTTGCCAGTTTTGTACTTTATAAGAATTATCATACTTGGTATTGTTACGTCCCAGCTTATCTGTGACTCTTTCTTGGGATCTTCGTCTTCAATTAAAGAGCTAAAGCTCACCTTAACTGTATTCGCTAACGGGAAAGAGCAATTCGGGATTGCAATGATTGTTTTCAAGGTTTAGCATATAAATATGTATTGTTACAAAATAACGAGTTATATTACAATATCGGTTTTGGGAAATCAAGTATACAATTATGTAGGTACGTTACCGCTTGTCGGTCTTACAGTTTGGTTGTACCAGCTATCTGTTGTGGTCCCAGGACTGTGCTGTTGCAAGGATCTGTTTGTCGGTAACTATCACTCGCGACACGGGTCTCTACTAATTAACAACGGACTTTCCTCGGTAACGACGCGGCGCGTGTACGATTACTCTATCCGTGATTACAATAATTTAGTATTTGACGACCAAAGTGCGACGCTGAGTGCGTGTTCGATTGACGATAAAGGTTCGATGTGATCTTAACCGATTAAACGTCGGACTTTCGTAGGTAACAACAACGCGTGAAGTTAACCTGTCCGCGACTACAAGATTTCGGTAATCAACACGATGAGAACGTACTGACAGCGGAATAAAAAAAGAGCGCCGTGGGGCGTGTCCACGGGTTTATATATTAGCTGATCCTCGCATGGAACGAGCCGCGTTCGAGAACCTTCGCTTCGGCATCCGTTGAAATCGGGAGGGGTCCCAAGTTCAGCGGATGTGCTGGCGTTGAGCGCTGACGCATATTTCGCTGATTCGCAGATCGCACGATTCGGTTCCCGAGAAACGGTTTCCGAATCGTATGTCAAACGCATTCCTAAAAGTATCTGATCCTAACTATCCGCAATGCGAGGTCGATAAAAAGGGACACCGGCAGAGCCGGATGTAACACCCCCTTCGCTAGACACGAAACAGTCTCAAGAGGCTGTTTCGTGTAATAAGGGTGTACCTTTTCATCGAACGCTTATTTCATAACTGACTGATATATATATATATATATATATATATATATATATATATATATATATTTTAGCATAAAACTTTTTATTATCGATTATTGTTTTAATATAATATAATATAATATAAATATAATAATAAAAATAATATATAATGGGCGAAATATTTTTTTTAAGATAATATATATAACATAGTAATATCAAATAATAAAGTAAAAGATAGTACATGGATAAAATAAAAAAAAAATACAGTAAAATATTAAATATAGTGAAAATATAGTAATATAAAATAATAACGATATTATTCGGGGTCTGGGGGAAGGGGCTGGGTTCTGTGCGACGGTACTTGTATGACGGGCCGCACCGCCAGCTCGACCTATGGTGTCGCAGCGATGGCTGCGATGCATTGCAAGGCACTGATCCGGGTTGCCCCTGTTGAGTGCCCGTCTCCGGCACTCCAGACAGCGGGCCGCTGCATGGGCCAGACGGCCTTCTCGCACCAGCCGATGTACGTGTGCTGGTGCGTATTTTCGTGCCTCCACTTCCGAGAAGGTCCAATGGCACCCATCACAGACGATGGTGCCATTGGGCCCCACCTAAGCCTGTCCCTGGATGCACTCCCTCCGCCTGAGGTTGTCCAGGATAGGTGGCGGAAGCAGCCTCTCTGCTGGGGTGGTAAGTCGCGGCATTCGCGTGTCATCGAACACGGGCAAAGTGACTGTTTGATATTAAAGGAGGGAAAAGAAACTTAATTAGTTATGGGTTATTACTAGGGGGGCGTTGTTCTTTAATTATGTAGTTTCATTAAGATACATACCATTTCCTGGTTTTCTGTAGAAACCCATTTTTCTAATCTTTTACTTCGATTCTTGTTGTTCACAAAAAAAAAACTTTGATAATGTGGTGTAAACGTGGTGTAAACGTGGTGTAAACGTGCGATGGTTTATATAGGGTATGTTAGGTATGGATGGAGGTGGTAACGGTGAGTTCTGATTGGATTTTGACATTACGTCTTTACCTGTGCTGTTTAGTAGAGGTGGACATTCCTTATTTTTTCCGCGAGATCTGCTGTGAGTGCAGGCGGACTTCTTGGAATTGGTGGTATACAAAACGGTGGCGAGATCGTCGGTTGTATATAGGGTGATGCTAAATTTTCTGTTTTCCTATGTTTTAGTGTTCCCATCTCTATTTGTTCGGTTGGTTTCTTTGCTGTTATGTTGGGTTTTGAACAATGATTCGCATAAAATTTTGTAACAACCCATATTATGCCAATTATGATAATTAGTATCCCTATCGAGGATATTCCATAGGTTGAATAGGATGTTAATCTTTGCGTACGGTGATGTGTCGTTAAATTGTTTGCTTGTTGTTCGATTTCTAGTAAGGCAATGGATTTCTCGTTTATTTTATCATTTAATGGTCCTAGCGGTATTTCTTGTTGTTGATAATCGGATATTATTTGTATGTGATGAGGTTTAATCTGTGGTGTTACGTATACAGAAACTCGCTGTTTGTTTCCGAAGCTCGCGTTCATCAATTTTATTTTATCTACCTTCCTGGAATTTGGAGCTCGGTCTCCCTGGAGTGCATCCTGCAGCTGCATATTCTTAATATGACCTTCGACTTGTGTTGCGTGGGAAGACTTTTTATCTACCCTTTCCCAGAGAACGCAGCTGCTCACCTCAGGGCCACGAAAATCCTAACCGTCAGATTTCCAAATATGGAAATCACCGACGGATCCCCACCAACATTTAGGGGTATATAAACCGAAGATTTTCGTTGCTCAGGGGATTAGAACGATAGAGTTACGTAGAGTCACATCACGTCCATCGTTGCAGAGTGTGCTTTAGTGAAATCGGGCTTCAGTTTCCCTTTCGATTAAGTTAACCTTATAGATCCGTGCAGACGGTTTTCATCTATTACGGCATTTAGAATCACACTCGACCCCCGCATCGCCAGTGCGTTAACACCGTACAACAATTAGGTAATTAAATTCAACGTTTACTACACACGACCGCGACAACACAACACTGCATATTTGTACCTCAGTATAGTTATTCTGAAAATATATATTCTTTTGTGTAAATTCAAAGTTTCCTAAATCAATTACTAAACCTTCACGATATAACAAGCAATCCTAGCCTGTGTAACGATCCCACAACATAATAACTTTGCCGTTCGAGTTATTATTCAATTAAATTAATAAGTTTCGAGGCTTTATCCACGACGCGTAGTATACATCAACGATACGATTTAAACTCAGTGTATTCAACCCGAATGCCTTAATTCAACCTAACCTAAGAGTCGCTGCACTTTTTCCAACAATCTCACAATTGGAACCTTACCCTACGGTTACCCTTAACTGGGAGATACCCATTCCTGCAGCTATCTGAATTAACGTCCGAGGCGTCTGCATTTGTCTCCAATAACCAACAACCAATCACCCTTTTTTTTTTTTTTTATTGTATGGAAATGCGTTACGCATACCTCGGTTTCCCGGGGGGGAAAAACCGAGGTTATGTGGGACTACCATCGGGGAGGGGAGTGCCAAAGGCGCGCCCGTCTGCGATGGCTACCCACTAAAACCCCACACCCACCTAAGCTACATGGGAAGCGCCTGGATCACGCGAGTACTCGCAGGACGCTTCCCAGCTTACATGAATCCCGGGGGGAGGGTGTTAGCTTCCCCCACTACCTACTCTTTAAGAGCCCGGGCGGAGGGACCCGCCCGGTGTCCCCATCCCTGGGGACGTCGGAATGGGCTTCCCGAGCCCCCGCTTGGTCCACCCACAGCCGCCGGCATCTTCGTGTCCGTACTGGTTCAGGAAACAAAGAGCTTCCTGAACGCCAGGACAAGAAGACGCCGACACCTGTAAGGGAGGGTCGTCGGAGGCGTAATCCGGCACGCCCCGACCCTCCCCACTCCACCCCCTATGCGCCCCCACAGGACCCGTTGGTCCAAGTGAGGACGGGCCGACAACACAACCTCGGCCCGTCCCGAGGGGAATTACACCTGTACACTCCGTACAGTTCGACGACTCTCCATTCCGGATCACCGCCTAAGAAGTGGCGGCGCCGAGCACGGGTATACTGGCGACGGGCGCGGCTGGCCGTTCTTCTGAGGTCGGCAACCTCGCCCGTCCACCAGTACGCAGACTTCCTCGGGGGCTGCTCGCGGATCCGGAGCATAGGTACGTCGCAAATCATTTGCAACGTGTCTGGGATCCACAAAGCATATCACGGCCTTCAGTAGATCCTCGTCTAGTCGCTTCAGCGCTCATCTTGGTGCTGAAGGGATGCTAGGTCGGAGAGGGGCATCCGCTGGACGTCCATAAGGACGTAGCTGTGGTCCGACAACGTTTCACCCTCCCAGACCCGCCAGTTAGACACCCAGCGTGAGGCAGCGGCTAACGCAAACGATACGTCCACAATGGACCAGCCGTTCCACCTCACGCACGTTGGTACGGAGCCCCGGTTTAATAACCGGAGCTCCCTCCCCTCTGCCCAATCCTGCAGCGCTCCGCCTCGGGAGCCGATCCTCGGGTTACCCCACGCGGTGGACCTCGCATTGAAGTCCCCGAGGACCAGCACTGGGTCGACCATATAGGGGGCTAACATAGCCCCCAGCCGGTCCAAAAACCTCCCGATTTCGGCAGCACTACAATTGGGTGAATTGTAGCATCCTGCGACTAGGAACTTTCCCCATTTTACCAAAATCATCCCCCTGCTCCGTTCGACCACGGTGCAGGGGGAAACAGTCGCCGAATGGCGACGGTACCACATCGCCACGAAGCCGTCTTCGTCCCCGAACCAGTGTGGATGGTCGGGGACTTGGTACGGCTCCGTGGCCACCGCTATACCAACCCGCCACTCCGCCAGGCAGTGGACCATAAGGTCCTGTGCCCGGCGGCAGTGGTTCAGGTTGGCCTGCAATACCCCAAGGGAAGCCCTGTGCGCCATTTCTAGGCCGTCGCAGGACCTCCTTCAGACGGCTGCGTGGGTAAGGGGACGGAAATCACCTCCCCTGACGCCATGGCCTCCACCTCCATCGCAGCTGGCACAGAGGAGGTAGACGGGAGTGTAGCATCCCCTCCACTTCCCCGAGCTGCCGCAAAGGGTGGCGCTACACCTGCCACCCCCCTTCGGCCCTTCTTCTTCTTTGGGAGCGGGAAACACACGCCTTGCTCCCCGCCTTATGTCCCGCAGGCCGGCCCAACTCGGCTCACACCGCGCAGTGCGGGGCCTCACGGCATTCGGCGGCCCTGTGGGTGGTCCTCCCACACCGGTAGCAATGCCCGCTCCGGTTAATCGCTGCAGTGCACCGCTGCCGCACAAGCCCTACTGCAAGACAGCAGAAACACTGCAGCGGCCGGGCTGCCAGCACCACCACCTGGGCGAGGGACCACCCCACCCTAATTCGCTTGGCCTTTTCGATGGCCAAGGCCGCCACGGCTGGGCACTGCACCCAAATGGTGCCGAGTCCATTAGGCGAGGCCTTCAGCTCTCCCACCCTCACGGACTCGGCGGTACAGCCCCCGGCTTATGCAACCGCCGCAACTACCTCCTGGGGGGTCATGGATATGTCCAGCCCCGTCAAGCGGAATTCCGCCTTTTTGACGGGCCTAGCCACCCTAACCTCCAGGCCCCACAAGGTGGCGGTCATTTTGGCCGCCAGGGCGTCTGCCTTCGGGCCCCCATCGGCGCCCAGGACCTGAATAATCAGGCCCTCCGTGACGGCCCTCTTCCAGGAGAGGGCCTCAGTCCCGAGGGCTCCCAGGTCGACGACCTGGCGAGCCCTCCTAATGGCCTCCTCGTAGTTGCACCCGCCCGCAGCAGGTGCGGGCTTCGACACCCACACCTCACCGCGCACTACTTGGTTGAAGGCCCGAAGGGGCCGGCTCCTGATCCCGTGCGGCACTACCACCTCGGCAGTGCGAGCACACATCAGCCCCCCCCCCCCCCTGAGGCTAGCAGAAGCAAAGCCAGCGCACAGGGGGGAGCACTCCCAGTGGGCCACCGCGTGGGAACGACCTCTCCTCGTCCCTGTGAAGCGGTTTTCACCCCTACTCAGTGTGAGCCTTACCGGCATGGGAGGCCCTGCCAGGATCTGGAGATCCCGCCGGCATCGCCTCACACATCACAGGTGCTACTTCCCGCCTCGTACCCCTCTCCCCGTTAGCGACGCACAACTATGTGCGCCTTTAGGGTCCACCACGAGAAGGTGGGGAGAGAATATTTTAGACCTGGGACATCCCTCAAACAGAGAGAACGGATCCAAAGTGGGTCAGAGCCACCACTGTGGACGCCCTAGATCCTCCGGACCCCATTTCCGCTCGGTCTGGAACCTGAAAAGAGAAGAGGAATAATTAACCTAATTTCTCATCTAATACTTACCTGGGACGCTTCTGTTGATCCATCGTTGTAGTTTCCGCTCGGCTACACCATCTGCCCTCCTCCTAGGATACTGGTTACGATACCTGAAAACAAGAAAGGAGAATTAGTAATAATATCTAATCGGAGCTAGGACGCATCGCTCCTTGGCTCCTAAATGACACGCGACAGGATCGACGACGCCGGGACGTTACAAATCACAAAGTCGTACTGATGGTTGACACCGGATCAGCTGTCAATATAATCAAAATTAGTGCGCTCGAACCTAACCTGCTTGTGGAAACGGCCCATAAGATAGACATCCGCAGGATCACACCAGAATTAGTTTCGACATTAGGAACCACCACCTGTAAAATCTTAGACCAAACCGTAGTATTTCATGTGGTTCGAGCCGATTTCCCGATCGAGCCGCATGGTCTGCTCGGAACCGAATTCTTTAACAAACAATGTAATGTTTTGTACACCGAAAACCGACTAGATGTAAATGGTAGGTCAGTTCCGTTTGCAAACCTAGAAAAGACAGAGATACCTCCGCCAACCAGTCTAGTGGTTCCGATAAATGTCATAAGTACCGAAATTTCTGAGGGGATTGTACCTCGACTCGATATCGCACCCGGAGTGTTTGCGGGCGACGCGGTGGTCCACCACGTCGATGGCCGCGCTTATCTCCGTGTGATAAACACAAACAATAAAACGGTTAACGTCACGACACCGACAGTAGAACTCCACGACTTTGAGACGTACGACGATGCGTCAAACGTTGAAAATTTAAATTTAAATCAAGCAAACAAAGTGGACCTAGTCGAAATTCCAAAAATCCATAAGGTTACTGCGGAGTCAAAGACAGACAGATATTTACAAGTACTTGACCTATTGCGTCTGGATCACCTCACCCCCGAGGAATTTGAAAATGTTCTCAAATCCATAAAGCCAAACATAGACTTATTCTTTTTGCCTGGTGACACCTTGGGAAAGACCCCCATGATTACACATAAAATTCCAACGATCGATGACATCCCGATCCATGTTAAACAGTATAGCTACCTGCCCATCCACAAGGATGAGATAGAGAAACAGATTGACGAACTTTTACGAAATGATATAATAAAACCCTCTAGTTCTCTGTACAACTCACCCTTGTGGGTAGTGCCTAAGAAGCTGGACTCACACGGAAATAGGCGTTGGCGAATGGTGATAGACTACCGCGCGTTAAATGAGAAATCGATAGCAGACGCGTATCCACTACCGAGCATCAACGAAATTCTCGACCAGTTGGGAAACGCTAAGTACTTTAGCACGTTTGATCTCGCTAACGGTTTCCATCAAATCGGGATGGAATCTGTGGACGCAACGAAGACAGCTTTTTCCACTCCTCGCGGACATTATGAATTTTCCCGAATGCCATTCGACCTAAAAAACGCCCCAGCTACGTTCCAAAGGTTGATGAATAACATTCTGACGGGTCTACATGGAACCGAACTCTTCGTATATTTGGACGATATCGTCTTGTACTCGACCACTCTTAACGAACACACAACAAAATTTGATAAACTCTGCGCTAGGCTTCGTTAGCGAACTTGAGATTTCAGCCAGACAAGTGTGAATTCCTAAGACGAGAAGTTTCCTATCTAGGTCATATCATTAGCGAACAGGGAGTAAAACCGGATCCTAACAAGTTGCACGCTGTAGAAAATTTTCCCAAGCCTAGGAATCAAAAAAATATCAAAGAATTTCTCGGCCTGGCCGGCTATTATCGTAGATTTATAGAGAACTTTTCGAAACTTTCGAAACCATTGACAACCTTGCTAAAAAAGGGCACGATCTTTAAATGGTCGGACAAACAGGATCTAGCTTTCAAAACGTTAAAGGAAAAACTGTGCACGCAGCCCGTGTTACAATATCCGGATTTCACTCGCAGATTTAACATCACTACCGGATGCCTCGGCTTACGCGATAGGAGGCATTCTCAGCCAAGGGGAAATAGGTAAAGATAGACCCATAGCATACACCTCTCGACTTTTATCAGGCGCTGAACTGAATTATTCCACGATTGAGAAGGAGTGCCTATTTCCGGCCCTACGTGTACGGTCGCGAATTCACTCTAATCACAGATCACAAACCTTTAGTGTGGATGAATTCGGTAAAAGACCCTTCTTCACGGTTAATGCGTTGGAGATTAAAACTTCAGGATTACGAATATCAAGTAATCCATAAAGCAGGGAAAACAAATGTGAACGCAGACGCGCTATCCCGAAATCCTGCTCCTCAAATTCTTCCGTTACAACCAAGCAACACCACTGACTCCACATTTTCATCCGAATCATTAATCTCCGCACCGAAACCACGACCGACAATGAAACCAGTTCTTATCAAACAAATTTTTGAACCGTCACAAAAATCCAATTATCAGACTCCTCCGAGTACACCTCAAATCAGACCAACTCCGACCTTTCTATATCCTCCAAAGGAACCTCAACCACAATATTCAGAACCTGCAAAGAAAATAATGAGATCGATGGGATACGATAGTGGCTCGGGTTTAGGTAGGTTTCAACAAGGAATTCTAGATCCAATCGAACCGATATCAAATTCGTCGCGACACGGGTTAAGATATGAGGAACCATCTGTACCGCGAGTAAGATCCCCTTTCTCACCTATGAACGATGAAGCAATGTTCTTCTCGGATGATTTCCCTTCAACAAGCTATTCGCGACATGAAATCGCGCCGACCTCTACCGGTCACAGAGAACATGAGAAACAGACAGATCAAAACATAATAACTGACGAAACGAATTCGGATGACGCAAATTTAAATAACACAAACTCAGACGACCTAGATTCCGATTCTGACACGGAAATTATAGACAATAATACCATAGAATTTAGTCAACCTAAAGGAATAAAGAAATTTGTTATGGTAGAATCACGGGACATACTCTCTATGCAAAATACGAATGTAGCCTACTTCTGTACATCCACAGGGGAACCCGTGTGTGCAGGAGCAGAGGACCTAGCAATCCATGACAAGCTTCCCAAACTAACAAACATGACGCCAAATCGCGCAAAGGTAACGAAAGTCCGCGTAAATTATTTTATTGCCTTACCAGTTAAAACCCAACAGACCGATCTTACAGACTTAGACAACTTGACCGAAGTTATAAGATCTTTGAAAGACGTGGTACAGAAATTACAAATTACCATCCTAAGCATCTCACGAACTTGTTTAGACCCAGTAAATTGGCCAACCATCAAAACACTACTTACGGACGTACTAACAGAATTGCCTTGTAAGATCATAAGTTGCACACATACAGTTCAACTTCCTAGAATTGATAGACGACTGGACATAATAATTGAGAACCATGCTTCAGCGTTCGGTGGCCACAAAGGAGTAACAAAAACCTACGCGAGGATTAGACAAAACTATTTCTGGCCAAATTTAAAATAAGATATTCAAAAATTCATACAAAATTGCGCAAGTTGTCAGACGCAAAAACTAACCAGAACAAAGACGCGACAGCCCATGACACTGACCGACACACCTGGACTAGCTTTTGATAAAATAGCCATGGACATTCTCGGACTTCTACCACCTACCCCTACAAATTCCACACACATTCTAACCTTACAGGATCTATTAACAAAGTATAGTCTATCAATCCTATTAAAACAGACAACTTCTGTTGAGATAGCCGATGCGTTCACCAATAACTTCATTTGTCGCTTCGGTTGTCCTAAGGCGCTCCTGACTGATCAAGGAACAAATTTTACCAGCGCTCTGATGCGCGTAGTCGCACGAAAATTTAAGATTACACACATAAAAACCACAGCGTTTTATCCCCAGTCCAACGGCTCCTTAGAGAGATCCCACTTAGTCCTGGTGGAATATCTCAAGCATTTCATCAACAAAAACGGAAACTGGGACGAGTGGCTGCCAATCGCGTCATTTTCTTACAATACAAGTGTCTATGAGGGAACGCGTTATACCCCGCATAAACTAGTCTTTGGCCGTTTAGCGAGGTTACCTTCGTCAACCCCAATCGAGACAGAAATCGAAAACGAAACATACTCCGTCTACCTGCGATCACTGCAGTCACGCCTCGAAAAATTACAGGAGGCGTCAAAGGAAAACCTAATTTCCTCGAAAATTCGGTCTAAAACATACTACGATAAAAAGATCAATCCGGCCGAATTTCACGAGGGAGATCAAGTTTTCCCTCTAAAAGAACCAAAGAAAGGAAAGCTTGATAGCGACTACACTGGACCATATCCGATTTTAGAAGTTTTAAGTAAAGATAATGTAAAACTACAGGTTGGTAAGAACCGAACTAGAATAGTACATACTAATAAGTTAAAACAATGTAAATATACTATGTAAGACACTGTTGCAACCTGACCCCTCATCAAGACTACCCCCCCCCCCCTAAAACCCATAAGCCATAGTATAAATTGGGTGTCCCCATAACCCGGGCCTCATTTCGAGTCTGAACCACCAAAACAACAGCGACACCATGAAGACCTGTTTCTTTGGCGATGGCTACGAGGAGAAGGAGAATGAGTACTACGGACCCATGGACGGGGTCCGCCCGCTGGACTACCCAGCCACGTACAGGCCTCTGTTGACACTAACCTGTATGAAAGACATAGGGCACATTTACATAAAGAGCTCCAGTTGGCTTTGTTCCGAGTGTTACCATCTGCTAGCCCCGGAGATGTAAGCCACCTTCCGAATGGGCCACGGACATTTTATTTTGTGTACCAGCTATGTATATCGTCTGGAGAAATGCATGAATTGCGGTGTAGGCATAATTATGCTGCAACCAGCGCATCAATGCCCAGAATGCATTGAAGAATGGTTCCACATGACGGAGGAACAGATATTAGAGGTGGAAGAGGAGGGGATCCTCGTCTTCGTACCCACCCGCTGGTAACGCCCAGGATTTTCCCCACCACCAACTCAGAGACAGTATTTACGGTCAGGGACAGCCGACAGCTGCCCATTAATGTCTCAACTCTCGACCATTTACATCTACTATATCTAACAGTGCTCAATACTCGATGCTCTAGTACCGAACATTGACAACTAGTGACAATAATAATAATAACCTATAAACTGGTGTTAGCTTATAAATCAGTGACAAGAGGACAACTGGTGATTGATGAACTATAAACTTGCAACTAATAATTACAATTTCTCTTTTGAACATTCAGTGCCGCGAGTAGTGAACACGGACAATAAAGAAACAATAACGTGCTCTTACAAACTCTAAAATGTGGGCAACGTTCTTTTTGGTATCACTATCCATAACACGAGTGGCATCCATCATAGGTTTCGACTGCGGTGGAGAAAAGTTGAATACATCCACAATATCCTTGCTCGCCGTGGGAGAGTGTGAATATTCAACAATCCAGCCGACTACGGAATCCAAGCACGTCCAGCTACTACAGCTAGCTGAGTTTGATAGTACTTGGGTCTATCAATGCAGGATCGAGGTGGACAGGACGATCTATTATTGTGGAATACATTTCCACAATTCCATCGTAAAGAACGGGCGCCAGCAATAATTCCATAAGGCGACCCGAGACCTGTGCCAGACTCTCCACGCTACTGGTTCAATGTTTTTCGGGCTGAACAACCAAATAACCGAACTTAGACCAAATTCAACAAGAACACACAGTCTTACATTGGCAGGCTCAGTCGACACTGAAGGAGGCTGTAAGGGAAGTTCATTCACGGACCCTTATGGAAATTGGGATGGAGTCGTCGTGCAAGCCAACGTAAAGATCTCACTCCAATCCTACCAGGCCCCTGTGACATTATCTACCAACAAGATCATGCTGAATTCTGGAGTTCAATGCGCGGTATCAGAAACGACTTGTCCTGATGCTGACGGCTCTGCAACCTTCTGGTCACCCCTCCCAGAGGACGGTTGTCACTTCAAAAGCTACGACGTACTCTACGAGGGACCAGCCAGCCGTGTTTCCAAAGCTAAAGGCCCAGTAATCTATTTTTTTTTTTACGTGAGGAAATGTGTTTACGCACGCCCCCTCATAAGGAGGGGGTAGTGTGGGACTCGCCCCTTGATTTGATATCAAGGAGAATACCCACTAAAACCACACGGTGGCCGGCCACGGCGCATTGGGGAGGGGCACCGGGATCTCTTACAAACGCTACCGGTGCCCCCCGCGCCTCTCCCCCGCAACAAAGGGAGGAGCGCCATCTCCAGTGGGGAGTGAATACCTCCCCACCTGACCGCGGGTGCCAGAGCCCGCGGTCTCGCCTGTCCCTTTTAGTCGCCTCTTACGACAAGCAGGGATTACTGTGGGCGTATTCTGTTCCCCGACCCACAGGGAAAAGGCCCAGTAACCTATACCGTGACCTCGCATGAAACTACCTTCGCGCTGACCCAAACTGCAGAGTTTCATTTATGTGGGTATACAATACAAACGACGGAACATCCTAAATTATTTATCCTCGAATCTGACAATGGTGCAAAATTCAAGACACAGTCCAAAATTAAAGTAAACAATCTGGATATCTTTACGTACGTGAATTCCAAATTCATTTATGTCGAAAAACACATCAGAAATCAAATCGACCTTCTGTATGCAGACATCGTAAAGCAACGGTGCCAGCTTGAGAGGCAGGTCCTGACCAACGCGCTGGCGTTAGCCAACATCTCACCAGACCAAATGGCCTACGCCTTGACCAAGAGCCCTGGATACCTAGCATCCACCGCAGGTGAGGTTCTACACCTTATAAAGCGTGTGCTAGTGGACTGTACGTTGAGAAGAACAACCGAGTGCTCTTGGGAACTCCCAGTCACTCACAAAAACACCTCGCTCTTCCTAACACCGAAGAGCCACATTCTGATTCGACAAGCTACACCCAGGGAGTGTGACGAGCTGTTACCGGTAATGTATCAGCTCCACGGGACCTGGTATCGTCTAACACCAGCCCCGCTGGAGGGCATGCCGCCAGCTAATATCGAGCCACTCACCTAAGCCAAATGGAAGTACGTCAATCCTGCAAATTTGGCTACCAGCGGGATATACGACGATCAACAAATTCAAACACTACGAGATCGTATCCTATTCCCGATCGAGAAGCCAGCCGTCCTAAATACCATGGGTCAGGCAGTACCAGCAGGACGACTCAACATGGCGAGTCTGCTGGACGAGAAATCCTTGGAAAGAATCGCAGAATCTACCACCCGACGACTGTGGAGATGGTTTACCAATTTTGGAAATGTAAGCGCAGGACTTTTAGGACTCTACATAACATTTAGAGTCGCTAAGCTAGTCATTAATACAATCATACAAGGATACACCCTACATACCGTATATGGCTGGAGTATCCACTTACTGGGAGCACTATTCAGCTCCATCACCAACCTCCTAATCCACATCTCAAGGAAACCACCAACATTGGCTCCGGACAGCAAAGCAGCAATCGCCGGCCAAGAGGACCCACCATCGGTCCCTCCCATAAACCCTAGAAAGGATTACCATAAATTAGTTGGAAACCCCAGACCAGATTGTGACAATTATGATGAGACTTTATACTCCGACATACGTTTAAGAATACAGAATATATAATCTGCTTATTATATGAATATTCTTTGCTTTTATACATATAAAGGAAATTATACTAATAAACATTCCTTGCTTTTATACACATAAATGAAATTATGTTAATAAATATTCTTATACTCCAAATATCCTGAAACAAACTATTAATTGAAAATTGATCCACGAGAATTTTCACATTGTGTAAAATTCTTCAACAAGGGGGGGCGTGTGACGTCATGCGTATTTCCACCCCAGAATTTTGCTAAGTACTCAAAATTAAACTCAAACAGTGTAGTAATTCGTGGATCAAAATACCATAAGTTCTTACCAATTAACTGCGAAAACCATTTAGTATAGTTAGATTTTACATTTAATATACCTAGAATTAAATACGACTCTTGTGCACAGACAACGAACGAAAATCCAAAGGTACTAACATGAACGAATTAAAAGAAATAAGAATTACTAGGAGGAAACGCTATGCTCCAACTAGTCGAACATTACAATTCAATATTTAAATAATTAACAATAATTATTTCATTATTGTTGAAACGCTCAAATCGCTGAAATCCATAGAGTAAAATATTGCATTCTCACTATTAATTGTCAACTCGGAAATCGCATAAATAATTTAACATCAATTAATTATTGTTTAAACGTTTAAATAATTATAATCGGTCATGGATTAAGGGCCGAATGTAACACCTCATACAAACATCAAAATCGCCTAAATTTGTATTTAAAGTCGTTAATAAACAATTGCGTTAAACCTAGGGTTAAACAAATAGGAAATTTGTTAACTAATAAGAAAACGCCTGATTATCAGCATATACGCGACACAGCTTCGCCTCAATATTAATAATTAAGCGCCTGAGATTATTAATAATTGTTTACAACAATCACATGAACTATTATTTTAATAAATGAGAAATTTATTGAATAAATCCAAAAAGTAAAATCAAACTTAATTCTTGATTTCCATTCCTATGCTAAGGCGTCTAATTGTTGTTAACAATTGTTAATAACAACCTACATACATTATTTTCGATAGAAGTGAAGCGTGTCAAGTAATGCAAATTCCGCGTCCAACACGCAAATCCAACCTTCTCTCTAACTTTCACGAGCATCCAAGCTCGTTAACGAATGTTAACAACAATTAGTATCAATTACTATTTCCAATAAATGTGAAATTTATTGAATAGTATTAATATTTACGCACAGCGCACGAATTTTAATCCAACTTACACTCAGTAATTTTTTTTTTATTTTTATTATTTTTTTTTTTTTAACGAGGGGGAAATGCATTAAGCACACCCAGCGATGTAAGGTTCTTTCGTCGGGTAGTGTGGGACTTTCAGCGGGCTCGATCGCCCGCGGTATACCCACTAAAACCCCCCCGATGGCCAACGTCGGGCATTACGGCGGCCGTGAGCACTCTAAGAAGAACTCCACCACGGCCGCCGTGCCTAGGCTCCCCTAATCGTTGGGGAGCCAATTTCCTCAATTTCTCTCGGCGCCAGGGGCCACACCCTGACGCCGACCGCCTTGGGACCGGTCACGAAGACGGCGGCGCCCTACCGCCAGCCGTCTCGGTCCCCGCGGCCTCTCGCGCGACACGCCGTATCACCGTGACTGTGACCCATGACAAACGTGCGCGCAAGGGGCCGTCTTACCATTCTAGCCGCCCTCGATCAGGGCGGCCGGCGGGCAGACAGGGCATTAGGGGGCTCCGGGCACCCCGGTACCGATCCCTCCAGCTGTGTGGGGATCGGCCGGTAATACGACCGGACGCTGCCTCCAGGCCCACCTAACCCGTCTTCTCTCTTGACGAGCGGGATCGGAGCGTTCCCGATACTGCTCGTCTGCCTCCTTCTGCGATATGACTGCATTGCAGAAGGAGGCTACCGCATTCCACGACCTCTCGCTGTCGATCATGGTAGCAACTACGGCCGGCAGCGAGAGGTCCCCACCAATCTGTATTTGGAGTGCCCGCTTTTGGCCAGCAAAGGACGGATACTCCTCCAACGTGTGTTGGGCCGTGTCCAGCACGGCCCCACACTGATGACGCTCGGGCGTCGCCTCCGCACCCATCTTATGCAGATACTCACCGAAACATCCGTGCCCGGTGAGCACCTGCGTGAGCCGGTAGGTGAGCACCTGCGTGAGCCGGTAGGTGAGCCTGCCATGCCCGCGGTCCAGCCAACCGTCAAGGTTGGCCAGAACCGCGCCGACAGTGCGCTTGCGGGCAGCGGGGCTATTTAGCAGCTCCCACCACCACGCATCTCGTGCGCACCGCCGTGACTGGCGCTTCCATCGTTCGACCGCTTCAGCCGGCGGATCCTCCCCGCTCCGGCGGTGCTCCCGCTGAAGCCTGAAAACTTCGGCGTCGGCGGCTGCCTGGGGGTCAAAGGGGAGGTATCCCGCCAGGATCAGCGCCGCCTCCGTGGAAATGGTGCGGTCGCCCCTCACCACCCTGATGGCCACCCACCGCTGTATGCGGGTGCCGGCTTTGCCGGCACTTGACCAGGGTGTCGGCCCATACGGGACATCCGTATAGGGCCATGGCCCGCACCACTCCAACATAGAGGCGGCGCACCCTCTCTTGCGGCCCCCCGAGATTAGGCATGAGGCGACCAAGCATGGTCGCCACTCTCTCAACCCGGTGGGACAAGCGCTCGAAGTGACCTTAGAAGCGCCAGCGGCCATCGATGTCTAGGTTGAGATATTTGATCCGGTCCTGGACATCGATGCAGGCTCCACCTATGCGGATCCGCGCCCGGGGAGGTCGCCGCGACAGAGGCAGCCCGTGAAACCAGACCGCCTCCGTCTTCTGCGGCGACACTTCCGACCCCATTGCGCGGATCCGGGCGACGACCGAGGCCACTTCCATCTTGGCGACCCGGCTCGTCATCAACCATTTCCTGCCCCCGGCGATAATGAACGTGTCGTCTGCAAGGCAGACGACCGCCACGCCGGGAGGTAGGGCCCTGCCTACTACGCGGTTGTACCCCACCAACCAAAGAACGGGGCCCGAATAGGACCCCTGGGGTACACCGCGTGTCATCTCCCTCCGGTGCATGCCGTACCGTCCCGGATACTCCGCCCATCTATCCCGCAGGTAGTCGGCGAACACGGCCATCAGGTGAGAAGGCACTCCAGACTCCCGGAGCGCCTCCCGTATTTTGCCCCAGGGCAAAGTGTTGAACGCGTTGGAGATGTCTAGAGACACCCCCAGCGCCACCCCGCCCCGGGACACGGCCGAGTGCGCGAGGGCCTTGACGTGCTCGATCGCGTCAATCGTCGAGCGGCCAACGCGAAATCCATACTGGCACTCGGCCAGACCGAGCTCGCCGACGCAAGACAGATGGGCGGTGAGGCGGGAAGCTAGCACACGCTCTAAAAGCTTCGCCGCTTCGTCCAGCAGGCAAACGGACCGATAGGCGGAGGGAAAGTCCGCGGGCTTTTCCTTCTTCAGGACGAGGACAAGCCTGGCCCTCTTCCACTGTCGCGGCACGCGCCCCGACTTCAGGCAGCCGTCCAGCAGCCGACGGAAGCGGGGCCCGAGGACGCGCAAGGCCATTACCCAGGCCCGGCCGGGAATGCCGTCAGGGCCCGGGGCCGTGTTGCGGGTGCCGAGCTTAGCGACGGCATCGGCAAGCTCCTGTTCGGAAACCCCTACGTTGGCGGACCAGGTAATCGGGTTCGCCTGCTCGGCTGATCCTCGCTCCTCCGGATCGTCCGGAAAGAGTGTATCGACGACCCGCTCGAGCACGTCGGGGTCCAGACTCTCCGTGACCGGGGTCGCCGGTGGTCGCAGGCGTCCCATAACGATCCGGTAGGGACGGCCCCACGGGTCGCGGTCCAGAGAGTCCAGGAGCTCGTTCCAGGCTCGGGCCTTGGCTTCTTTGATGGCCGACTGGAGGGCGACCGTTGCCTGGCGGTAGTCACGGTACAGCTCCTCCTTCCTCGCCGGGTCGCGACTTCGTCTGCGGCGGAAACGCGTAAATCGGCGTTGGGCCGCCACACTGCTAGCTCGCATGGCAGCGATCTCGTCCGACCACCAGTACACGGGCCGCCGCGGCGGAACGCGGATCCGGGGCATGGCGGCATCACAGATAGCCGCCATTGCACCCCGCAACCACTCTTTCTCCACCTCGACGTCGTCGCACGGTCCGGGCGGCGTTTCCGCCCAGGACATGGCGAGGGCTGTGGCCATCAGCGCGTCCTCATCAAGACGGCCTAGCGCCCATCGGCGTCGTGGCTGTCGCCCCGCGGGGCGGAGGATGGGGTGGCCGTGCTGGGTGGCGGATACATCAAAGATGATGTGGAGGTGGTCGCTCAACGTTTCCACCTCCTCCGCCACTCTCCACCCCGACAGAAATCCCGCGGCGGCGGACGATGCCCAGGAGATGTCCACAATGGAACCTCCTCACCGCCGCGAGAACGTATTGACGGACCCCCGGTTGAGTAACCGGAGGTCCAGTCCCGCCGCCCACTCCAGCACTGTATCTCCTGTTACGTATACAGAAACTCTCCGTTTTTTAGAAGCTCGCGTGCATTAATCTTTTTATCTACCCTTCTGGAATTTGGAGCTTGGTCTCACGGGAGTGCATCCTGCAGCTGCATCCTCTTAATATCATCTTTGACTCGCGTTGCGTGGGATAGTTTCTAATCTACCCTTTTCCCAGGGAACGCAGCTGCTCACCTCAGAGCCACGAAAATCCTAACCGTCAAATTTCCTAATATGGAAATCACTGACGGTTCCCCACCAACATTTAGGGGTATATAAACCCATGATTTTCGTTGCTCGGGGGCTAGTACGAAAGAGTTACTCGTTAGAGACACGTTGATCGTCTGCAGAGTAGTATTCTAGTGAGATCGGGCTTCAGTTTCCCTTTCGATCATAGTTAACCTTATAGATCCGCGAAGACGGGTTTCATCTATTACGGCATTTAAAGGTACTCTCGACCCCCGCATCGCCAGTGCGTCAACACCGAGCAACATTTAGGTAATTTTAACTTCATACACTAACCGCGACAACACGACACTAGACATTTGTAATTAGTATAGTTATTTTGAATATACACTTTTTGGTAAACCTTAGAAGTCTGTAAAATCAATTATTAAACCTTTACTTTGGAATCACCAATCCTAACCAGTGTAACGATCCCACAACATAATAACTTTACCGCTCGAGTTATTATTCTATTAAATTAACAAGTTGCGAGGCTTTATTAACGACGCGTAGTATTCATTACCGATACGATTTAGTCATTGTGTACTCAACCCGAACTCCTAAACTTAACCTATCCTACGGTTACCCTTCACTGGGAGATACCGATTCCTAGCAGCTACCTGACTTCGCGTCAGAGTCGTCTGCACTTTTTCCAACAACCTCACAGTTCGAACCTTACCCTACGGTTACCCTTTACTGGGAGATACCGATTCCTGCAGCTATCTGACTTCGCGTCAGAGTCGTCTGCGTTTGTCTCCAATAACCAAGGCAACCAAACACCTTAACCTACGGTTACCCTTCACTGGGAGATACCGATTCCTGCAGCTATCTGATTTCGCGTCAGAGTCGTCTGCATTGTCTAATCTATCCTCAGCCTTCGGCATCATTGATACACAATAAATAATCGTATTGGTTCAATGCTCAAATCTATCCCACTCGCTGGGCTCACACGCGCGTTGCTATCGCCCTGGCTCGTAACAACAGTAAAAATATAATTAACAGAGAGGATTATTAGACAATTCTTCATTATTGTATCGATGAACTTCTATTATAGAAAATTGTGACATAGGTAATATATAATAGTAACGGAACATTAGATATAATTAAGAAAAGTAATAAAAGAATTGTTAAAGATACCAAGAACTAAAACAATGTTGATTTTTATACAAATTATTTCATCACTTTAACGCGAATGAGATGATGGTCCCACGATTCTTTTAAAAAGATTACTATATATATTTTCAATTCAGATTGTATAAAATCAATGGGGAAGGTTAACTGCCTTCGTTTATATAATTTTTTAATATTGCAAAACTTAGATCTGTTCCAAATAAAAATATATTCGGGAAGTGCAATTCCTCCCGATTGAAATAAAAAAAAAGGATGTCAATAGGATAAACAGTTCCAGAGAAAAAGATTCAAACGTACAACCCGGCTTTCACAAAAATGCTGCTCAGTTTCGAACCGGTCATATTTGAACCGTTCGCTTGTTTCGTATACTCGGCTCGAATACTCGAGCTTTCCAACAGCCCTAATTCCAAGATATCACTTATACAAAAAAAAACCGCTCAAAACAGTCGCTAATCACCTACAGGTCGATGCGACGCGATGCAATGCAGCCACCAAAAAAAGAAACAAAGGAAGAGAGAAATTTATTGGACGTCAAATCCACATTTCGATCCACGCTTTCCTTGAACAAAATATTTGTCACTATATATCAAACATCACGTGGCGCCGCTTTATTCGCTCGTCGTACGTATCTTTCTCTCTATACCTATTTTTTTACCTTTTTTCTTTTTTTATATTTCCGTGTCACGTCAGTCTCCACTATCGTACACGACCGATGCATTTGTCCAGCAAATATCGATATCGGTGCATCGATACGCGACTAAGCATGCGGGGGCTTCGATGAAGTTGTACGAGCCACGTAAAAACGTACACGGGAAAGATATCGAAGCAGGTTCTCCTCGTTGGCGATGAATGAATGACGCGAACAATGGAGCCTCGTAAATCAAGTTCTGTGTGAACAGCTTAACGGAATCATAAATATTCATCGTGTCCTTGGCGCGAATTAATCGATATGCTCGCAAGGAAGGGCCAAGGGTACCGAACAGAGAGAGAAAGAGTACCATACACGACCAGGGGACACCTCGAAGCAAATAATGAACTCGCAGATGCGAATAATGAGATATCAGGGAGCTTAAATACACGGTGATTATCAGGAAGGCAGAGCTAATCATGAACGATGACTGGAGTGTGGAACTTCGTCGTAAATCGGCAAACGTTTCAACAAGAGTTTCCGCGTGATAAGTTAATTCAATTTTAATGGATGGCTATCCCAAATAGGTCAATGCATCTTGAATAGTTTTACGGAAGACTTAATTCGTAGCAAGCGGTCATGAGGGTTTCTGAGTGGAAAAATCGACTGTTGAATAATTTCGTAAGTCTTTGTTTAATTGAATACACGAAGCAGAACTGGAGGTAATAGGACATAGTAAAGTTTGGTACACGTAATTTCGGAACGTAAACTATAATTTACAGCCAAAATGTACATTCAATACCATCATTTTTTTCTTATGTATTTTGGCCTGCTAAACTGGAAAATCGCAACGAAAATTTTTTCTATCGATAGGTTTTTTTTATTATTGAATTTTTGAATTTTTTTTCGATTTTTTTCTGACATACCTTCACATTTTAGGCCATGTCTCGAGTTAGAAACGTCCGATTGTGTCGCACAAGATGCCATGTTAAAGGTAATCGAATTTTCAACAATTGCTTCTTACATTGTTTTCCAATCGGTTTAACAGTTTAAGTGTTACGGGCCAATATACATGAGAAACTTTGATTTTTTTAGCTAAAATAGAACACGAACATTTTTTCCATGCCCATGCAAAAATAGAAACTGTCAAATTATGTCCAATTTCTTTTTGCTTACGTATAGATGACGAAACGCTCCCTTTTCTCCCCTCTCTCGCTATCCCTCTACAGGCACAACAACCACCACAATATTCCTCAGAGTGGGTCATCTTCTTGCAAAATTTCTTCCTACGACTGTCTGAATTTATCGATGTCTCAATCAGTTAAATTATTATGAAAAACTCATGCAAATACGAATTTGAACTTGTCTAATACTAAAGACTTCAATATCTCGAAAATTTAAACTAATTTGAAATTTTACAGAAATGCTAAGTGATGCCAGTAACGTTATTATCGTATTTCGTCAATGAAATGGTCCGAGAGTTGAAAATACCTCCCGAAAGAAATTATGAATTTCTATGTAGTCTCGATTATCCAGAACATGGTTGGAGATATCGAAGAAAAGTTTAATTTACGATTTTATAAGTTGTTCATATCCTGCAATGTGATGAAAAGTAGTTTTAAAGGAAAAATAAAACAATTTAACCGACTCGAAATTTCTAGGGGCAAAAATCGCAGCTTGTTGATAGATTACTGAAAAAGAAAATTAATTACAATCGAGATTCGTCTACAGCGCGTGTGTCGATTGTTCAGCGTGCAACGATTCGAGATCGATGGCCAGTAAATATTTCATTAACGTTTGCTCGCTGGGAGAAAAAATACGGGCGTAATGCCCGTTGATCGCGACATCCGTTGGGAAAAATTTCACGCAGACCTTCCGGTAAATAATAATCTATTGCAGTGGTATTCAATGAGGGCTGTATAAAAAATACAGCGTGCCCCCTCCCAGGTTGATTAATGCTATAGTTGTTAGCCCATAAATGGAAAGTCACAAGAATTTCTAAATGGGACAAGAATATACTTAAGAATATTATAACGATACTAGAGATAGATAAATATATGGTATCACGATACAGAAAGATTTATTTGCTGGTTAAATGATTTAACAATTAACACTAGGTTCAAGTTGAATTATAGAATGCAAAAGAAAATATTTGGAATATTATTATAGTTAAAAAAATATTCATAATACTCATAATGAAGCATAATTGTTTTGCATTCGATATCTCTAATATCACTATTTATTTAGTAAAATCTGACGTTAATCAATTTCTTGTCTAGCACCAAAAACTCGTAGACATCTTGATATTATGAAAGACTAATATACACCTGGATCATTCCAGTTTGTATCGACCAAGGTTGGCCACTTAAGACCACCTAAGTAACTTAAAAAAATTTACAGACTTCGCGTACACGCAAGAGTTAGAGAGATTAAAAATCAAACTAACTAAACTAACTGATCGCGAACTACCACCTGCTGTACCGTACTTAATGATTTTCCGCGACAGGACATTCTTTTTATTATCAGAAAACTCATTCATTGCTTCGTGACGCACTAAGACCTAATTATAACGGAACATTTTTTTGTTACTACAATAAAATCTTATACACACAAATTTTTATAACAATAAATGCACAGAAACCATCCCCACTACAGATCACTAATACCAGCTGCGGCTCCTTGATGTTGTCCCTGCTAATCTAAATCTAATTTCACTTTACACTTTATACTTTTGCACTTCTCACTTGTGAACTTTACTCTTTACACTTTGCACTTTTTACATCTAAAGATCTTATTACAAGTTCGCAGCCATTAGCTCTCGATATTATTCGCGACGAAGGATTGTTCATCACGAATAATACCGATTACCAGGTCTCAGCACGTGGAGGTTGCTGCACTGGAGACCCGGAGATAGAAGGAATCAAACTTCCTTCGATCTCCCTCTACATAGAGTATACATACGTAGAAGCATACTCTACATAGAGTTGACGAGCTTAATACTAAGTACGAAACCGTGGAAATCAAAGAAAACGAAGTCCCTTTGATTTCCAAAGTCCAAGTCTGACTCTGCCAAATAATTATTTCAACTAAACGGAAGCTAAATGGAAATCGCGACACGACGCGACCATGTAACTGGACTTACTGAGTCAGTCCCGTTTCCTCTGATGGGTCTGATTCGAAAGAAAGACGATCAACGTCTCCGCCAGTACTCTACTCCCTGCATACCTGCTGCCGAGAGCCCGGATCCGACCTTACAGTGTACGACGTAGGTAGCAACGCGTCAGGTTGCCCTGCCCTGGCGACACCAGGTATGTCTGACGGTCGTAGAGCCCCGAAACGAAGTTTCTGCACAACGTCAGGAGTCCAGGACACGACTTGCATCCGTCTGACGGCTCTTTTGAGCTGCGCTGCGCCGGGAGCCTGGACTTCGCCTGAGGCGTACAGAGACTAAAAGATTCCTCGGAGGCGTCGATTGACCCTCTCTCAAATCAGACCCACTAGAGGACGGCAACCGATCTCGGCCAATCACATGGTTGATCACTTATCACATGAAGCAATAGTGACCGAAGTGGAGCACGATGTTACGAGCCTAATATGGACTTACGAACAAACAAAACAAGTTGATTAATAATTATTTGGCAGAGGAGACACTCGTACACGCATGCCTTAAAACTAACCAAACCAAACTAAGATACTAAGGGAAACTACAAATAGGAGGGACGCGAGACGCGGACGCGTGATCGCGAGATCCATATCGAACGAAGGATCAACAACGAATGAGCTCTCGCCCCTCGCATACCTGCTTAGGCGCGGTCGTGCGTCGTAGATTGTTTGTGCCTCTCAAAGTAGAGAGGGGGAAGGGCGAACAACAACCGCGTGACATGTCGTGACATGTCGATTCGATGGCTCGTTGGATCCATCCACAAAAGAATTTACGAAACATTAATACCACACCACAATCATATTCCCTATCATTGTTTAAATAATAAGTAATGTTAATAATTAATTTAACTATTGTCAGAAATGAATATTTTGTTGGTGCAATCAGCAGATATTAAAATATTGACAAATTTCTCACGATTAATGTATCGAATGAATATTTATTCCTAATTGTAATTGTTATTGATATTTAATTGAACACTGAATGATACTGTATGTATCATAAACTTTTAATTATTTCGGATTAAGTTTTAATTGTTCCAATCACTAGATATTAAAATATAAAAAAATATCTCATGACAAGCTGTGCTTTATTCTGTTACTACCCATCCATTTCATCGCCTCACAGCATTTTTCACCATATAACGTGACATGAATTTCGGCTGTTCGAAAATAAAAAGATTTTCAATCTTAAAAAAGGAACATTCAATGCATACCTATGACTATTTTACACGTTACCACGCATCAGAAAAATGTAAGATTTAAGATTTTTGTTTCTGATCATAAATAAATCCCTTTAATGAATCATATGAATCAAACATCATAACAATTCTATGTATATTTTACAGTTGTCAAATTTCATGAATAAGTGTCTGGTCACGAGTTATTTATTTTTGTTGTTCGAAATACTTATTTAAATAAAGGTTTTGCCTGCTTTGAGCTCAGAGTTTTTATCAAAAGAGGTCTCTAAACCTAATATTTGAAAACTTATTAATGACACTCATAACTATGCTCATACACATAACTCATACTCAAAACTACTCTTGACGAAGTTGCACGAAAATCGGTTGAAAACTCCCATATTTACGACCTTTTGGAAAAGTGCCCCTTTAATTTGCTTACGTGTGTATAATCTACGAATAGAAATTTCTCAATCGTGATTACTCCGTATATGAAGGGTTAATAATTGTTCGTACAATTCTGCAATTCTATTGTTGATAGAATAAGTATTTACTATTAATCAGTGAATACAATAATAAGTGATTAGTAAATATAATAATACGTCATAACGTTAACATTGCTTGAAAAGGACTAGAGGCCCGTCGCATTGGTGTCAATCTACTAGATATACAGGGTGTCTCAAAACTCGCGTTGGAGACGGAAATGGGGGGTAGTTGAGACGATTCTGAACAACAATTTCCTTTGCAAAAATGTCGGTGGGGGTTTCATTTTTGAATTATTAACGAAAAACACCGACCAATCACAGGGCCCGATTAGCGCACGCTCAGCTAGCTACGCAGCGACCTGGCGCAACCAGCTAATCCTGAATCGAGCTTATGCTCTCGCGGCTGATCGCGCGCTAATCGGGCCCTGTGATTGGTCGGTGTTTTTCGTTAATAATTCAAAAACAAAGCCACATACGACATTTTTCCAAAGGAAATTATTGTTCAGAATCGTCTCAGCTATGCTCCATTTCCGGCTCCTACGCGAGTTTTGGGACACCCTGTATAACTCCTACGTCTATTACAGAAGAAATTTATAATCGGGCAAAGAGAGAAAGATGTGGATCGTTGATCACGAGTTGAACAAACTTCATGGAAGAGATCTCATGCGAATCTTCCAAATCGGATTCCAGCAGAAGCAAATAAACTTCGCAGTTAAGTGAACATATCGACTGATTTCCGGAATTAACCGCACCCCTATTGAGCGATCTGATTCGCCGACAGCATATCAGAAACAGACTACAGTTGATTAAGATTAAATAGAATCTGCTAGAATATAGACGTGCCCAGCTTCGAAACACTGAATTCTGGTCGAATGAGCCGCATCGTGTCCGCCACGGATTTGTTTCGATCGGACGATCCTCTCTTTACTTTTTCCACTTTTTACTTCATGGTTCGTACACCTTGCTTTAATAGAAACCATCGTATTTACCCAGAAATTTCGTTTGAAATTTTCATCTGACACGAAACCGTTGAATCCATGTAAGGAGAATTAATTTTACTCGCTCTAGAATTTCAGTTTTTCGGTCATTTGCTTTTCGTATTACCTATTTATTTATTTATTTAAGAAAAAGAATACAACATAGCAATAAACAAATAAAGTAAATTCTATTGAAATAATAATTACAAGTTTTGATTGAATAGTACAATTATGCATTTTTTTTGGTAAACCTTACGTTTAGAGGAAGCAGCTCCGATGACCTCTTTGACCTTGACATATGTTGTCAAGGGCACCCTCCTCCTCAGTAACACCCAAGAGGTTTTACTCGTCGGACGTTTTTTTATTAAAAAGTTCTTAGCATATGAAAATCATGTACTGTTTTGTTATAATTTCTCATATTATTCGTACCTGGTCTGTTACTAGTGTGGACATAATAAACCAATATAATATCAGAAACTAAATGTAAACATTATTATAACAGGGTAAATTTAAAGAACTTTGGTTAACTTTACTCTATAACTATACTCCTTATTAGTCTGATACTTTGTTGCTTTTTTAATATTACATATGTCTATTTGATTGAGCAAGTGTATGCTAATATCTGAAGAGGGTTGCAACAAAAGAGGACTAATTAAGTAATTACCGTTTTGGAGAAATGCGTTTACGCATTTGGTTGGGGTTTTCTGTTAATATCTCCTTAACGAAGCCTCAGACAACATTTTTGCTAAGGAAAAAGTTGTTCCCTTTCAAAGACCTCCAACATTTTTGGGACACTCTGTATGTACAATCTTAATGGTATCTTTAAACGTTGCACTTTTAGAATACCAGTCTATCAATCAAATTTGGAATAATCTAACGATAAAATGATAAAGTACAATATCTAAAAGAATATTGATTCTTGGAATACACATTAACATAATATAATAACATATTTTATATAATATACTCTAAACTAATTACATAGTATATTATAGTATATTTGTAACAATGTACTGTAATATACTACTTACTTGAATTCATTTAACATTAATAAAACACTTAATATCAGTGTTAACATCAGTGTTAACATCTAATCAAGCTACCTATCACGTTATTTCTGAAAATCGTCGTAAAGTGATTCCCGTTATTAAATTCAGACACTCATGCATCTTTAGGCTCGTTTAACAATTATACGAAATGTTTTCCCAAAATCCTAAACGACCGCGATTCCCAAGCGAGACCGTCGAGCAAAATATGATTTATGATAGCGGAAAACGGGTGACAAATATTTCCCTGCGTATATTACAATGTGGTTGAAACCACTTTATCGAGCCACATACACTACGAGTTTCTATACTGTTCGTATCGATGCATCGCGTAGTCGGGTGTCTACCCAATAAATACATCGATCTTGATCGTAGCGAAATTTTGGTCCGAACGAAACGATATGCATTGTACGTCTCGTCAATCATTCAATAATGGCCGCTCGAAGGGAATTATCCCAACGGTGTCGTAACATTCTTTAATCCAGCCGCTGTTATGCGTTATCTCATACACGATCAGTTGTACGCTTATTGTTAGATAATATTATACGCGCCAACGCACGTATGTGACATACATTCCGTGGGGGCGAAAAGGTATTCGAATGACCGAGTTTTATGATTGATAAAATAATTTTTGGAAAAAAATATATATAACCGATTTTGAAAAACTATTAAAATTGCACTAAAAAGTATGAAATAATTTCTAGTTAATTGATACGAATACTCACCAGTTCTAGATATAATTGCTTAAAAGTATGAAATAATTTCTATTTCCTTTATATCAAATTATATTAAATAACTTTTTCGTAGTCTGCGCAAAATTAAACATTACTTACATTCAAAATTACCAAATTTGGTTTAACTTTCTGTTCGAGTGACAAAACATACACCCATAAATTATTGCTATCATTATATCTACTTTAGACACCATATACATTAACATTATTCAATATCGCCACCTCCACCATTACTATCCCAAACCTATTCAGACAGTATTTTCATAGAGAGAGTATATGTGTCCCAGGGAAATGATAAAAATAGAGATTTGATCAATTCACGGTAGATGTTGAAATAAAAACTCCGTAAGGTCATTTCCCTAAAGAAAGTAAGTGATTTGATCAAATCCCTTAAATGTTTTAACGAAAAGATGAAATAGTATGATTTGATCAAATCCCTTAACTGTTTTAGTGTAAAGATGAAATAATATTGTTTAGATAATGAAAGTATTTATTTAGTAAACCATGCGTTATTAAAAGTAGAATAGGTAATACAACAATACTCGTAGAAACATAAATTATTTATTCGAGACTAATTAGCAAAAGAAATAGCTGATATTTTAAAAAACAAAAAGATAATTTTTAGGGAATGTAATTAATAAATAATTTATATTTCTACGATTATTGTTGTATTACCTATTCCATACTTAATAACGCATGATTTACTAAATTAATACTTTTAATATCTAAACAATATTATTCCATTTTTTCACTAAAACAGTCAAGGGATTTGATCAAATCATATTATTTCATCTTTTCACTAAAACAGTTAAGGGATTTGATCAAATCACTTGCTTTCTTTAAGGAAATGACCTCACAGAGTTGTTATTTTAACATGTCGGTTATATTTTTTTTCCAAAAATTATTTTATTGCCATTATCTTTGTGCTTTGGCCACTTCAAGTCTTATCATGTTGTGCAAATAAATTAGATTACAGTTCTTTTATTACTATTGTTGTATTATAAACTAAAAAATAATTATAATTAGTATAATACTATACATATATTGTATTAATATAAACTATATAATATTATATCAATACATTAGTATAATTAATATTTTTAGAATATTGTTTTTATGTTTTATATATTTTTAAACATTTTTCAACAATATGTTTTCAACAACCAAGAAAAATTGTTATGATCAGACACAAATTTCCACTGTTTTGTATGATGCACGTATGTCCATAGCCTGCTATATACAGCGATTATGTGCAAAATAAAAATGCCCAATAACGAAAAACAAAAATAATACAAGTAAAATAAAAATTTGGTAGACATGAAAGTGTTGGTACATTTGTAATTTTATTAGTAAACAACTGTTTTTTTAAGTTTGTTACGAGTAGGCAAATACATTTAAGAATATAACTTATAAACTGTTTAAATATGTTTATGTCAAGAAGACTAGAATCCATTATTAAAGTTAAAAGAATATTGAGTGTTATTTGTAATGTACAATTTATGTAATGACAAGTTTTAATATTAATAAATGAAAAAATACTGAATAATGTAATTTTTAAGCTTGATAATACTTTTTTTTTTACTCCCAAATTATTGTATCAATTTTATAATAAAAATTAGGATAATAAAAAATTATATTCCTCAAAATTATAATTAATTTATAACATATACTCAAATAACTTATAATTATAATCTCGTATACAATGTTAGATATTTTCTGATCAATCTGTATATATTTAAAGTGGACCCACCGATTTCCGCTAATTAGGACCCATCAGAATTTCATTGAATCACTGACAATTACACATCTACTTGAGCTCGTATAACATTGTTGGTGCTTGAAACTTTGACACGATGATCTATGTAGTTCGAACGGATACTCTGACAGCTTTGTTCAGTGCTCTACGAGTCCTGGAAAGTCAAGGATATTGTTGCACCATTAATTTTCGATAAGGTGGATCGCACGAGTATATGTAACGAGATCTTATAGAATAACCATAAAGTTTTGCTCGTGAAATGACAATGACATCAATGCTGAGAAATTTACACCGGTGCAACGAAAGATTCTACTGCTTAGTAATTTTCGAAACGATGGAATTATTAATAAACAGGAAGTTTAAAATTGTGAGACATTTTCGGTCTGAGACACTGTAAGTGACATAATTATTTAGTGTATAATCCTCGGGCGAAGCAGCTTAAAATTCTCTCATGAATAAAACATAAATAATGAAGATAGCGACGTGAGAATCTCGTCGCGTTATTTATGAGAAAAATACATACACTACTGGCGGAATTTATTATTTCTGAAATATCAAAGAGGATAATGTTGGTTCCCATAAATCTTGTCAACTGAGAATTTCTTCCGCTGAATTGTTCAAATAATTAAATTACAGTAATATTTTAATAATAATTACGATTCGTATTTTAATACGATTTGTTTTATCTTTGTGTAGAAATGAAATATGATTGCTGGGAGTATCGATTTATAATGAATACCTTTATGACTATAAATATTTTCCTAGTTATTATATGTCATTATTTTTATTCATGTAAACATGTAATTCGTACTAAAACAAAAAATAAATTTACCTTGTCAAATATTATGATTTGTTCCTTTATAATATTATTTCTTTCTTGAGTTACAAAAAATTAATACAGAAAATTAAATTATATAACTTCATTCTTCAAGAGATCAAAATAAAAATATTTTTTTTCTTTTGCCTAAATCTCGCATTCCATATCGACTACTATTTGGACTGTATAGTATGTGTAATTCAAAATAGTTTTAGAAATAAGTTTTCTCTACATTTTTTATTTTCTTTTATTAAAACTACCTGATAAGCTCATAAAATATAATAAACATTACCGAGCAATTGCAGTATTGAAGATGAAGCATTTGCAGTGTACAAATTCCCGATCAACGAACGAGAAATTGCCTAAAACAGGCTTTCCCCAATTTTCGATTGCCCACGTCCAGCGCGTGTAACGAGTCGAATAAAGTACAGAGAGCTTTTACGAACCCCGCAGTAGCAATAGCAACTGCTCCATCATTGTAACCAATAATCGAGTCGGCCAACAACTATTACATTACGGACACAACGTGTTCGCGATTCACGATCCAACTGTTCGAGAATCCAATCGAAATATTTATAGTACATTTAATCAAAAATTAAAAACTATAATTTTGATAACGAAGAAGAAAGTTATGTGAATTTTTGGTGCCTCGTGGTACTCATTTTAAAGTCTTTATAGAATACCTTACTAATTGTGAGTATACATAGGCTTAAGATTGATTTTATTAGGTGTAGAAATTAATTCTATGCCTTTCCAAAGTAAACTCGCTATTTATTTATAAAGAAGTTTTAAAAATAAAATGTTGAAGCAATCTGTGTATTTTATTACTGTGACGACGGTACTATAACGTAATAAAATGGGGTATGAATTTTTCCAATTAAACCAGAGTCATAAATGATAAATGATAAAAGCTCATAATTAATTCCTATACCTAATACTAGTCGTCAGGAGTTCCGCCCATAGATTAAAAATTAGTTGTATATATTATTATAATAATTAGAGATAATATTTCCACAAATTAAGTAGCCCAAATACTTATATGTATATTTTACTGTTTTATTATTCCTAAATGAGCACTGAAGTACTTCAGAAAGGTTAATCAACGTCAAATAAAACAATAAATTCATTTAGTTTAATTACTACGATTGTAATGTATATTGTATACCCGACAAATTACACTTTTAAAGAGTGATACCATTAATGGCTAGTTATATAATTACATTTATTAGAGTAATAAAGAAAAATAGTACATGTGAGAACGTCGAACATAAAACTTATCCGATTTCATAAAACTGTGCCAACCTACCAACCTAAAACAAAAGAAAACTAAAACTGAGTGGTCAGTACTACCAACAAAAGGATTGAAGGGCGCACTTGTTTTATGAGACGTGTACTCTGTTCTTACGATCCAGGGATGGCAACCCTATGCAAGGCTGTACTACAAATACCATGTGACCCTGAATTCTTGGGTGCTCCTTTCTCGACGTGGTGCATCAGTTCCTAGAGATTAACTGAACCCAAGCAAACCCGTTCGATCCTAGTCGTGCAACAGACAACAGTCGTAACAGACCTATTCTCCTGGAACGAACGTCTGTATTTCGTAGACACGAATTCGCCATGAAATCCAGCAAACCGCAGAAGCTTATTTACCGGAACGGTGCCTCGTCCTCTTCACCGCCCTACAAGACATCGCATTCGAATCTCGAGTCTAATCGCGGCTGCGACGAACACGGTGGTTTAATTTTTCCTTGAAAATTAACACCGACATTCCCGTCCACCGAAAACAACCGACGTTTCGTAATTATTATTACGAAATGTCCGCTGCGATGATTCGAGTAATTTGCTGGAACGGTATTGTACGAACAACGAAGGACAGTTAGCTTCCAAATCGCTTATCAGGGTAATGAAATGGTTAATACACCTACACGCGGGAGTATAATTGTGACCAGATGATTAGATGAGCCAAGCCCTCTTCGCCTTGGAACGAGGCGTTGTGTTTAATTATTTAATTCGCGATGCTCACGGAAACCAGGGTAAAAATTTACCGTAAGCTCAATGTTAATCAAGGAGCAAATAATGGGATGTATATTTCAGGCTGTTCAAATATTTGAAAGAACAAGCCAAGTTGGACTCGGCTCGAAGTCACGAGCCAAGTCGAGTACTTGAAAAAACCGAGTAGCTTGAAAGATTCAAGCTACTCAAAAGAAACCGAGTAACTTGAATTTTTCAAGCTACCCGAATAGAATCGAGCGGTCCAAAAAAACCAAGCGGCCCGAAAGAACCGGGCAACTCGAATGGTTTCAAGCTTTTCCGAGTACACATGTTAGCCCGCCGCTGGGCAACAATGTTATCATAAAAAGGACGTAGCAAACTAGACCCAAAGAACTTTTTTCCAACGTTTCCAACTTTAATGAATTTTACAATTTCATGTTACCAGGGCTGTTAAACAGTCTCGACGAGCTTTATTATAGAACTTTATTAGAGTTTCCAGATGAAATTTCAGCCCTATCCCGGTACATTTATACTTATAATGATAATTAAATACGTGCGGAAGGAAAAAAAAAGTAAAATTGTAGGAATACAATCTGTAGGAAATACTACCTAGTGGTGTGTTAACATGAAATCAAAATTTATATTAATACAAATATTTATATAAACGTGAATGTATCTAATTACGGTGAAAGTGGTCTATTTCAGAAATTTAATAAATAATAAAACTTCAATCTGAAATTTCAAATCAAATTTTGATAAGTACAACTAATATCCCATTATTGACATAGGTTTCCCCAATTCTGTTATCATTTTTGCCAGTCATTGACACTTAGATTAAAAGAAAACTAGGTTATGTGTATTTTCATTTTTATACAGTTTTAATTGAATCATTTAGCATTAACAAAATAAAATTTATTTTGAACATTATAAAATTCTTTGTGAACTACTTTCAAAATAGGTTTTAATTTTAAACTTTTGTATATTTTTACTTTTACTTTGTTGATGTTTTCTAAAAACCGTTCTTCTTTCTTCTTCTTGATAGTATTTTTATTTTCCTTTATGTTTAAAATTGGTCAACCTTTGATCATTGGCGACTACCCCTCATATGATTGTTCACTCTTTAAATTTGTCCGTTTCTTTTTTTTTCCATTTCTTCTATGTTAAGATGAAGCTTGTTCCCTTGTTAAACATGAAACTTTAATTTAAAATACTTTTTGAATAGAATATTTTCTTCGCCAATGCGAAGGAAATTCCTTGTATACTTAATTTTTCAATTTCTGGATCATGATAGTTTCCCAACCAACGTTCCCGTATATTCACGTAATTTTCGGAGCAATTGCAATTCCCTCTAGCCAGCAACGACAGCGACGTGTATCAGCGGATCATGAATAGCCGCGACACGTGTAATATGCGTAATACCGGCATAGGATGAGCATACCACTGGAGAATGGATAGGAAATCTTGTCTTAGGTACTGCGAATCCAACCGTGCATTGTGTGCTCAGCATTTAACATTGTAACATTGATGGATTTGCCGACGTTTACGACGGATCGCTTGGTGCTCCTCGATCGGATCCGCTTTGCTAAACATTCTGTTCACCATATAGTCAACTCCTGTCGCGAGCAACTTAGCAAAAGTATCGGATGGCCTATAAAGTTCGTAGGATTTGTCGCACTTGCCACTTCTATCGTATTTTTCAACTGGTTTACTTGTAACATATGTAATAGTTATATCGGTAACAACAGGGTGTCAATAATAAACTCCTCTCGAATCAAAATGTAAAAGTTGTTATTATTAATAGTAAAAACTAGTTAAAGTCATTCTCATGCTAGCTGAAATGTTTGATAGCAAGAAATGATAGCTTATAAGGTTACAGCCAAAATGTACATTCAATGTCACCATTTTTTTCTTATGTATTTTGACCGACTAAATACGAAAATCGCAAGAAAAAATTTTTCTATGGATAGGTTTTTTTTTATTTTTGAATTTTTGAATTTTTTTCGATTTTTTCTGACATACCTTCACATTTTAGGTCATATCTCGAGTTAGAAACGTCCGGTTGTGTCACGCAAGACGCCATTTTAAAGGTAATCGAATTTCCAACAATTGCTGTTAACATTATTTTCCAATCGGTTCAATAGTTTAAGTGTTACGAGCCAATATATACGAGAAACTTTGATTTTTTCGGTTAAAATAGAACACGAATATTTCTTCCATCGCCATGGAAAAATAGAAATTGTCAAATTATGTCCACTTTCTTATCGTCTTCGTATACATCGCACTTTTACGAAGAAAACAAGCGTTTGTTGAAGAAAATCTATGGATAAATACCGAAGTTAGGAACAATTGTGTAAAGGTACAAAAATTCCAATTTTACTCTAAAATGTTAATTTTTACGCCCGTGGTGGTTTTAGAAAGATACCGAAAAGGGGGTACAAAAATCACTGTTTTTTTTTTTGCACAAAATGTACCTTTCTCAGAAAACAATTGAAGATAGGTTTTTCAAATATTGTATATAGAATAACACAATATCTGAGCTCATTTTAGACGTTTTATTTTTTTGCCAAAAGTTGAAACAAAAAAATTAAAAATTATATAGTTCATTTTTCAGTACCTTCAACTTCAAACTTCACTGAGTTGTATTTTAAACATTGATAAACAAATTAAAGAAAGAAAATTGGCGATGGGACAAGTAGTTTTGCAGAAAAGGTACATTTTGTGTAAACGAAATAGTGATTTTTGTACCCTTTTTTCGGTATCTTTTCAAAACCACTACGAGCATAAAAATTAAAATTTTTTGCTGTAACTAAGCTTAAATTAAAGCTGGAAGTATAACACAAATAATGAGCTTAGTTTTGTTAAGTTGTAACTAATAGAATCGGAGAAATGACGGTGAGAACCAAACGGGTGCATCTAAGGGTTCGCGCTAGTTCAAACGTTCAGCCCTCCTTTAATTACTAGTGCTTCCATACTCGAATCACGAAAACTCTGTTTGTATAATAGGTCCCTAGCAAAGCCTTCTCGAAAAGCGATACTATTTTCACTCCCTATTCTGTCATAAACTTCATTCGCATAAGTCGGAATCACCGTTAGGTACACGGCACATTGATATGGGAAACCTGAGTTAATACTAAGGGTATAAAGTTTATACTGGGGAATAAAGTGGAACCGTGTCGTCAGACGTTAATAGAGCCAAATCAACGTGTTTATACGACGAGCTTTCCAACGAATCCAAGTGCAATATCCACATACCAGTCTAATAATAGCGACACGAATAACACGAATACCTATCGCCGTAACCAGATGCTGGGGACCGTTTGTTGCAGAGCTGTCGATTCGTATTTTCACGAGCTTCGACCGTCCAAATATGTCGCTTAATTACTCACTCGTAACTTGTATTAATGTTTCGAGCAGTCCGATAACCCAGTGCTCACGGTGGGTATGACAATGTGACACAATGCGCTGTTTCCATTATCTTGTTTCAGGTTATTTCACTTAACGCGTTCACTGTCGCACAAATTTCACGCGTATAATTTAATGAAACGATTCCCTGCATTGGGTCTACCATCTCATGAAGGAACAGTCTTTTCTGGTCTTCGTGTTCAAATAAAGTCAAAGAAATGGAGAATTCGTTGATTTATTACGCGGCAACTGTTTGGCCTCACTCAAATATGATTAATAAACTGCAGGTGTTTATGCATTTATGGGCAAATGAAAATATGGGGAAATGTTGGATTTTAGAATGGGTTTGAATAAACCTTACTTCAACTTTATGTTAAAAGATATTCATTATTATATTTGGTTTTGAAAAATTTAAGTAAAAGTAATACAATAAAGAAAATAATAAACTTAATACAAGTGCTCTCTACATTCTGTCATACTGATATCAAACGATACTTGTTAGTCTCTCAGATATCAACCACACTCACATACTACATCCTGTATAGTACTGCCCTCTACCTACCATACATTAGTTCTAATTATGATTGGCGCCAAAATCAAATTTAAATTGCCTTATTCTAACAGGAAATACAGTGTATGTAGAAAGTATTCGATCACCGATCAATTTCTAAAAAATAATTTTTGGAAAACAAATATAATCGACTTGGAAAAAATATTGTTACGTGCCGATATTTTTCATTTTATTTTTCTTGATTTCGTCGGCAGGAATGTGTTCGAGATGGTTTACCATCCCGAATTCGTTCTAATCGAACACAGACCTAGCCTTTGACGGTAGCTTGTAGAATCAAACATGAATAGAAAAAAAAACACATTCCTTTCTTAAAATCAACGTCGTCACGCCATTTTTACCCTGCTGGCAGTGCCGCACTCTGTATAAAGTTGTAAATATGTTCAATTGCTAATATTTTAATAGGCTAAGTATTGTAAATACATTAACAGCGTTGCTTGTTACGAATAAAAGGCGTAAATCATGAAATATTACAGTGGCGTATACATGTATAATTGTTGGGAAGATGAGCACACCGAATATTACCATCGCGTTCAAATATCACGGTTACAAATAACATTGGAAGAAGGACATGTAAATATCGCGCATTTAGGTTAAACCTTTATTTTGTTATTTTTTCTCCATGTACGCTCCGAATACCGAAGCCGTAACTCGAATAGCAGCGTGATTCGTCCGCGCACGCTGTCGCTAGGACGAATCGAGCGGTTTGGTGGGCGCGAGAAGCGAGACGCGGTACAACTCGTAAACACCAAAATTCTTGCGTGTACCGAGTCGCGAAATCTTGAAGACTTTTTCTATAAACTGGCGACGATCACGTGGTTCTAAGATCCTTTGTCTCCAAAGCTTCTTGAACGTTCCATCGAGTTTACGTGGTCGAGGAAGGCACGAGCCTTCTCACTTCTCATCGTACAGTCGCGAAAGCGTGGTATTAGTCCGTGGAAATAAGTTAGAGCAGAGTTGCCGTATCAAAGTAAATTCATTTGTGGAAAGTGAGTGATAAGCAAGGACTCTTATTCCTCGATAAAATTATTTTAATTTAATTTATTTGAAGTATTTTAGATTTAGATTTTCTTTTTCTTTTCGTAAATAGTAATTTCGTTTTTGATTACGTAAATATTAATTCTTTCACGTGTGTGTGTTCTCCTTCAACAACAATCCGATTCGAAGAACGCGCAACGACGAGGTCGGCGTTACTCGATTTATATTGTAAAGAGATTTAACGGTGAGTTGATTTTTCTTCCAAGCAATATTTTTTTTTTGTATAAATATTTATAAATGTATTTTATTGTGACCACTCGGAATATCAATAAATGATATTTCATTTCCGGGGAATCCCTCATTGATGTTCTCGGGTGGTATTTCCATTCATATTTTCAAAAATATTATTCCGACAATTTTATTGTGTTCTTTATTATATGAAACGATAATTTCATTGTGTTCTTTATTATATGAAACGATAATTATTTTGTGTTCTTTATTATATGAAACGAGAATTTCTGGTTTCTGGAATATCGATAAATGATATTTAATTTCCGGGGTAACCCTAACTGATATTCCAGGAACAAATATATATGTATTTTTCTTTTTCATTGTTTTTCTTTCTTAAATGCATAACTGAATTTTCGACGATTTCATATGTATATTTTCTGTATGAGATTATAAGGAAGGAAAGTGTGTATATTAAATCTTGTCGACTTAACGTGCGTTT
The DNA here is from genome assembly GCF_026225885.1 of Hylaeus anthracinus. Lineage (NCBI taxonomy): Eukaryota > Metazoa > Arthropoda > Insecta > Hymenoptera > Colletidae > Hylaeus > Hylaeus anthracinus. The sequence continues at coordinate 42,517 of NW_026535284.1, forward strand.
GGTTCAAGTCACATAAATCAATCTATTATTATAATCAATACCACAAAAATATTAATCGAATAAATATTACAGTGGCATGTTAAGAATAGAACATTTTTATAGTTAAATTAACCGCTCACATCCATTTGAAATCCCAAATCTTAAATAAAATAAAGGACATAGAAATTCACATACGAGCCAGGGCCCGTACGGGACTGCTGCGACAAGGACCTGACCTTGCCGATAGGCAAGTAAAATATATATAATAATAATATTTAAAAATTATTTAAGCTGTGACGCAAGAATCTGTGTCCCACGTCACAATATTATAACTCCACTAAAAAGTATGAAATAATTTCTATTTACTTTATATTAAATTAAACGGAATGATATATTAAATTTCTATTTCCTTTATGTTTAATTATGTAAAATAATTATGTTAAATAACTTTCTCGTAGTCAGCGCAAAATTAAAAATTACTCACATTCAAAATTATCGAACTTGGTTTAACTTTTTGTCGGGGGGACAAAACATATGCCCTTAAATTATTGCTATCATTATATCTAATTTAGACATCATATACATTAACATAACACTATTCCATATAGCCGCCCCCACCGAATACTATCCCAAACTTACTCAGACAGTATTTTCATAGAGAGACATAGTAACCGTTCGTCGTTTGTTGGAAACTTTATTGTTGGAAAAACGAAGATGATCAAGTTATTTGAAGCGAAGAAGCAATATTTTCTCACGATTCTTTTTCTAAAATATCCTTTAGATCACTCCGCATGCCACTTCAAGGCCCAATTTTGCAATTTCACCTTTAAAATATGATAAAAGTATGTTTCTAAGAAACAATTTTTTTTTTGCAAATTTTCGAAACAAACGTTTTATAGGTCGATAGATTTACTTTTCCTGATTACGAAATGCATAATCATTATGTGTTTGCTTTCATTATTATGCATAAAAAACGCGAAAAACTGTTTCGTAGTTCACCTATTCTCCGTTGCTCTTCGTTGGTGGCGCTAGTTTAGCTCCTGCGCGCCCTTAAGGCTGCCTTAAAACATTATAAACAATAAAAGTACTTTTGCTATCTTCATTTTATTGTTTATAAAGTTTTAAGGCCGAAATTGCAAAATCAGGCCTTGGACTCGCATCCGCCAAAGTGTAATGAATATAATAAAACCAAAATTATTAGAAAATATTGCTTCTTTGCTTCAATATCTTCGAAAAAAATCATGCCTAGCCTAATCGCCTTGTCCTCGCCTCTCTTGCAATTGTTGTATCGCCCTCTCTGTCCTTGCCCCGGAGTTTCCTACTTTTTCCGCGACTGTCGCTGAAGACAATTCGGAATTCTGTTCGGACTTCTGCGCACCCTCAAGTAATACTTTTCCCGTTCCAAGCATTCAAGCGATAGTGCTCATATCCCCCCCCTGCGGTGTCCAGGTTACCCAAATTCGCTTCGGCTTTCCTGTTTACCAACTTATGACGATATTATCATTTTTCATGTACTTAGCCACCATTCTGTCTTCTGGCCATTGTTATCCAGGTTTTGTAACCGATAAATAATTTGAAAACGAATTCGCCAGAACTGCACCTTGTCATTAAAATTTAAACACTTTGTTTACAACTTTATCGACTTCTGGCAACGTTTAAGCCCCGACCTAGACTTTTGGCAATAGCTTTACGCGATTTCTACGCTGGAAGGGATCTTGTGAGGTCGTAAAGTCAGTCGCACATCGATCTTTACAACTTAAGTCGACCGCAATTAGTAATCTGACACCTTTTTAGCCAAGGACAGAGATAGACTTTTCGTTCAGGGCCGTATGGTATCACAATTAGGATGTTCATATTTCAATAACTTTTTTCTTCTTATGTATGTTCACACGTAATTCTGTTGGCCGACTTATTGAAAATACTGTGGTAGGTAGGAACTTAGTTAACTAATCATCGTCAACAGTTTTCCAATTTGGAAAAAATCGCGTAGCAAACATCAAGTCTTGGGGCCCCGAGGTGTAACTTGGGCATGTATACTTTAGACCCGCGACGGCCCTGTTGCCCTACGGATCAGTTACCTGGCCCGATAAAGCAATAACTACTGTTTTGGTTTACGACCTCACAAGATTCCTTCCAGCGACTATAATACGGTGTATCTCTCCTACTTTCACTTGTCACTCCTACGTTTTCAAAATGCACCCTGATTGGTACTTGTAGTACCAATCTTGTAGTACCAATGCCGCGGCAACCCGATATGTCCTACCATTACCTACTCAAAAGGTTACAAGTTTATAATATAATTTCTAACATTTGGAAACAGCAAATTAAATAATGTGATATACCGTTGAATTCGTTTCGAAAAAAGCTGTCAGGCTATGAAAAAAAAATATATAGTTCCATTTAAAAAACTTATTTTGACTTTGAAATCTTCCCTCCCTACTATTCCAGGCCCGAAAAAAATTACGTCATACGATTGTACCCTACAAACCGAACAATTTTTGTAAATAAATTTTTTTCTTAACTTCAGTGTGTCACGACATATTTACTTTGCTAGATAAACGAAACACACTGTATACAGGGTGTCCCAGCCTTAGTGATACAGCGCTCTAACTCCAAAACTATCGGCCGAATGCAAAATTTCAAATATGGAAATTTCACGGTAAAGTGGGGCTCATGTTTCAGCGAGAAGGAATTTTTGTTAACGTTGTTACTGAACGAGATATGATGATCAAATTTCGTTTTTCAAATGGAACTATATATATAGTTTTTTATACCATGCGATAGTACTTTTCAAGACGAATTCATTAAACTTTAATGAATCTACCTGATTTTTGTTAGTTTTTAAGTTATAATGCTTTAAAATTTGCTAATTTTGAAGTTAAAGCGCTGTATCACTAAGGCTGGGACATCCTGTGTAACGTTTTTCTAACATTTGATTATTAAAGAGGGAATTCAATTATTTAGGTATCAAGTAGTCAAATTAGCATGCAGAGT
>NW_026535284.1:60489-81262 GCF_026225885.1 Hylaeus anthracinus
ATGTTTTTTAAGAAGATAGTATTTTTTGCTATACAAAGAATTCATTATATATTTATATTTTGAATTATATTTACATAGTCGAATCGTCAAGTAAAAAAGAATACGATTACAAATTTAAAATAAAATATAGATGTTACGTCCCAACTAGTTTGGGACTTTCTTTAGGGATTCTTGTCTTCGATTAAGGAGCTAAAGCTCACCTTATCTGTATTTAATTGGAAAAGAAGGAATTTTGGGATTCTATAATAATTGTCACTAAGTTTAAATATTAACAAATATAATTATGAAACAAAACTGAGTTTGGGATTACTTACAAACAAGAATAAAAATTATACCATTGAAAATGGTTTAACAATACCAATCGTTGATCTTATGCTATCGGCGGCGTTGTCAGGTTGTCCCGGGCTCGGCTGTGGCGAGGATCTGGTCTGGTTGTACACTCGCGACACGGGACTCTAATAATAGGCGAATAATAAACATCGGACTTTCGTAGGTAACTCCGCGACGACTCTATCTTTAGTGCGTATGTTCTCACTTACGCGAACTCTTTACTTTGCTGGAGATACGATACACGATACCTAAATGAGACTAACGCGAGAGATTAACCTGTCCGCGACTACAGAATACACAAAAGAAAAAGCCGCCCGTGGTCGTGACCACGGGTTTATATACCCCCTAGATCCTCGCAAGGCACGATCGTAATTTCGAAATCTTAATTTCTACATTTCCGAATCTGGGACATGTCGCAAGTTCGATGGCCGATTCGTATGCAACGGCCTAACATGGCTGACGCCCGTTTGCTGACTCGCGGTTTGCATTATTTCGTTCCCGAGAAACGATTTCCGCATCGTTTACCGAGCGCATTCCTTAAAGTCTATTGATCTTAATTATTCGCAATAAGCGTTCGATGAAAAGGGACACCGGCAGGGCCGGATGTAACACCTGTCTTGGTCGGTCCTGTTTGGATAGGAGTTTGCTGCTTGTCCTGATTCCTTTTGGATTTATTCTTGTGCTGATAAGGTACTTATAGTTTTGTTGTATTGGTATGTTGTTGTTGTTCTACGTTTGTGTGCTGTTTGGGTGATGGTTTGTGGTGTTTGGCTTCGTGGTTGCGTATTGTGAGTTTGTTGCGATTGGTGCTGGTACGTTTGGTGGTGTTCTGTGTCGTGCTGAATCTGTTATCTGGATAGTTAGGCTTTTAGGTTGGGTTTATGTGTGTTGTTGTATTGTGTCTGCGGTGTATATGTTGGGTGTTTTAGGGGCGAGTAGGTGGTGTGGTGTTTGGTTGGATTTTGGGGCGACGGGGTGCGTGTAATGTTGTGTTGCGACTCATGTTTGTTTATGTGAGTTCTTGTTTTGGATTCTACGAAGGTGTTGGTTTAGGGATATGTTTAATTTCTGTAATGTTAACATGTGTTGTGTTTTCATAGGATGTCTGGTTCCGGAAGAGGCGCTTGTTCTGGTCCCTCGAGTTCTGCGGGTGCTAGGGACCTGTCCCGCATGATTCTCTTCGGATATCCAACGAAGAGCCTGCCGCAACCCCTACTTCGACGCCCGAAGCCGAATCTCCCACTATGTATTTGTTACATCGCGATCACCCCCAGACCCGGATCCGTGGGTCCGATATCGAAGGTATCTACGCTGATCTGTTCGTGCGGTCTGTGGAGTCGGATGTGGGGGTGGTGATCGAGCGTTTCGGTTTATCGGGAGGTGGAATGCTGGTGACCGTCAGTTCCTCATCAGCGGTGTGTTATGTTCGGGGGCATGCAGAAGCTGGGCCGATTGGGGGGGTTCCTTTGCGGATTGGGAGTGCTGCGGACGTCGAGCGGCGCCTATTTTTTTCTATGCGTATTAATATTGCGACGATGGTTATACCATCCTTGTTAAAACAGATTTCGAGGGAGTACCCTCTCTCCGGGGCGGCATCGTGGATTCATGTCCGGGACGGTAGTAGGTATGCCCGTGGGAAGGAGGTGTTTGTGGAGATGAGTCCGCGGTCCGCCCAGTGGTTGAGATACCAGGGGTACTCTCTCCAGGTTTGGAAGGGAACTGCTCGGTTACGTTTCACCCGTCTTAGTGAGTCAGGTTGAGACCATTATTTAGATGTATTTGCTTAAATTTTATACTATTATTTGGTTTTGTTGTTTAGGTAATAAGTTGTTTTTATATGCGGTGTATTGGTTTGAGTGTGTACGATTTTTTCGGTTGCGGTTTGTAGTCTTAAGTGTTACTTATTAAGTCCTGCCGTTGTCGGTGTGCGTTTTGTATTTCTGTGTGTGTGCATGCGTGCGTGCGTGTGTGTGTGTGTGTGTGTGTGTGTGTGTGTGTGTGTGTGTGTGTGCGTGTTCTAGTTTTATTTTATTTTTATTATTATTTGTTTTAGTTAATAGGTATTGTATGCGCTATTTATAAGTGTGTTGTGAGTGTGTATTTAATTATATCGGACTAGGTTAAGTTATTGTTATTCTTTTGAGACAACTGACCAATGTCGGAAATAAATGCCTATTTATTGAGTATTTTTTTGGTTAATTACTAATTGATTACTTTTGTCTTTTCCTCTTTCCCTTTCTGCGGTTGGACTCGTATGGATGTTTGGGGGTTGGGTTTAAGACTGTATTGATGAGATCAGGTGTTAGTTGTATCGTTAGGTTGCGTTTACCTATGTTTGGTCGCGTGATTAGGGGGGTTTTAAGTCTTAGTTGATTTCAGTGGGTGGGCTCGGTTGGGGGTACTATGATTTAAAGAAGATGTTATTGCTATCTGGTTTGTTTTCCTAGTCTATGTGTCGTTTAGTTAATTTTGTGTGTGATGTGTATTTGATATTCGTTTAAGTTCCTGGACTATGGGTATAATTGTAGTCTAGTTGGATTCATCGTTGTTGTTGTTTACATGTTGTTGAGCAGGGGAGTGTAGTCGAATGTTTGTGGGGGAAGAAGAGTTATTATTGTCTGGTTAATTCTGCAGCTTGGGGCGTTGCTCATGTGATATTTGGGGAGGATAGTTAGTGGAGTGTATTTGCTGATGCATCATGGGTACGTCGGATGGTAGGCGGTATAGTTACTGTATTTGTGTATTTGTTAGGAGTTTAGAGTTTGTTTCTGTTGAGGAGGTGTCTAACCATTTCTGTGTGGGGGTGTGGGTGTTTGTAGCGGAGTATTTTCCTTGGGGTGGTATCCATCTTTGGTGTTAGTTTATTAGATTTTCTCCGGGAGATGTCTTGTTTGTGGTGAGGTGTCTGTTTGGTTGGTTTTCTGTGTTGGTTCTTGTCGCTGTGTTGTGCTCGTTGGTTGTATTGTCCGTGTGTCTTGGGTTGTTATGGGGTGTGTTGTTGTGTCTATTTGTTGGTTGTCTTGTGGTATTTGTTCGTTGGATGGGGATGTTGTTGTGGGTGTTGGGGTATGTTTGTTTGTGGTTGGACTGTTATACGATGATTGTGTTGGTATTGGGGAGACGGTTCGTAGTGGCATTGGTGGTATGTGTGTGTGGAGTATTGTCGTTGGTTGGGTGTGGTGGCCACTTTTGCCTTTTCATGTTTCGGTTGGCTGTGTCCGGAGTCGTTTGGGTTTCGCTGTTGTGGATTTGCGTATCTTGGTTTTGTTCTGGTGTGAGGAGTCTTGTCATGGTGGGGGTATTCTGTCGTGTTGGGGGTGCTTTCATAGTGCGGGTAGTGTTAGGTGGGGGTTGGTTAGTTCGTGTAGTGGGTCTCTTGGTTGTTCGGTCATTGCAGTTTTAATATCGTGAGCGCTGTCTTGTTGGTAAGATGAATTCTTGTTGAGTTAGACCGGTAGTTTTGTTGTCCTGGTTGTGTTGTTTGGGTGTCAAGTTTATATTTTCTCTTTTAGAAGCCGTGTGAGCTATTTTTGTGTTGCATTTTTATTGGGTTACGTGCTGGCGTCGGTGTGGTGGAATTTTTATTAGTAAGTATTCGGTTTTTGTGTTGAGGTTTGGAATTATGAAGGGGGGGGGGGGGGCTTGACAGTATTCAGGGGATTGTTAGGTATGATTATGTTGTTTCCAGAGTCGGCAATGTTAATTGTTTTTTTTTATATTTTATTTGTTTCAGTGGAGGATTTTGTTGTTTTGGGCGTTACTGATTGCGTCGCCGATCCGAGTGAATATGGCTATATGAATTAGTCGTTATGCGTTATTGGATGTTTGTTGGCGTAGTTGTGTATTTTGTGATGGGAGGGGGCGGTGTACGTTTGTTGCGGGTGTTTTGTGATGTGGAGTCTTGGTGTGGTTGATTGTTTGATTGTTGTTTTCTTTTTCTTTTCAGTGAGGCGTTTTGTAGTGATCAGCCGCTCGCGCTTGTGAGATCATCATCGTCGCTCTGCACCTCTTATTACCTCCCTTCAGTAAAACAGGTGAGTTTTGTTTGTGTTATTGTCGTCTGTCTTCAGTTGGTGTGTTCTTTTGTGTTGTTTTACTGGGTTGCTTTCTGTGGGGGTGGGGATTTCATACTGTACTGATAGTCTTGTTGTATTGTCTCGATGGGTTGTCCTTATGCTAGGCCTGGAGTGTTTTTGCATGTAGTTTGTAGTCGGCTGGGGCATATTTGGTGGGATATTTCGGTGTTTTTGTTCTAGTGTTGTTGTTTGGTTATTGGTTTTTGGGGTTTTTTTTAAGGGGGGGGGGGGGAGTGAGATCAGTTTCGTGACTTGTGTTATATGTTCGGGTTTTGTGTTTTTGGGTTTTTGGGTTCTGCTGTATCTTGTTGTGTTCTATTTCGGTTTTCGTTGGTCTTAACCCGGGCGAGGGGAATAATTCATGTTTCCGGTTTGTCGATTTTAGCTATTTGCAAATTTTTTTATTACGCGTGTGCGCGATGTGTTTCGATTATCGTGTGTGATTTGTGATTGTGTCGAGGAAGTTTTTTTTTTAGATTGGAATATTTCGTCGGGAAGTCTGGATTTGTATGACGGTGCGTATTTAAAGATCATATTCTGTCGCGTTTGTTCCCGAGGGTTTTTTCCTAGATATTTTATTATGTTATTTGGTTTTTCGTGATATGCGCGTGATTCTGATTCTAATGTTCGCGTTCTGTTGATAGTGTGTATGTGGGGATAATATTTATTGCTAGTTGATGTATTTCGCTTGATACCTTGTGATGAATAAGTGGCCGCGTGGAAAGTTTCTGGGTTTTACATAGTTACGCTACTGGGGTTCCTCGCGTGGGACGACCGGGCCGTTTACATTGTATATACCGTCGCGCGTTTGATTTTAATCTGCGTTGAGACTTTGGATTTACTGATTGTCGATTGGTGTTTAATTATGATTGTCCTCTACTACCTAACCCTCTCTTCACCCTCACCCTTCTCATTTCTTCATCCGGCAACCATGCCACCTCCATGCCCTTCCCACCAATCTGCGTCGCACTCTACACCTCCCCTTTCACCCCTAACTTCTTCAACATTTCCTTCACCGTATCCTTCTCTTTCCCCAATTCCGTCTTTATCCGTCTAATTATGATGTTTTTCCTTCTGTCCGCCGTATTCGCCATTTCCAATCTCCTCTCTAGCGTCTTCACTACATTCGCCAGTTGCCTCTCTTCCTCCTTCCCCCCCTTCTTATCTCCCCGCCTTTCTTTTTCCTTCACCTCCCTTATCGATCCCTCTATCAACTCCCTCATCTCTCTCTTCGTTATCTCCTCTCTCATTTCCCCCCATCGTCGTCTCTATCTTCTCCTCCTCTATCTAATATCTTCTTCATCTCTCTCATCTCCCCCATCATTTCCATCAACATCTTTACATCCCTTCTATCCCTATCTTCTCTATGCTCTCTTCTTCCCTCTCTGGCGACCTTTGCATTAGTCCACTTTTCTTAAAATACATCTTTCCTCCCTCCCGACCGACGCTCCCCCTTTCAAAAACTCCTCCAGATCTTTCTTCCTTCCCACACTACCCTCCCTTTCTTTCTCACCCTTCCCTGCCTCCTTCCCTTGCACCCCTTGTCTCCACCCCCATCCCCATCATCTTGCTCTCTTTTTTATCCTGTCCTTCCATATTCTTCACTTTCTCCCCAATCCACCACACACCTTTCTCTTCACTTATCACCCATATCCTTCTTTACCGATTCAGACCTTCCTCTCCTTACGGAGCACGGAATTTCCTCTCCTCGCTACGCGCCACTCCTTTCCTGTTTTCGTTCTTTTGCCGTCCAATTTATCTATCTACTCTCCTCACCTTTCCCCCTTTCACCTTCTTACCAGTCACTTTCCCTCACCCTTTTTTTATCCTTTTCTTATCTATCCGCCTCCTACACTTCTTTCAACCTCTCTTTATCCCTTTCTTCTCCCCGACTTTCCCTCGCCTTCCTTTCTCCTCCAATCGTCTCACTATTCTTCCTAACCTTACTTTTCCACTCGTTCACTCTTTCACTTCCTGCTTTTTCCCTGCCTCTCCCTTCACACACCCTTCATCATGCTCGGTCCGCCCTTCACTTCTGGCCCATCCTCTCACTCCTCGCTCCTGCACACTCACTCTACCACACCTTTTTCACCTTTCTCCTTTCACACTCCTTTTCTAGTTCTCACCACGTTCACTACCAGAAACGGAAGCCATGAATCTGATGTATTCATGCACATTAAAATAAAATACAATGTGCCGGCTAGGAACGTGAGCGGAGCGCCACGACGAAATAGCGTACCAGTTCTCTAGAAAAATAAAGAACGTTATAACGAAAAAAGAAATCAAATCTTATTAGATATAGCACCCTTCCAATTTATTATAATAAATACAAAAAAAAGGTTATCACGGGAATTCCTATTGGTCTGTTCATGTTCTTTGTGGGAGAGTTTCTTACGGAGCACGACCCACACAACAATACCTCAGAAAACGCCATCTCGTGTCGATTTCCTGAACTAAATTTCTTACGTAACTGGCACTGCATTATCCACAAAATGGCGGAACTTGTCTTTGAGAATGCTTTTACGATTTTTCACTATTCGTCCTTATATGAGAATATTTTATATATATGAGATATTTTTGCTCTACTTTGGACACTCATGTTATAACATATTAACAAAATCTCGTTGAATTATAACCGGAGTCGCATGTATTGAACCTTCCTCTTTCGAATGAGCCATCACCAAGCCTCAAATATTCTCATATAAGGACGAAAAACGAAATCTACCAAACCCTTCTTTAGGCCCATTTTTGCCAGTAATGTCACCTCGCTGCATTACTCGGGTCTATCTCCTTAACTATGATATTAATACAACATTTTGTTATTTTTATTGTAGCCATTTTCTTTAAAATTATTACCACCAAAACTTTATTTCTTGAAAAAAATAATTTACAATATGCCAACTACTCACAATTGTAAATATAAATATTTAGATAAAAATATGAACTTAAAGTATAATATACTAACAATATATTATAAATTATATTATAATTTTACTTATTATTATTTCTATATTTTGAAAAGGTACCCGATGTAGCATGTTGAATTTCTTCTAAAAAGCTTTGAGAATTGTGGATAGTAGTACCTCCTAAAATAATTTTTACTCCAGGATTTTGTTTATTTAAATTATAGACAGTTAAGCTTTCTTCATAAGTTGTTCCTCCAACCATGAAAATAATTATATCTTGCGGCCTGAAACAACAATTGATATGTAACTAACACATTAAAAATAAGTACATTGCGTTGTCTGTTCCTAATTGTTTAAAATAAAATGATCATGAAAATGTACAAAATTTACCTTTTAGATATTATTGTATTTCCAAGATATGGAAACATTTGTGGACTTAACTTTCCCTTTATTAAATCTTCAATTGTTTCATTCAGTAGAGGTGTGTGTTGAGTATATATGTTATCTATTCCACTTAAGCCTTTGAATAGCTTTTTAGTTATCTTCGCTACCGATTCACGATCAAATAGATTATTTTGCCTTGTGTTAATTCCACTGTATTGCAATATGTTATGAACATGCTACAACATTACTTTTAGTTACTTATATCAAAATAAAATAACAAATCTCGACAACAATTATATTAGTTCTAATATACCTTCACATATTTTTCAGAAATCCCTTTACTTTTTAATACATTCAATAAACCGCTAATATCATTGTTTGTGTGTTTTTCATAATGAAGTGCGTACAACATTACCAATCTAACGCTATCAATTTCTCGAATTTGGTAATTATTAATAAGTTCTCTTATTCTCTGCAGCTATAAGAAGAATTAGAAGTAAACAACATTATTACAAATAAATAATAACGAAGTACGATTAAGTGTACATACCTGCATAGAATGATCATTTTGACAACTAAGCTCTTGTTCCAATTCTGATACTTGTAACAAGTTATGATTTTCTATAAGCGAGGAAAGTTCTCCAACTAATGTTACATGTTTGGATACAGTTCCAGAAAGCTTCTTAAATAAAGGATAAGCTTCTACAAAATTTTTCATATCAGCAATACTTTCTACTTTCTGGTGATTTTTAGCCTTTTTTTGAAATTCATCCATCAATTCTTTTATCGTTTGTCCAATTTCACCGAAGTTGTGATATAAGTTCTATTCAAAATACAAGTATCCTTTTACTTAAAATACTTAAAAATATTAAAATGATTGACATTTTAAACACGGTACTTACATTTGCATAAAATTCATCATGTTCCGCGTCAAGAACAACATCTTTTAATTCCTTTGAAATACCTTTTACATGTGATAAATTAACACGATTATTATTAATAGTTAGTAATTCATGGACCATTGCCTGATAAGTCCATTGATTTAATAAAGGAGTAATGGGATCGTCTCTTCTATCGAGTATAAGTAAAACTGGGTTTGACTCCTGCCTGAATTCGAACGAATTTGATTCTTTATTTAATGTTTCACGTATTTTTTCTGCCAATCTCTTTGCCATTTCAGAACTACTTTGATAACGTATGTAAGGACATTTCTTAATTGATAATAAAACTGAAATTATGCCTAGATGTGTTCGATGTAAGTGTACTGGATTCCATAATAAACCTTAATAGAAGAATAAGAAGAAAAGTTATTAATATTGATTATATATAATAAAAATCTGTAACACAATTTTACATTTCAACTAAAACGGTTATGTACCTAAAACAGTGCTCGAAATTACTTGCACATGTCGGGCCTATTCGTGAGGCATCGCCTGCTGTACCCCCACTATCGCTCTAGTATTTTTTATCTTCATAGATAATTAAAGTTATTAATATTATGTTTGGGTCTATAATCATCTTTTATATATACATGTAAAGAAAATGTATTTTCTACATTTGAATCTACCGCGCTCCGCGCGAACATAATTATAGGGGATCAATATCAATCGATATCGATAGAGATAAAGAGATAAGGAGAGATAAAAAGAGATCAGAAGAGCAAGTAGAAATCAGAGCAAGAGATCAGAAAAGCAAAGTAAGAATAAAGTAAAAGATAAAGTGTAAGTATAGGAACAATTAATAATAAACGTAAATTGTCATTTATTTTACAAGTAAGATTGTACAGTGTTACAGTGTGTAACAAAATTAATAGTCACTACTTTCAGAGGTTCTTGTACACATCTGGATCGGTGGACATTTGCAGAAAAATCCGTTCGAAAAATCCATTATGACCACGAAATTTAAGGTCAAAGTATTTCTTTATTTTAATAAATTCTACTCGAGGTGTAAGTAAAAAGCTTCAAAAGACCTATTAGGTTGTCCCAAAAGTTTCTTTCGCTTTATTAATAAGTAATACATGCACAATATTTTATGTTTTATGTTACATTACTGAATTGTGCACGATTCATTTTGCTCCATTACTGTTAGAACATGAATATCTATGAAATTAGATTGTCTATTTATATAAACACGACCACATAAAATAATTGAGTGCAACTCGCGAAAGAAACTTTCGGGACAACCTAATACATACCGGAGACAAACCGCATTTTGTTGACGGCATCGAGGAGGGTCGCCCCAAAGGTATTTTTGATTTTTTCAACCCCTTCCGTCACCCCTGGCCTCTTCAGAAGTGGTGTTTTTCGACGTGCCCCTCTTTACGGGGTGACTTAACCCCTTCCTGTCAACCCTCGCCAATGCAACTTTGCGCACATTTAGAGGACACTTCAAAACTACTCCTCGCGAAGTTTCTCCAAAATCGGTTGAAAACTCCCATAGATATGACGTTTTAAAAAAGTGTCCCTTTAATTTTGTCCATCAGTGTAGTAATGACACATGCAAATTTTCATTTATTTAATATTTTTTATACATATACCACCCGACGGGCCGCACAATTTAACGTGGCGGGCCGCGTGGTGGCCAGAACTGGTATATACGATGCTTTCAACCATATGCTTCTCTTTTCGCACCAACCCCAAATTTTTGTTTCGAATGGAAATTCAATTTTCTTCCTAAGTCACATTTTATCATCGGCCTTATTAACGTTTAGTGGAATAGGCCTCTTGGGTCATGTGGAAAGCTCTTGACAACATTTCAATTATTATATCATGCATTATTCTTATTATATGTATATATATGAAGGGAACAAGATGAAGGTGCGAAAAAATTGTGCTTACTAATTAAATTAATTAATAATACTTATTTTCCAAAATTCACGTGTAGTCGTTTCAAGAGCGTTTCTCCGATCGACGAACGTGCACCGTTAGCGCTGGAAGACAACTGTCCCTTTTTTGACTCGGTGCGATGAGGGTGCGTGCGTCAAGGAAATCTCACAACATTGTAGGAAAAACTTTCTCCTAGTCAAGGCCGACGGAAACGATACTTTATGACCCGGCGACCCTTGAGATCTCGAATATTTGAAGCTTCGAAATTCAAGGGTTTGGCCGTGGGCCCGACCGCTCCGACTTCCCTGACAATTTCCAGATACACGCTACATATACAAAATGTTTATAGACCTAAACATAATATTAAAAATTGTAATTATTTGTGAGAATAAAAAATACTAGAGCGATAGTGGGGGTACAGCAAGCGATGCCTCACGAATAGGCACAATATCTGCAAGTAATTCCGAGAACTGACCTAAAATAATAACACAATAGTTAGTAAGGGTGAATCATTTACTCAAGTCAGTTACGATTACAATTTTAATATATACAGGGTGAGGCATTTAAAGCAGGCTACCTAAATAATTCGCTTACTTGTAACAATAGAAAAAAAAGGGTTGTTTTTTTTATTGGTGGAAGCATAGAGAAGATATGCACATTCTTATAAAGTGTTTCAAGACGAATACGATGACCATAGTTTTTGCTTTGTTGGTCAGAGGGGGGCGTCGGTGTGGCCTCTTGGCTGTGTGGGTATTAGCCCGTTTCGTCTACCCCGGTCTAGTTGTAAGACCGGGGGGGGGGGGGGGGGGCCACCCGGCCATAGATTCTTCCCGTTTCTCGCTAGGTCCTCGCTTTCTTTTGGCCCGGGCCTATCCTTATCGACGACGTCACTACTTTACGGGGAGGTCCATCCTTGGGCGGGGCCATGCTGCCTATGCATCGGTAATGATTGAGCTGAGCGTTGGGCAAACCGCATCCCTCAGGACCCGCAGTGCCAGCCTGCGTGTTTACCCTCTACGCCGAGTCGGCGAGATTGAGAGCTCTATCTACCTTCTGTCAGATTATACCTGGGTCGCTAGTCGGACACCGTACTCAGTCTACGTGTTCCGTAACCCGGGCTGGATCTTATTCCTTCAAGTTTACCACCCCTCCACCCCCTTCCCTGACTTTGTTCCCTAGCACTCCCCCCTTCCTTCTTACCTCTCCCGCCTCTGTATTGAGGTGTTAGTTAGGTCATGAGCAGTTCAGAGACCCTCCCTCCTCCTTAGTTGGCTTACCTATCCCTCTCGGTTCCCTATCTCGCCAATGGCCCGTTAACATCGCTCGATGTTCGGGTTACCGGCTTGTACCTTACGTCTTGATGCCTCCGAGTCCTACTCTAAGGGTCGTGGGGTGGTCCTGGTAGTTCCCCGCAATGTCTTGGGGCTAAGGCCTGCTTGTGACCACCCGTCCACCTCCCTCGTTCTTGTTTAACACTATAACGGGCCTATCCTATTTGGGTTTTGATAGTTTGGGTTGTGTCCCGGTAGCTCTCAATCCCTAACGACCCGGATGACGTGGTGACTACCCGCTACAGGGTTCACTTGAGATCCCCTATTTTCAGTATCGAAAGGTTATTATGTTTTTTTTTTTTTTATTGGTAAAGATCAACACCCGATCCACAAGGTTGTTGGGTCCATTTTTCATGTAGCCGTTATACCTTCCCGTGAGATGGTGTGGCTGTTTGATACGGTCACCACCCGTCCTAGGTCTGGGAACTTTCCTCTATAAGGGAGGCGCGCAGACCCTTTTCTAGCGATGGTTACTATTTTTCTTTTTTACACCCATTGCTGAGGAGTGCCATTTACACTTGACTAGTGAGAGTATTCATGCTTGTAGGAGGTAGGGCAGCGGGCCTCGTCCATGCCCCCCGCCAGGACCCCTTCCTCGACGAGTTACCACTTCGGTTCAACCACTTGGGGTGTCCTCCGTGGCTCCTCTTTGTGCCGATGCGGTGTACGAGTCCTTTTTTTTTCTGCGCGCACTATGTTCGTCATCCTGGAATACGTGTCTTATGTTTGGTTAATGGGCGTCGTCCATTTTCCATGGGTTGGTCTCTTCTAGGAAGGATGCTATTTTGACTGGTTTCAAAGACGGTATCGTGTCTAGTTCTAAGAAGAATTGTTCTAGGTATTTCCTTCTGGGCGTTGTTAGTCTTGCACCCTGTATACCTACTCATAATAATTTCCTTTTGTTGAACAACTCACGAGATCCCGATGTTTGGAATAAGATAAGACATACTTAATTGAGATTCCGCGGAACAAAATTGTGTTATTGACTATCCATTCAGAAATATCTACCGATATTAAAATTCTGCATTGTTAGAAATATCGAAAATTGCAATAACTTTCTACAATATTACTAACATAAACGTTCCTGATTAATAAGATATGTAATTTTCGAAAACACAATGGCTTCCAGATTCTAGTAATTGTTGGAAGTATGGAGAGACATAAAATATCGGGAATCGCAGACGTTTCAGGAATCTCGAACATTTACGTGATTTCGAAATTCCCGGGAATCTCAATTGGTTTCGGAACCGCAGAAATTCGCGGGGATCCTAGATGTATTCGGGATTCTGAAATTCTCGGGATTCCATCCTGATCCCGAGAAAAATTCTCGTCTCACCCCTAATTGTCATATATTTATTACGAGTCAGAGATGCGGTTCCGTAGCCGGGGCTTTATATTGGATTATGTTCTTTTTTTTTTTTGTTAGTTGCTTGGCCCCGCGCACCTGTTTGGCTGTCCAAATGGGAGGGGAGGTGAACCCCTACGTGGCGCGTCCCCAGGTTGCGGAAAGGGGAAGCTCTCCGGCGGGAAAGACCGTCTAGGACGAAATACCCGTAGCCGGGGAGTCGGGGATAGGCCCCCGCGGACAAAACACCTAAGGAAGTGATATGGCACGTTGGCAGCAATGCTGACGTGGCCACAGTAAGGATTATGGCACGTCGATAGAAATATCGGCGTGGCCACAGTAAAGAGCACGGCACGTCGATGGAAACATTGATGTGGCCGCAGCAACAAATATGGCACGCTGGCAGTAATGCTGGCGTGGCCACAATTAAGAAGAATTCCACCACCGTAGGAAAAGGAGTCACGGAACCACATAGATGGATCCACCGACTCCATGGAAGGGGTGGTGTACCTGGCCACAGAACAAGGTATCAGTAAAGCAGGCGCCAGACGGACTGAGGGGCATCTCGCAGAAAAACCGTATAGGAACGACACTGCACAGATCTCCTACTCCGCTGGGTGTAGAACAGAAGGACATAGCAAGGGAAAGAGTAGAGCACAGGACATGGTACCATATCAAGAGCTGAGAGCGGGAATATCCAGTACTTTACTCACCGTAGGCCACCATACCTACGGCTGACGCCGTCTGAGTCCCCCCGCTCGTGACCCGATCAGACTTCTCACTACAGCAAACGAAGAAAACTAGTAACAGGAAGCACGCAAGGCAGAGGGATGCGCCGACTGCGCCTCAGCGCATCCACCGTAACCGAACACAATAACCATCTCGTAGAAAATGGTTCGCGCACCTCCCCACAGAATGGGAGAAGTTCGGCCTAGGACGGGTGGTGACCGTCCGACCAAACTACGCCATTGTAGGAAAAGGAGTCACGGAACCACACAGATGGATCTACGGACCCTGTGGAAGGGGTGGTGACCCTTCCAAACAGTGGAAACAACCTTCCAGCTTGGAGAAGGGTGGAACCCAATTTGTTCCCTGTGAAGCGGTTGAGAGTCATGGGGAACACGAAATAACCCTGCCTAACACCAGTAGGGTAGACTCGCCAAGTGGGAAAGAGTGGCAGCGACGACGGGTTGGCAAGCCTGACGGCTGAAGCCCATCCACGGAAGTCGCGTCTGACCATCAGACACGCTGTGGGGACCCCTCACCCGAACACTCCTCCCTGCCGCACTTAAAACAAAAAAGGAATTTAGAAGTAGGATTAGGTACGGCAAAAGGGGATAAATAGAATCATGTATAAGCCGGTAACCCCGGCATGGATGAACGGTGGCGAGCTTTAATTCGGATCAGGGCCCGAGAGGGATATTTAGAGAGGGGGGGGGGGGGCGGACTTTGGCAAACCGCGTCTAGGTAGCCAGAACCTCCAAAGGAGGTGGGTAGGAGCAAGAGGGGCGGGGGTGAGCTCGGGACTAAAAAGGAAGGGGGAGGGGGGTGGCGCAACACTAAAGAGGGAACCAATCCAGTCGGAGATACGGAACACTTCGACTGAGAACGAGGATCGAACAACGACCTCAGGTGTAGCATGGTAGGGGGTGAACAGGACTCTCAACTTTGATATATGGTGTAAAGGAGCGAACATGCAGGCTGGTATTGGAAAGGATAGGCCCGAGTCTAAGAGAAAGCGAGGATCACCCGAAACGCGGGGTTGAAACAGGAAGTTGAGGTAATAAGTTCCCGCCTGGCCTAAAGCTCTTCGCTTGGGCCAGGTGTGACTGTGGACACGGCCAAAGTGCCACGAGCCCGAGAGAACACCGAGGAGTGCACCGGTGCCCCCCCCCCCCCTGCTTAAAATGCGAAACTAGGCAAAACTAGTGGCTTGACCAGTGTTGTTAGGTAACACCGGGTGCTTTAAGGAAGTAGCCGCGGAGACGAACCTACGTATGGCTAACGTAGGGATCTCCAAGAGGTTGGTTATCCAGGACAAACCTACGTATGGCTAAGGTGGGGAGCCGCAAGAAATGTTAGTATTAGGCCTCGTAACAATTTTGACGTACCTCGAGCGGTAAACGTACACCTTAGTGGATTTTGGACTGATTATTCGTATATTCTGATATGCACCGAGACTTGTAATTGTTTTGAGAATAATTGTCGCGGTGTATTAATTAGAATCTAAGTTGTTACAATTAAGAATTGAGTTTAACTGTATAGTTTCGATTCCGCGAAGCGAGAATCTAATCCTCCTCGGTTTTTACGAAGGTGAGCAAACGGGGGACGACTACAACGATAAAATAATGCCTAATACTAGACTACGTACTAAACGGTTAAGATTTTGCTCGAAGGGGACTTGAACCCGATTTCGCTCAGTTTCCTCGTGTAGTAAAATTCATAAGAGCACATACAGACGTGTACAGAACGTCACACAGTTTCGAGGGACTACGCCCTAGCTTCGCGTTGGTTTCGACAATTCTATGCCTACGTGACTAATACCGGATGCGCACATCCGACTCCAAATAAGAAGATTTAGAAACGGGAACGTAACACATTCAATAGATAAAGCAATAAAATAAGTACTAATTACGTTATTATTAAGAATACCGGCCCAGGCGTTTATCGCCCAAGGTCTTTGTTGTCCACTTCCTAGTGGAAACATCTAAACATCCACCGATAAAAAAAGCTATTGGTACCACGTTACGTGCCCCCAAAATCAAACAATTTTTGTTGGACACTTTTTTTAATATCGCTAAAAGTAAACGAATTATTCAGATGGCCTGTTTTAAATGCCTCACCCTGTATATGATTTAAGTTAATTATGACTGTCTTACTAAATTCTTAATTAAACTAATAAACATAAAACTATATTACCTTCGGAGCACGATTTGATTCCAAGTGAAAATAAATGCGGGTTAACAGCTAAATAGTCTGCATAATATTCATGAACTTCTTTCACTACTTCTTGTTCATCGTTTTCAGCTAATAGTTTAATATCTGCTTTTGCGATAATATTACTGAAATCTGGGAAAAATATTATAATACTTAATTAAATAGTTTAATAACATATTAACATTATCAGCACTTTACAGTTTGATGCTGTTAATTAGTGAACTGTTCTGTAGGTATTTTAGAAATAATACACTTATTTTGTTCAATATAACAAAAACTCAATGAACTAGTAAAGATTGTTGAAATAATTATTTTTAAACAAATTTCGGAGAAAACTGTATAAAGTTGCACGAGTACTTGATTGAAACGTGCCAAAGCAAAAGGTTTCAAAAAATACTTTTTCATAATAAATGAATGCAGGAGAACGAGAGTAACCCTGCATTAGGGCTGTCGAAAAACTCGGTGCAGTGAGCGGTTCAGAAAAAGCGTGCTGCTCGGTTTGAAAGCGACCAGCTCGGAACTCTAAAAAAGCAAGGGCCCGAATAAATATAGCGAATGCAAGGAATATTATTTATTTAACCCTTTGGATCCGAAGCATTTTTTGATATGGCCGAGTCAAATCTACTTTTTAACCAACTTTGAAGAAGGAGGTAGTTACTCAATTCGTACAGATTCCTTTTATGTATGTATGTTCCACTATTTTAACCCACTGGGTATCAAGCACCCTCCAGAAACGCATCTGGATCTTGGCCCTAAATTCTACGGAATTCCGCGTTTCTTGGTCGTGGCAGGTAGTAATCTTATAAAATAGCTTCGCTGTACTGAAACTTTCTAAAAATATTCAAACAAATGAATGATAATCCGAAAAAGGGACCTAGGTACTCGTCGCGAAAGCGTTTATAGAAGGCAATAGATGCTCAATGTTTACATAAACCCATTATTGCTACCTGCCAATTCAGAGATTCTTAGAATATTGGAAACTGTTTACAACGACTGAAATTCCGAACTGAACTATGGTCCTTAATTAATGGTGATTTGGTGGCGGTGACCTTGCGACTGAATTCCCCTAACATTTTTCTTAGCCAATTAGGAAAACAGGGCACCTTTATTGGTGATTTTTAAAAATGTTATTAACAAACACCGATTCGCACATCCACCCCTCCCGGGGGGGGGGGGGGGGCACCTCGATGAGCACCACCAGCGTAGACTATTAAAAACGTAACGTGAGCAGAAATCGTTAGAAATCTCAGAAAATCATGCAGGAAACCATTACTATATTCGAAAAATACATCACTATCCGCGAGTGTTCGAAGTTGCGAAAAGAGCGAGCTCCATTGCACAGTATAGTTTTGTAAGAAATGGAAACTTTAAACATGGATACAGATAAAGAAATTGTACAAACAGAGTTTATAATAATAATACCGAAATGTCGGAGAGCGTTGCAGGAAACTTCGAAAAGGAGGAGGTTACTCTATTCGACATGTATATTTTCTTTTTTTTTTTAAATGTATGTTACTCGATTACGCTGAGATGGCTTGACCCATCGAGATGAAACCTGTTGCATCTTGTAGAGCATGTCTTCGGGGTGGTCCCATTCTCAAGACATTTTGGATTTCTCATTTTTTACCGATTTTTTTTTGTGCAAAAAACAGAAAAATTTTGTACTGCTTCTTACTCCGAGACCGATGGATCAATAGGATTGAAACTTCTTGTATCTGATGAAGTTATGAATTTCTTGACGTTTATACCAATTGTTACGGCAAAATTCCCATTCTTTGCTGAAACTTGTCACGGAATTACCCGATCGAGATGAAGTCTTCCACATATAATGTCAGATGATTTAATAATGTTCTCATTTGGAAAAATTTATGAATTTGTTAATGTTTATTACAATTGCTACTGAAAAACTTCTATTGTTTGATATAACCCGGCAAGGAATTAACCAATTGCGATGGAACCTTCCGCATTTCATAACAGATGAATTCGTAATGTTCCCATTCGCAAGAATGTATGGACACTTTATTATTTAAAACCATTGTTGGTGCAAAATTGCTATGTTCTGGTGTAGCTCGACAAGGAATTTACCAAACGCAATCAATTCTTTCACATTTAGTTGCACATGTATTCCTGATAATCCCATTTGCAACTACACAAGGTGTCTCAAAAATATTGGATGTACTTAAATAGAGTGCTTCGGGGGGGGGGGGGGGATTTGAAACAATTTTTTCTTACTGAAAATGTAGTTCGAGGCTTTGTTAAGGAGATATTGACAGAACCCCCCAACCAATTAGAGCGCGAGTTTCTGTTTCTGGAATATCTCCTTAACGGAGCCTCAAACACCATTTTCGCTAAGGAAAAATTGTTTCAAATCACCCCCTCCCCCCCCCAACCGCCACGGAACCACCGTTTTCAAGGACCTCCAACGTTTTTGGGTCATCCTGTATATTGCTCATAACTATTCTCATTGCATAAAACTTATTGGTTATAGATTGCCACTAAAAAGAGTGAAATAAAATAATTTTTGGAAACAAAATATAACCGACTTCGAAAAAATATTCAAATTGCTCTGAAAAGTATGAAATAATTTCTATTTCATTTATATTAAATGATATTCAATAATATATTAAATTTTTATTTTCTTTATATTAAATTATGTTAAATAACCTTTTCGTAGTCGGCACAAAATTAAAAATTACTTACATTAAAAATTACCAAATTTGGTTTAATTTTCTGTCGGAGGGACAAAATCTACTTTAGACATTATATACATTAACACTTTTCTCCATCACGCCTTCACCAAAAACTATTCCAAATCTATTCAGACAGTACTTTCACGTAGACATTTATTGTCTGGCTGAGCGTTCCATAGGACAGTACCTCGGCTATACGGCCATACCTGCACCCACACGAAGGTGATGGGTTTGTAAAACAACAAACAGGCGCCTAATAACTGATTATTAGTACCAGTGACCACTGGTAGGGTTTCTTATTCTAACGAACCCTCACACAGCCGACCAGAAAAGAGAATGGAAAGATAAGCTCTCTCCATTATTACATTTCATCGAGGCAAGTACTCGGAAACCACGTAAAACTCTAGTCTTGAGCAATTGTAAGGAGTTTTGCTTTTGGGTCCTCTTTTTCTGGGGAAGTCTATTGCCATCAACAACCTCAGGGGTCCGACCTGGACTTTCACGTAGACAGTATACATGTATACATTAACACCATTCAACTATGCCGCCTTCACCAAAAACTAACTCAAGCAGGAATTAAAAATTTTTAATTTTGTGCCGACTACGAAAAGGTTATTTAACATAATTTAATATAAAGGAAATAGAAATTTAATATATTATTGAATATCATTTAATATAAATGAAATAGTAATTATTTCATACTTTTTAGTGCAATCTTAATATTTTTTCGAAGTCGGATATATTTTTTTTCAAAAAATTATTTTATAACTGCAAATATTACTTGTATTAATGAATTTATTTGCCATGTTGTTTTGCTATTCTGAATTAGAAAGTATCAATTATGAAAATAGAAAAAATCATTATTATTACTTACAAATATAATATGTACCGTACTTTGGACTTCGCAATTCATCGCAAAGAATCTCAATATTTTCCTTCGTTGGTCTAATGAAAACTATACACTTCAAATGCTTTAAGGCTTCGTTCCGAATATTTGTGTCAATTCTCTCAAACAGATAAACCTCTTTCATAAATATTTCTGATTTGCTGTATAATAAGCTGACTATGCTTGTCTGTAAATACAAAAAAGTTGTATTAAATTTCGTTATATGTATTCGTAAACAGCATATAAAACATATATTACCGCATAGCAATATATAATTATTAATTACATGTACATTTGATAATAGGGTATAGCAAATGAACAATTTGTCTAACAGTAAGACGTTCGACCAATTCGTTTTAAGGTCGATTCAGACTATACGACATGGACCGTCACATTCCGGCACCGACAGGTACCGTCACCGACACGACAAAACATTAAAACACGCGTATTAATAAAACTATTCACACTTAACCGACACCCACCTGAACGTTCCGTCAACGGGACGTACTGGCACCGACCGACATTCTCGCGAAGAATGTTTTGACGGTACGTGTCAATACGTTTTGATGCTAATGTGTCAGAGAATATTAGCGATTTAGCTAATTTTGGCGCGTTAATTAATTTAATAGAATTCGGTCGAGAGAAGCCACCAGGACACGCACAGGACACACAACAGTGCTATTAAATAGGCCTGTTTTCTACCGCTTACTAGTTCAAACTATTACAAGTGACCTTGAAATGAAGCAAATTATGCAAAAAGAACCATTTTTTCCACCTAATACACCCACAAAACGTCAACATTTTGCACAACGGCAAGGATATTGTTGCGCCGGGGAGTGGTGCATCACGATGTACTTATTGTATCTAGAGACGCGGTAGCGTCTCAACGCCAAGTACAGGAAAAATTATACGCCACCGTGTATACTGGCGTTGCCGCTACCACGTATCTTTTACTCGTAAAACTGTGATTCCAACCTAACCCGAAACTTCTGTCATTAATATCTCGTCACGCCTGCTGTATTTTCTAAATCCAAAGGCATTTTTCTAATGTAAATCGCATATA
>NW_026535284.1:81662-106538 GCF_026225885.1 Hylaeus anthracinus
TCTTGCAATGAGACTTCCTGCAATGCGTTCCGCGTATTTTTAAAACCTTAAAGGATTCAAACTAATCTCCCATTTTCCATTATTTGAAGTCATTCACTATACAAATTATCTTTGTAAAAAGAAGTGTGACACCCAGTAAAAAATTATAGAATTACAGAATGTAAAATATACCGGGTGATTCACGAGAAACAGAACACCTAAGTATCTCAGTTCGACTTAAAGCTAGAAGAAAATGTTAGGTCATTTGAAGGTCATAGTGTAACACATCGTTGTACTCGTCTTGACGTCAGCTACAATCTTATGATGTTGAAAATATAGGATGTAATCCAAAAATTACCGACCTCCAAAAAACCTTGAAAATTACAAAATTCTGAAATTTTTGTTATATCTTCATATTTGCCCCCTTAAACAGTACAACTTTTTCCTCTAATATTTTCTTCTATTTTTAAGCCGAACTGAAAAAATTAGGTGTTTTGTTTTTCGTGAATCACCCAGTATAATAAAAAATTAGTAAATATATAATAAAATATCAAAATATAACTAAAATAATATAATATAAAATACATGCAGAAAATAAAATACAAAAATGAAAACACTTTTTTTTATATTTTTAATGATAATATATAAAAAATATATAATATAAAATAAAATATATAATAAAATATAAGGAAACAAATAATATTAAATTTCAATAATATTAAATTTTCAGCGCCTCTACCACGCCCGCGCTGACCGCCGCGGCCTCGGAATTGGTTGTCGCGGCCCCGTCCGCCGAAAGATGTTTGAAGGAACTCTTGTAACGTGCTCGCTTGAGCCTGTAAAGGTGAGGTCCCATGAACGTAATGGTCGTGTTCGGGCAATAAATTATCCGTGCTCGCCGGATTTTGTTCGAAAACACATTCCTACTAGCGTCCAAAAGGTCGCTAAATGCGACGACAAACGGTTTGGAACCACTTGAAAGGGTTGATTTTTATGAGCGTTTGGGTCTCGACCCATCGTCTCGACTCGCGAGCACGGGGCCTATTCCATGAAAAAAAAATCGACCCTTTCAAGTGGGCCGAAGTGAGATCCCCAATACTTGTTTTCACCGAGACCGTAGGCGCCTAGGGTCAAACGGGCAATCGACTCATCAGTTTTTGATAAAATCGAATTGTTTATTCTTCATCGTATCAACGTGAACGCGATGCCGTTAGATTCTTGGCGTTCTCCTGATTAAAATGATATCTCACGTCGCATAAATCGAACTATTTTTAACAAAATAACTTTTCAATCATGCAATAAGATTTTGCATATAATTTCGTTAAAAATAGTCCGATTTACGCGATGTGAGATATCATTTTGATCGTAGAAGCATCAGGAATCCGATGAAAATTGTCGAGGTTGGTATTTTCAATTCTTTATGACACGTCCCCTTGTCGACCGCTCGTTGCGATGCTGGTGTCTGGTCTTTTTCGGGATTCCGTGCTCGTTTAGGTGTTCGCCGCTCGTTGTGCCAGTTCGCCTGGATCCATCAGACCCTCCTGCGCGAAGAGTTGACAGTTTCAAGTGGACGTTGCTCGTGCTCGCCGCCCGAACTTACCTTCATGGGACCTCACCTTAAGGCCGAGCTCTGCGTACGAAGGGCCTTTAACATAGACCACCGCATAAGCTCGGCCCGCTTACTTCTTCCGCTCCTAGCATAGCGAGCTACGTGTTCTGTAATGAGACAAAAAATAAAATTATTGGTAAAATGATTTCTGTAATTAAAGTAAAGTCTCCATAAATGTACAAATTTGTTTACCATAAACGCACAGAAACCATCTCCACCAATGGGGGGTATACCCCTTCTAGGATTTCGGACGCTGAGCAATGTAACATGATCATATATTCTCTATGTTTGCCGACGAGCTTCGAACGTAGAGAAGAACAGCGAATAAAGAAGAAGACGGAGAACTTAATGCAACAACTTAATACAACAGTGAATCTTTTTTATAAAACTTTTACCACCATATTCCTGAATTTTTCTGATTAAAAGGAGATCAAACACGACGTAATTCGCAACATATTTACTTGTAACAACTTATTATGTGTCATATATCGTAGAACCCTAACTAAAAAAAGATGCATGGTAAATATCGTCAGAATTATATCGCGTTTGGTCTCATTTTAATCTGATGATAAAAGTTGTAAAACAAAAAAGTTAATAATAAAAAAGTTTCACCGTTGCATTAAGTTGTCTCACCGACATGCCCTGGTGTTTTCGATCCGTCCCCTTCTTCATTCGCTGTTCTTCTACACGTTCGAAGCTCGTCAGCAAACATCAAAGAATCTTTATAATTGGGGTGGCCAAAAAGAGTCGTATAGGGCTCGCATGGTAATCCATGGTGTATTATGTATTTACCGTTTGTTGGCGGAGGGTGGCGGGGGCTGTTCTTGGGGCTGCGGCGGCGGTGGCCGTGCCTCTGATTGCGGCAGTGTAGGCCCTGCCTGCGGTGGCGTTTGGGGCAACACGGGTGGCAGGGGCGGCTGCGAGAAGGCCGATGTTGGCAGGGGCGGCTGAGACGGTGGCAGCGAAATTTCTAATAAAATAAATTTGACAAGTATAGAAATCTTTAAAATTTAGTTTTTTCATTTGTACGTTTATCGATAATAATAATTAAAAATTACCGTCGTCAAGGAGCATGTCCTCATAGTTTCTCTACCAAAATTAAGAAACAATTAATTCAACATATTTACTAAATAAATACATTCATGTTTGAATAAATATTTATATTAAAATACTCTTTTCTTGCTAATTATGATTATTATTGAAAAATTGAAAACGAATTTATTTCTGGTAAAAGAGTTGGTTACATACGACCCACGTGTTAACAGGTAAAAGGTTATAAATACGTTTTAAACAAAAGTTGTAATTAAAAGAGTATTTCAATAGTATTTTATTTATTACTCACATTTTTTTGCGCCATTCTTGTTGATAATTAATATCTAAAGTAAAAAGATATAAGGTTAATATAAATTGAAAGTAACGCAATAGTACGTAATTTTATTTTCACTGTTACGTACCTGTCTATTCTGGCTAACGTCCTTTTCACTTTGAACTATGAATCGTGAACCTTACCCTTAACTGTGATGCCCATTCTGCACCTAGTCGTGCATACGTGACGAAAAAACTGAACGCGCAGTATCACCAACCAGTTCAGGACGATTTTCCCAGACGCAAGTTAAAAAATCCCTAAATTTTATTTAAAACTCCCTGAAATATTCTATTTATTAATTTTTTTACAATGTTGTGATTACAGTTCAATGTTCAATACGTTCAGTACTATATACATGTAATATAAAAATTATTTAAAGTCATTTGCTGGGCAAATTATCTTTGTAAATTTAGTTGTATTCAAAATAATGTAAAACATAATAATAAATAATCAAAAACTACTTACTTTTCGTGCAATATTTTAAAACGACCGCATACGGCCCGCGGGCCGGACGTTACCCATATAGGGTCTAGATGTTCGCGGCCTGGAAGTCAAATGCTTAGCGTGGCCAGGCAAGGTCGTGTCGATGAATAAGAATTATTTTAAAACGCAAAATAATGATAGTGTACTCATATTGTCAGGTTTGCCGCCATTGAAAACCCCTAAACAAATTCATTTCAAAAATTTGTCCTCCAGAAGTCCCTTTAAAAAAATCCCAGCTCATATGTTTTTTACCTAATCTAGAGTCAAACTCCCCAAGTTGGCAACCATTGCAGTACTATAGTTATAATTAGCGATGTGTGGTCCCAATCTAAAGACGCGCTGGCGACCAATCACAGTATATAATAGCAGAATCGACTACTAGAAATATAAATATAATATATAATAAAACCTGACGCACTTAGTCGCCCATAAAGAAACAGACAAGAGTAATGAATTGAGAACCATGGGTCTTTGAATATAACTAGAATAACTAGAATACTGCGCGTTCAACTTTTTTCGACGCGCATGTGCGACTGGGAGAAGAATGTAGTAACATTGTATTCTTATACGTTATCTACTTTTGTTGCAAGAATTCGTTTTAATACCAAGTTCTTTTTAAGGATTGGTTACCTTTTTATTATCAAACCATTTGGAAGGATTACATTTGGTAAGTGACGTTTACATTTACTAATAATATATATGATATTAGTGGTTACTATAAATTTCTTGTTTTTTATTTTAGGTTATGGTTTTAGCATCAAGTCCTTTAGCAGGATTAAAGGGCCTAAGCAGGATAAGGATAGGCAGTCGGCCCCCACCCCAATTATCATTGCTATTATGTGCCGTGCAATGCTCTTGACCTAAAACATCATCTCACAAAGTTTCAATCCCCCCCCCCCCTCGTTTAAGAGTAATATGAGGGTAAACACCCTTAACTTTATTATTTTTTTTCTCGGTTACTATTTCAGATATTTAAATTCTGTAAAAACGAAAATATTCCTACTCCTACTTATAAACTGCATCTCATATATTTTTTTCAGGGTATCTTTATAAGAGTAGAAAATAAATAATTTATTTTTTGCGGGTGGTAATTGCAAAGAACCCTGTGAGTGACACCTACCAAAAAAATCAGGAATGATGATCGGTTATTTAACAAACACAAGTAAAAGTTTCAGAACGGTCGAAATCCTGGAACATGGTTAAATAATTAAAAAATAATTTTTTCGAAAAAAAATTTAACCGACTTCAAAAAAGGTACAGTGAAAAATATGAAATAATTTCTAGGTAATTTATATGAATACGCACTAGCTCTAGATAAAAGTATGGGAAGGATGCAGATGTAATGCAGTGAAAAGTGTGAAGTAATTTCTATTTAAACTGCATTGTTATTCACCATCGTTTTATGAATTTGGTTAAATTATTAAATATATCATATCAAATGCAATGCACCTTTTTCGGAGGCGGCGCAAAATTTAGAATTAAGTTTATTAAAAATTGTTAAACTTGGTTTAACTTTATGTCGGAGAAACAAAAAATATGGTCTTTATTTATTGCTATCATTACATCCACTCTGACATCATATTCATTAACACTATTCAATATCGCCGCCCCTACCAAATACTATCCCAAACCTATTCAGACAGTATTTCCATGGGGAGAGTTTATACATTGGCAGTAATCAATATTGCCGCCCCTCCCCTCCAAAAAAGCCCCAAATCTACTCAAACTATATTTCCGTGTACATATTATATACATTAACTATTAATTCCACATAGACAATAAATATAAATACATTGACAGCATTCAATATTGCCGTTTCTACCAAAAGATAACCCAAACCGGAATTAAAAATTGTTTACATTATGCGCCGCCTCCGAAAAAGGTGCATTGCATTTAATATGATGTATTTAATAATTTAACCAAATTCATCAAATTATGGTGAATAACAATGCAGTATAAATAGAAATTATTTCATACTTTTCACTGTACCTTTTTTGAAGTCGGTTAAATTTTTTTTCGAAAAATTATTTTATTTCACTCTTTTTAGTAGCAATCTATAACCAATAGGTTTCATGCAATAACAATAGTTATGAGCAATATACAGGATGACCCAAAAACGTTGGAGGTCCTTGAAAAGGGTTGTTCCGCGGGGAGGGGGGGGGGGGGTTGAAACAATTTTTCTTCGTTAAGGAGATATTCCAGAAACAGAAACTCCCGACCAATCAGAGTGCCGGAGAAACCTATGCTACCGCAGGCGCTCCACTGGCATACTCGCGCTCTGATTGGTCGGGGGTTTCTGTCAGTATCTCCTTAACGAAGCCTCGAACAACATTTTCTGTTCCGAAAAGTGGATAATGTAGAGCGGCGCGGTATATGCGATTATCGTACACCTGGTGGCATCTCACGCGACTATATGTAATAACTGTATTGACCCCCACGGTCTTGAACGCGAACGGAGAGTTACGCAACAGTTAGCACCTGCCGCGACTTGTTTTTCTATACGGATTTCCGAAGGTACCGCGGCGCGGTCTTATAATCCGTTTATTGGCTGGGCTGAGTAAACACCCTGCCACCTGGCAGACCTTTGTCGCTAATAGGGTGTCCGAAATCCATACGACTCTTCCTTCTGCGGTGTGGCATCACGTTTCCTCTCAGGACAATCAGGCGGATTGTGCCTCGCGGGGTGTCACCCCTATGGAATTACAAAATCATGCCGTTTGGTGGAATGGACCTCCTTGGTTGAGATCTAACGCCACCGAGTGGGCCGTAACATCAACTCTAGATCCGTTAGAATCCCTTCTAGAAAGGAAGTTACACCTTGCTATCGCCAAGCCAGATGAATTCTCGTCTGAACCATGAACGAGATTGCTGCAAAGGGTGTCTTCGTGGTCGCAATTGCTCCGCATTACAGGAGTTCTCTATCAGTTCCCGGATCTGCTACGCCATCGTAACGTGGATCGTTCACATTATTTCGGTGTCGCGAAAGCATTTTGGATTATGTTCCTCCAGAAGACTTGTTTTAATAACGAGCTAAAATGCTTAGTCGCTCGTAAGCCTATACCTCGTTCGAGTCCAATTTGGCGACTCAATCTTTATTTAGATGAGAGTGGAATCATTCGCGTAGGGGAACGTTAAACCATGCTCCGCTACCTGAAAACTCCCGACATCCTATAGTGTTGCCCGTACATCGCGTTACCGAACTGTTAGTTCGACACTGTCATGCACTTTCGTTGCATGGCGGTATGCAGCTGACTCTCGCAGTACTCCGCCAAGAATTTTGGGTGGTAACTGCACGGCGTATGATCAAATCTACCATAAACCAATGCATCCTGTGTATTCGCCAACACGCAGCAGTCCCTCAGCAACTCATGGGGGATCTGCCGTCTGTTAGAGATAACCCGACTCGTCCATTTTCTAACGTGGGCGTAGATTATGCAGGCCCTTATTTCGTCCAAACTTCTAAGGGACGAGGGCATAAATCGCATAAGACATACCTCGCTCTTTTTGTGTGTTTGGCCACTCGCGCGATTCATTTAGAGTTAGTCAGCGACTACTCTACCCAGGCCTTCTTAGCAGCACTTAAACGATTCGTATCTCGACGTGGGTTACCAAGTATGATCTATAGCAATAACGGTACCAATTTCGTAGGCGCATCTAGCGAAATAAGATCAGCGATTTGGGATTCGCTCCTCTGTCAAATAGAAGCGTGCTTAAATTCTCGGCCACTTGTACCTCTAAGCGATGATCCGAAGGATCTTACTTATTTAACATCTGGGCACTTTTTGGTAGGGTGTACGCTTCTGGCTCTCCCAGAACCATCCGTGGTTAACGAAAAGTTGAGTCTCCTTAATCGTTGGAAATTGGTCACACAAATGGTGGAACATTTCTGGAGTCGGTGGCGTGACGAGTACCTGCATGGTTTGTAGCAACGAGGCAAGTGGCTGAATAGATCGCCTAATATCGAGATAGGACAACTCGTAATAATCCGAAGTCCGAATCTGCCTCCTTCTAAGTGGCATTCGGGTCGCGTTATTAAATGCCATCCAGGTCCTGACGGCCTGGTACGCGTAGTAACGCTTTGAAGACAGTCGGATGAAGTTAAGCGACCACTCGAACAGGTAGTTGTACTTCCTGTGGAATCTACTCAAACGAGCGCATAACCTTGGTTCCGATTGGTACTATCATTTCACTCCCCTTGCAGTCGAAGTGAACAAACTGATTTAAGTTTTATTTGTTTTTTTTTTTCTTTCCTAATTTTTCTTTTGGGCAACCTCGTCTGCCGTCCTTCAAGAGCCGTGGCTTGTTACGGCGGACGGTATTGACACCTACTTATATTTTGTACTTTTAACAGTTAAATTATATTGTGGTTTCGTTCTTGAAGAACGAGGCGGGCGGTATGTTCCGAAAAGTAGACAATGTAAAGCGACGCGGTATATGCGATTATCGTACACCTGGTGGCATCTTACGCAGCTATATGTAATGACTGTATTGCCCCCCATCACTCCTATTTCTTTGTACGCATATGATTTTCGGCTACCACTCCGATCAATAGATCGGTCTTGAGCGCGAACGGAGAGTTACGCAACAGTTAGCTCCTGCCACGACTCGTTTTTCTATACGGATTTCCGAAGGTACCGGCGCGGTTTTATAATCCGTTTATTGCGATTAAGTTAATCCTAGTTGTAAGTGCACGATCCTTCGGGTGAACTTTGATACAAAATAAAGACAAACGTGGTCATTGTTACCGAGAGTGTGCATTTGTTCATATATATTTACTCTAACGTAACGGACTTCACAATCCTTTCCCAGGCCGGTAATTTAATTAGTGCAAGTTAAAAACGCTTCGCGCTAATTCTTCGTTTTACTGAACATTTTCGTTAAGAAAAAATTGTTTCAAATCACCCCCCCCCCCCGAAACATCCCATTCCAGGACATCCAACAGTTTTTGAACACCCTGTATAATTGCAAATGGGATTATCAGGAATACATGTGCAACTACATGTGAAAGGATTGATTGCGTTTGGTAAATTCCTTGTCGAGCTACACCAGAGCAAAGCAATTTTGCACCAACAATGATTTTAAAGAATGAAAGTGTCCATAAATTTTTGCACATGGTAACATCACGAATTCATGTATCATGAAATGCAGAAGGTTCCATCGGGGTCGGTAATTTCCTCACCGAGTTACATCATATAATAGGAATTTTGCGATAACAATAGTTATAAACAATACAGAAATTCATAAATTTTTGCATATGTGATTATTGCGACAACCTCTCCGGCAGCAAAATGTAAGGGGTCTCATCGATTTCATCGGTTTCAGGCCAAACATATGTGAAATAGTACGCTTTTTGCGATAAAAAGTGATATAAAGTGGTAAAAAATAAGACAAGGACAAATGTGTTGCTATGGTACCAAATGGCAAATGCTCTTTCAGATGCAAGAAGTTTCAATGTGATTGGTCCATCCGTCTCGAAGTAAGAACCAAGACAAATTTTTTCTGTTTAAGAAAAAAAACGGGTAAAAAATGACAAATCACAAAATGTTTCTTTTACGCGACCAACTGGAAGAAATATTCGACAAGATGCAAGAGGTTTCATTCCGATTGTTCAAGCCATCTCGGCGTAATCGGTGAATAGACATTTAAAAACAAAAAAAAAAAATACATGTCGAACTGAGTAACCTCCTCCTTTTCGAAGTCGGTTAGAAAGAAACAAAAATCCTATGCGTTACGGTCCGTGCAATGGGCTGAAGGAGATAATGTCTGACACACTACACGTATCGTTATAGCTATGCGTACGAGAGGGATTGTACATTTTCACTACACAATCTAATAGCTTACAAAAAAATGAATCCATCGATGTTTAATATGTTGACCTTAACGTGACATTTAGTTCATTATGATCACTGGTCATTCAGGTAGCCAAAATCGGTCTTGGGGGATTGTTTTGTACTGTGTGACGTACGGGATTTCCTCCAGGACCGCGAAGTATGTACCGCGGCCAGGGGTGGGCCCATGTGGCCTCGATCAGCGGACCCTTCGGAACTCGGGGTTTATGATATCAGTTAATTGCTATTGAGTCTAAGAACGAACGACTCTACGGAATAAGACACGTGAAAACGGCTTTCTCAAAAATAGCTTCGCTGTTATTTGCCTCATAAACCGGCCCGACCATCTGCGCCGGGTTATACAGCGACTTCGGTAAAAGCTAAATTATTTTATTATCATCCTAGTCAGCGACCTGCGGAATTTCTAAGATACGTCACTGGTGGGTGATCCCTGTACCTGAGGTTTATTGACAATTTAGGGATGGTCATTATCTCAGTAATTCCCACCTAAAACGACAATGTTTGTTGTCGATTTTCGGAAACCAATGAAATCCTCGTGTTTCATCCCCGCCACCAACCCCCTGCGAACTTGGTGTAGGACAAGATTTCTTTCGAACCAGGTAAAAAATTAGTAATCAGTAGTACATCGAAGAGAATTCAGTAAAACATCAGAAGTCGGTCGTGTTACTTGTGCCGTGAATTTATGTGTCTCACTTGTATCATATTAAGTTATTGAGGTTTACTTCACATGTAATCTCCGTTTACTCATCTTCTGTAACAAGTGTCGACGACTTATTTATAGGAAACAGCAGTCGTGTGAAAGTACCAGCAATAGCGAAAGTGATAATGACCGATGTTGTTCTAAACATATTATCAAAAAACGATTTTACGATGATGAACTGCACCTGCTACGGATCTATTCCACCTACAGCTCAATAACAGAATGTGAAGGTTCAATGTTTTTGGACCGATTAGCGACAAATGCGGATACAACGCTGTTTAATAAAATAGCAGACGGTTCAATGAGTGAAGAACAACTTCGTGCATTTACAGGACTTGATTGGGATTCTATTAATAAATTGAAATGTATGCTGACCAGCATGAGAAACAGTGAATCACGAACTGTGACACAGGCCTTAATTGTATTTTTGTTTAAATTGAGGAGCGGTAGTTCCAATATAATGATTAAAAATATATTAGGTTTCAAACACGAACAAGAAGTTTCTGAATATTTGCATCAAATAATTACGGCCTTTGAAAGGGATATTCGAGATACCGTACAATTTTGGAATAAATGTCAAATCAAGAGAAGACCTCATCTTAAATGAAACTACTTCCGAAACAAAAAAGTTGTTTAATATGGGACAAACTGCGTTAGCTTTAATATTTGATGGAACATATGTTAAGCCCTGGTTTTTCTGAACGAGATCGTGACGGAATAGAGACGGAAAAGTTCGTGGACGATCTCACCGATACCAGTGGTATGTTAGTAAGCGTAAAAGGTCTCACACTTCAGTCCGGATGGCAGTTCGTGGGTCTCCGTTCCCTCGACCGGGACGGATTTTGATATTAACGATTCGAAGCGAGACGGAATCTCCGGAATCATGTGAACTCCTGTTGTAATGAATGAGTTTATGAGCCGTCAAACGTGCATACATGTAGTATATTTGAATGTATTAGAATTAGTATATAAACAATACACATGTGTAAATATGATCATTATATAATATTATACATTATTTCAATATATATTGTGACGCGGCAGAACTTTTCTGCCCGTCACGAAAGCACCCCTGACCTCGCAGGGTCCTCGCTCCCTCCTCGCCGAACACGCCGCGGAGGTGGCCCGCGGCCCCAATAGGGACCCCCCCCCCCCCCGCGTCGCCGGTCGTGGTGTCCTCCACCCAGGGACCCCGGTGTGACCACCACCCAGAGGACTTGTCACCCTCGACAGACGGTCAACCCCTCGCCCCGCAGCTGCCACGGGAGAACGACACAGACGTGTGGAGATGCCGTGGTGGTGGCACACCGTAAGGAGCCCCTTAAAGCTCCTGGGTGGGGAGAGCTACGAGCCGGCGACGAGAAGAGCGCGAGTTTTGGGGGGAGTAACGGTGGAAATGCGACGCGAAGGAGAACCGTGCGTGCGAGCGCCTTTTCGCCTTTGTTTTTCTCTTTTCTCCTGTGTTTTGTCGCGCGTGTGGTGCGAGTTTTCCACCCCGTCAATCCAGAGGAGGCAAGGATTTTGGAACCCCGAAGTCCACTCCAACCAGATAGGGCCCACATGTTGGGGTTTCCGTTTGTGGAGTGTGTGTGCGAGCGCGGATCGAGGGTGCGTGTCCGTGAGTATGCTCCGGAGCACTTTTCGTCCGCGACAGGACCACCACCGGAGGCGAGAACCCTAGGAGTTTCCTCCGTTCGTTTTGCGTATCTCCCGCGTGGCTTTGCGCGGTTTGAGAACGCGCCGCGTTTTAAAGGAAAGGGCCCCTTCGAAACGCGAGACCGTTAATTCACGGCGTTTCTTTTTTTTTGGTTGTATTTTCTTCTAGGGCGGACTCCCTGTTTGCGAGGCCCCGTAGGATTAAGTAACACCAAATTTTCGGAATTATATTGGGAATTCCGCGTCGCGTAGTCGTCACACCCTTTTTTGATCCGATGTGAGTGTACCGCGGAATTCCCCCCCTTTTTTTTGGTTTTCGGCTAAATAAAGCCTCAATTACTTTCGTGGATCAGAGTTTCCTTTATTTTCTTTGTCTTCCTGGCCTCCTCTGAGCCCGCTCTGCGTTTGAGCAGTCGGAAGGGCGAAGATAACGGACGGGTGCTTTTGCACTGGCGCCCAGATTCCTTTAAGAATAAATAAATCTCGTCCGTGGGATTTGTGCCACCTAGCGTGTCGAATAGCGGCTTT
The DNA here is from genome assembly GCF_026225885.1 of Hylaeus anthracinus. NCBI lineage: Eukaryota > Metazoa > Arthropoda > Insecta > Hymenoptera > Colletidae > Hylaeus > Hylaeus anthracinus. The sequence continues at coordinate 93,833 of NW_026535284.1, forward strand.
CCCGGTCGCCCACGCCAGGTTCCGTCACAATATATATAGTATATAGTACCTCTTGGCTACAGATGACCTATTTTTGCGTTAAATTGAAAACTTCCGCTGATTACGGATGACGGATTCTTATGTCAAAAAAGAAATTACAGGAATTTCATAAAATTATGTGTAGCAAATCAAATTGCTTAAGTATATCCAGACGCGAAGGTGTTAAACATATTTTATTATACTTAGTATTATCAGTAGTTATCAGCTCTGTGTTGTATTTTGTAAGGGAAGTCTCATTATAGGTACATATGTACATAGAATTACATATAGACTTCGCTATTATCGCGATTTCGGGTATCCACGAAAAGACTTGTTCAGTGTCTTTTGGATTTGATTTCGAACATCGTCAATTGTACATCCAACGTCTGTGAACATGTTGCCAATCGTTACCTTTTGCGCTGCCAAGGTTGGAGAAACAAATGCTGCCGATAATTACATAATAATTATAATTATATTTCTTTATAGTAATATATATTATATAATAGTTATATTTCATTATTAACACCTTCGCGTCGGAAGACTCATTATTGCGTCCAATTGAAAACTGCCCCTTGGCTACAGATAATGCATTAACCTGAAAGGGTTAGAATCAACCCCCATGTATACGAGTTTTCATTTTTGAGATTGATATACAACACAACATCGTCAATAGTGGAATGGTTTGGGACATACCACCTGGGGTAGAGTCGTAGGAAAAGAAAGGTTGGGTCAAGTATCGGCATTGTCCCTGATCCCTTCGACCCTAAACGAAGACAGAATTCCTCGTGTCTATTCACTCGCACTCACGCAAATCCGTCCGCTTCATTCCGTCGAAACTAAAATGATTTGGTTTGGACGGAATGGGATCCACGGAATATCGTCCCGAATTTTACACAAACACTACTATAAGTTGGGTATTCGTGAATCCGTCCACAATCCTTATTTTCGGTTTCCGTCGTCATTTTGTGACGGTTTTTTTTCAGAGAAACCGGCCTCATCGACTCAAATCACTCGTTCCATCGACCATTTCGTCCGGCCTAAACGAACGGAATGTTCCGTGGCGATCTCGTTCAGAAAAAAACAGAGCTTTTACACATCAGAAAAGCAGAAATAATGAATACCAAAGAAAATCTTATTCTGGACAAACAAAGATGTCGTTGTGCAAGCCATTTACAATTTGCGCAACGAATGGGTATATTGTAGATACAACGGGCCCATTTAATGCAAATATGAATGATGCAGCAATAATGAAAATTCTACTGGAAGATCCAAATGGAATCAGTACACTTTTACAACCTGGTGATTTTTGTTTTGTTGACTGCGGTTTTCGAGATGTCGCAGAATATATGCGAAATAGAGGATACAATGTGTTAATGCCACCCTGTAAAGGAAATCAGGCGCAATTAACAACAGAAGAAGCGAATTCATCACGTTTCGTTACAAAAATAAGATGGACTGTAAAAGCTGTTCACCGTGACATAGGACAGAAATTCCGATTATTACACCATGCAATCGACAATAAACTTTTGCCAAGCTTGAAATCATTGTGTCGTATAGCGTCGTTTATCCATAACACATTTGGAGAAAGATTAAGATCCGACACAAAACCAACGAATACAATAATTGACTACATGAAGGAACGGCATCAAATTCAAGTAAACACGCTACAGCAAATAATAGAAACAAATAAATTAAGTCGCCGTAAGAAACCATTCACTAGAATGACTAGTAGCTCATTAATGGATTTTCCCAAATTAACAGAGAGAGACTTGAAAATTCTATTTACAGGTACATACATGCTACATATTATTACATACTTTTACCATATACTATGTTAGTATATCATATCATTTACAGGTACATATCAATAGTCGCAATCAATATATTATCTACCTGAAATAATGAAGGACGGTAATATTTTAAATACCGAATATTTAAAGGAAGATAACAATATTACGAGGGCGAAGATTCGTTCAAGGCATATCAATAGGAAAACCTATCGATGCTATGTTACGTACAGAGACTTCACTCTGTTTCGTTATTTCCATCAAACCTCTCCGTGACATTTGCCCTTTCGAGCGGATGTGGCCGCGACCCTTCGATAAAGTTTTTACTAAGAAACTAGGGCACGTCGCGGGATTGATTTCCACGAAAAATAGGAGCTACGTGCCGCTACGCATCTCCGCGTATGGCAGCATAGATTTCATAAGAATCAACTCCCACTACCGCTTTTCTAACAAAATCTAGAGTATATAAACCGATGCGTTTTGCATCTCGGGGGCTCATTTCTTGAGGACACGTTGAAGTTATGTCGCGCTATATCTTAAACCCGCGAGGCAAGATCGGAAAAAATCCCCTTCGAGTAAAGTAAAGTAAAGTAAAGTTCGGGTGATAGTTATCAAGAAGAAATAAGACGCAGACCGTGTTACCTCGTCGTTAGATCGGGGAGGATCCCCTTCGAACATAGTCTTGAAACGTTTTGGTAAATACTCTTTCAATTGTAAACGTGACCCCCGCATTTCAACTCGGCGCGTAACCTTGAGAGTAGGAATTAGTTTCCGCGATATATATACAGAAAACATTTGTATAGTCCTAATTAAACCTTTGACATACATAGTTTAGTAGAGTAACCTTTGACATACATGACATACATAATTTAGTAGAGCAATCCTAACTATTTTCTTCAGTACCTATCTTATTGAATTATTAAATTAAGGAGACCCACAGCAATACACTTTTACCGCTCGAGGTGTATTGCATAGTAGAAGTTACGAGGCCCCAACTAACAAACCCTAGTGGCAACCCTTCGTTAACCATACGCTGGCGCGTCCACGACAACCAACCTCCTAGTGGCAACCTTTCGTTAACCATACGCTGGCGCGTCCACCACACCAACCTCCTAGTGGCAACCTTTCGTTAACCATACGCTGGCGCGTCCACGACAACTTTCCAACCTCCTAGTGGCAACCCTACGTTAGCCATACGTAGGTGCGTCCACGAAAGCATATCCCTATTAACAAAATTGTCCAAACGACAACTATCCTCGGCAACGCGGCCGAAACGAGCCTCATAGCCCTCGGCTCGTAACAGCTATATCGAATATTGCCCTAATTCCATTAGTTACACGGCTATATCGCAGTATGCCTGTGACTGTGGGAACGGCAACCGAACAGTTGGCTGTTGCTCTCATGTAGCTGCAATCATTTATTATTTATCCCACGGCCGTTTTAAGTCAAAGATAATAAAACCATCCGAAATATTAACGAAAATATTTGATATAACGAATGTAACGGCGGTTATCAACGAAAACAGCGATGAAGATTAAATTGCACATATTTGTAACCAATGTAAACCATATTTGTAAACAATGTTTAGATATAATTTAAAAAATAATAAACAATACCTTTAAGGAAAACAAAATTGTAAAACTGGTTGCCTCTTATCGAGACATTATCTCATTCTCCTTCAGCCCATTGCACGGACCGTAACGCATGGGATTTTTGTTTCTTTTTAATTATTTAACCATGTTCTAGGATTTCGATCGTTCTGAAACTTTTAAATGTGTTAGTTAAATAACCGATCATCATTCCTGATTTTTTTGGTAAGTGTCGCTCACAGGGTTCTTTGCAATTACCACCCGCAAAAAATAAATTTTCTACCTTTAATAATTAAGAAGATACCCTGAAAAAAATATATGAGATACAGTTTATAAGTACGGATATTTTCGTTTTCACAGAATTTAAATATCTGAAATAGTAACCAAAAAAAAAAAAATAAAATTAAGGGTGTTTACCCTCATATTACTCTTAAACGGGGGGGGGGGGGGGGGTTGTAGCGAATTGAAACTTTGTGAGATGATGTTTTAGGTCAAGAGTATTGCACGGCACATAATAGCAATGAAAATTGGGGTGGGAGCCGACTGCCTACCCTTATCCTGCTAGACCCTTTGGTAACTGACTTTTAAATTAATTAATATAATATAATGTATGATATTGGTGTTTATTAAAAATTTGTTTTTTATTTTAGGTTATTGATTGATTATTCAAATTCAAATAAGTGAAATACACTCGATAGGCTGCATTGCGCCGTGTCTCGAGTTTAGCATATTATAAAAAATAAAGCTTATTAAAAAAATAGCGTTTGTACATCTGTATCATTAATAATATTAATGTTAGTAAATATTAACTAAATAAATACTAACTAATATAAACTAAATATTGTGAAATCTTTATACCATCTTATATATATTATTATATATTATCATATACATACAATAGCATAAAGTACTAAAAATATAAATAAAAGTATAATTCGTTATGTCTGTAATTAATAATCAGTACAAATTGTGTGGTACACCTTGCACTGTCCAAGATGCTGAAAAAATCGTTTGAATTTCAAGATATAATAAAACATAATTTCATAGGATGGATAAATCTGAAAGGTGCTTGCAGTAATTGTGATAGTTCAAATTCAAACATATATATATGTCATATTTGTATATATTATCTATAGGTATTCAAAAAAATATAGGACTCATAAAATTCATATGTATTTTGCAATAACAAATGGACTGCCGGTCAAGTGCAGGGCAATCTACAGATTATCTGTAGATAAATTATATACAAATGTATTATCGTAGTCTGTGCTCACTTGCGCCGCGAGTGGTAGAAATATTTATTCATAACTTCAAGCTCGGGATTTTGGTAACACTTCTACACTACACAGTTAGGACTCCTTATACAGTCTTCATGTTTCCAACTATGCGCAGCTGAAATGGTGTATTCAACAGTGCTGACGTTCAGACCCCAATGACAACTCATGTAAACTGACTGCTCCGCACTTTGGCGGTGAAATGAAGAAGCTAAATAGTGTATCAACCACAAACTGAGACTGTTTACGCATTTGCCTAGATGTCCGTGGCCTGGAAGTCAAATGCTTGGCGTGGCCAGGCAAAGTTGTGTCGATGAATAAGGATTATATTAAAATGTAAAATAATGAAAATGTACTCATATTGTCAGAGCTTTAACCTCACAAATTATCTGAAAGCTGGTAAGAGAAAAGGTATTGGTGTCGATGAATGACTTTAAAAATAATTTAAAACTTAATACAATGAAAATGTACTCATATCGTAAGAATTGACAAATTATGGGAAAGGCTGCGAGAGAGAAAGTATGGATCTTGATGATCTGAAAACGCCTTGCCTGGCCACCCCAAGCATTTGGCTTTCAGGCCGCGGACATCTAGGCAAATGTCTAAACAGTCTCAGTTTGTGGTTGATACACTATTTAGCTTCTTCATTTCACCAATTTGTATTAAACTTCTTTATTTTTATAAATGAAATCAGGGTGTACAGAGTGTATAAAAATTATTGGTCACCACTTTCAGGGGTTATTGTACACATCTGGATCGGTGGACATTTGCAGAAAAAACCGTTCTCAAAATCCATTATGACCTCGAAATTGAAGGTCAAAGTTTTTTTTAATTTTAAAAAATTCTACTAGAGGAGTAGGTAAAAAGCTTCAAAGGAGCCACATGCCGGAGACGAACCGTTGTCGTGTAAAAAATTGTTGAAGTTTTCCAAATTCTCGATAGCGCGGAGCAACTCACGAGGCGCCACAGCGGCTCCGAGGGTCCCCCAACTTAGCTCCTATTTGTATATGCACGCGCGATAGTGAAGTGTGACCACACTACACAAACGTAATACGCAGCGCGGAACACTAAGACCAATAATTTTTATACACCCTGTACACCCTGATTTCATTTATAAAGATAAAGAAGTTTAATACAAATTACTTCTTGAGTTGATACTAATTAATTATAAAAACTGATACCTACATATCCTGAAAAACCCATTATTAATGTTTCCTATTTCCCATAAATATTTTAAAAGAAGTGTTTAAAAAATATTCGGATAATGTGAAATTTATGTTTAGAAGATGCGTATTGAATATTCGGGTAATGTTGAATAAATCTTGAAAATTAAGAGATTCAAAAAAAAAATTAAATCAATTTTATATTGTGTTTCATTTATTCATAGATTTTACTTTTATTACTTTATTTCTTGTGATTGGATTCAATTAAAACAAGTTATTTTAATTTTTTTTACCTCGGTAGGAATTTGAATATCAGATGAATATATATTTTATATTCGGGAAAAAATATATTGTTGCGAATATTAAATAAATATCTATTTTATATTCGTGAAAAAATATTTTGTTATGAATATCAAATTAATGTGTATTTTATATTTGGAAAAAAATATTCCATTCTAAATATCGAATAGATATTCATTTTATACTTAAAAACAAAATATTTTTTTCTAAGTCTAGAATAAATATCATATGTATATTTAAATATTAAAATGAGATTCAATCTCTTTTATTGGATGAATATATATTCAATATTTTGTGCTACTAGGGTATGTGAACCTGACAGGCAACTGCCAAAAAAATTAAGTTTCTTTTACGGAAAATGATAGTGTTTCGTTTCAATTTTAGTATTCGGTTGTTACAATTTTTTTTTCATTTATCAATTGATGAAACTATAAACGAAATACTATCATTTTCCGTAAAAAAGTTAATTTTTTAAGTCAAGTCCCACCTTCACATAGCTTACAAGGAGACATCGCCTAGTGTCCCCCGAATTATTTAATCAAATTTTTTTCATATGTAAAGAAGGGTATGTAGGACAATCTCTGCAAGTGAGAAGGCGCGACTCTCTTTCGTTTTCGAGAAATCAATTTTTAAAAATAGCTCAATTTCGATTGACGAGTGTTAACCGTATAAGAGTCGGAGGTATTATAGAAGCAGCGTGGCACAGTAAATTTTTTTGTTTACCTTTTTTTCCGTTTGTACCATGTTTTATTAAGGAAAGTACGTTTTTATATATTAAAATTATTTTTATAGAATATTATGCAATTTTTATGTTTTCTATCGCATTGAAAAAGAAGTCAGAAAAAAGGAGGAAGAAAAAAAAGAAAATAAAAAAAAGAAAGAAGAAAGAAGTAGTGCTATGTTTGTTTAATACAATTAAATTGTTATTTTCAAACTATAATGACGAGACGCTGTTGTGAGAACGGCAACATCGCAATTCTATCGACATCACGTTAGCAGTCGTCCTCAGTAAGCGCCATCTCCTATCGATTGTCTGAATTAAATTTGTAACGTCACTTGCTCTGTATTATCGTCAAAATGGCGGAATCTCGTCTTTGGGAATGTTTTTACGATTTTTCGCTTTTTGTTCTTATATTCGCATGTTTTGGGTTGAATGAGGGCTCATTCGAAAGAGGAAAGTCCAACGAAGGGTGCTCTGGTCATCATTTGAGTGACAAAATCCATTTAGTAATCTAAAAATACTTCCATTCTACGGATGTGTTTTTCTCGACTTTTGTTCAACTTTGGACACTTATATTATTAAATATCAACACACTATCATTCTATCATGACCAGAGCACCTTTCGTTGGACCTTCCTCTTTCGAATGAGCCCTCATTCAGTCCAAAATATGCTAATATAAGGACGAAAAGCGAAAAATCGCGAATCCCTTTTTAGGCCCACTTTTGTCGGTAATGTCACCTCGCTGCATTACCCGTGTCTATCCCCTTAAGTCCCCCACTTTTTCATGTACTTGACGTAATTTTTTTTACTTTTTTGAAGTTGTTTATGAGGTAAATATTATCTAACCGTATTTCTTTTATCAAAATCGATTAAAACACTGTCTTTTTGATCATTTATCGTCTTCTTTACCCTATAAAACAATAGCCTATGGCTGTCACCAAGGTAACCGCATCTCCGGTCTTCCGCAAATTTGACTGTGTTGTTTTCTCTTCGAGAAAGTAGTCAGTTGTATTTCCTTATATTTTTTAAGTTTTATCGAGTTCTTTTACTAAGTTCGTGTCGTCAAACTTTTTTTGCGAAGAAAAATAAGTTTTGTGACAAAAGATTCCATTTTTTTTTTTCAAAAAAATTTTTGTACCACTTCTAGTGCTCCAAATTCAATTTTCTTTGCGAAGAATTATTCAGAATAGCTTAAATTTTAATTGGAAAAAATAAAAAAATAAGTGATTTTTTTTTCATTTTTTGATGTTCCAAGCCCCTTAATAGTTTCTTTAATGTCACATTAGTAATGATAAAAAGCTTTAGAGACAACTAGATAATGTTAACATTTTTTTTCCAAATTTGGATACTATTAATTTCTTCATTGTCTCCGAAGTGATATTATCTCATTTATTTTATAATATTTCGCCCTAAATGAGTTTGATATATTAAACGTTCTTTCTGAACTTTTCTACCTAAACCAGAGTTTCCTAACGGTGGACGTTGAAGAGATCTAAGAGGGCGCTTTTGGTCGAAGACAAATTTGGGGGGCGCTGGGGACGCATTCATTTTCATTGCATTCCCATCATCATATTTAATCGAAAGAGAATTCAGTGTAGTCAACAATTTAGCAATAAAGAGAAGAAACAGATTGTCAAAAGTGGAATGCGGCGATTTAAGATTGCTGATGACAAATCTGATAACAAATATCGAAAAATTATTGTCGCTACACCAAGCTCAGCTTTCTCACTAATAATATTATATTAATTTTTTTTAATAATATATATTTGTTTATCAAATTTTAAACAATACGTCAACATGTTAATATCTTTCAATAAAGTAATTTTAATAAAAACCTGTCCTTGTTTTTCAATATATGTATAATGTAGTAATATACACTGACGGACAAAATTGAAGGGACACTTTTTTAAAATGTCATATCTATGGGAGTTTTCAACCGATTTTGGAGAAACTTCGCGAGGAGTAGTTTTGAAGTGTCCTCTAAAAATGTGCGCAAAGTTGCATTGGCGAGAGTTGACAGGAAGGGGTTAAGTCACCCCGTAAAGAGGGGCACGTCGAAAAACACCACTTCTGAAGAGGCCAGGGGTGACGGAAGAAGTTGAAAAAATCAAAAAAACCTTTGGGGCGACCCTCCTCGATGCCCTCAACAAAATGCACCCCTCAAAATCCCTCTCAGGCAAACCCGAGGGTCTGCAGCCGTACGTGGTCAGACCAGATCGGATTCCAATTTAACGTGGGCTGACCACGTACGGCTGCAAGCCCTCGTTCCACTTCTGCATGACGGCTCCGTCCGGCCCACTTAATACTCTTTCAAATCTACTCCGATTTGACAATGAAAGTGTGATTCAAAATATCTGAATTTTTGGGGACCTGTTAATAAAGCATTCGCGCGTCCGTTTCCACGAACGGCGTTGACGTGGGGTTACTCATTCACCTGCTACACAGGCCTAAACTCGCAGGTGGGTTTTCCAAAAAAAAACGTCATTTTCGTATTTTAATGCTATCCACGCGGGGAAAAGACATCAAAACTGTGTCACTCCAATGCCTTGGACCGTATCACATGTCTTCCACGCAACGAAACATCGTTCCAACTCCTACACCTGTGGGTGGACCACTCCTAACTCTGGGCCACCCTGTTCAGCTCCAGGGGCAGTTTTCGAAACGAGCTTTAAATGACATTGATCCTTAACGTACCGAGAATAAACATGGTGAATTTCACCGCCCTTCGAGGTGTGGAAGTGCTCCCTTACGAAGGGTGTTGAAAAGTGGCGAACTGTTCCATCCTTCCAAGAGATGCCTATGGGGCGTACGGCGTGGGCGTTGGCATTTCCTGGATCAGGAGATGCCAGGGAATGCATTGAGTCCAAATTCGGGACTGAAGTCCAAAAATTGTTGTGAGGGGTGGGTTTGCCCGAGAGGGATTTTGAGGGGTGCATTTTGTTGAGGGCATCGAGGAGGGTCGCCCCAAAGGTTTTTTTGATTTTTTCAACCCCTTCCGTCACCCCTGGCCTCTTCAGAAGTGGTGTTTTTCGACGTGCCCCTCTTTACGGGGTGACTTAACCCCTTCCTGTCAACCCTCGCCAATGCAACTTTGCGCACATTTAGAGGACACTTCAAAACTACTCCTCGTGAAGTTTCTCCAAAATCGGTTGAAAACTCCCATAGATATGACATTTTAAAAAAGTGTCCCTTCAATTTTGTCCGTCAGTGTAGTATATTTCACCTAAAAGAGGAGCCGTCAAATCACTGTTTGGAAAAGGGGGCGGTAGGGTAAGAAAGGTTAAGAACCTATGATCTAAACCACCGGTTCCAAAACTTTTTTGTCCTGCCGCCCCCTTTCCAAAAAAAATTTTACTTAGCGCCCCCTGGAAATTAATTTTTTTTTTAATTTTAATAGTAATTAATAGGAAATGTATATGTACTAATGTTTCTAGCTTTTTCGTAAAATATAGTAAAGGAAGGTGTAAATTAGTAATATTGAACTTTGAAATTATGAAACTATTTATTGAACTTGGTACAGAATGTAATACAAAAAAAAGATAAAACATTCGAAATCATCTTAATAAGAAGGATGAACCTGGTGTACTTCTAACAATTTAGTAATCCTCAGCTCTATTTTCGTCAACAGTAATCTTAAATTACCGCAAAAACTATTTGCAATTGGTTTTTTTTGTTAATAAATTGGTTATCGCACTGAATCCACATTCCAATAAATATGACGAAGAAAATGCAATTAAGAACTTTCGAATTACAGCCCACAATGGCCATCAGCGCCCCCCTGAATCGCTGCAACACCTACCAGGAGGCGGTGGAGTCCACTTTAGGAATCACTGATCTAAACGATCCTATGATACCACTATAAAATTAAATACGGCAGTCAAAACATTTAATATAATTAAATGTTGTTAAATACACATCCAATATAGAATCTAGCAACAAAAGTTGTATAGTAATAATTTACGATGTATATTAATTATTCATTGTAAGTAGTAAGTGTCCACATATTTATGAGCGAGGGTAATAATATTAATGCGCAAAAATGTAAGAGGCAAACACAGTCTACGATACATCTATAGATTCAGAAAAAATGTATTTTTTTTGTACAAAATTTTGGGTCAGATTTTATATGCCGATAGAAAACCATGAAACTTTTTCTTAAACAGTTTTCTTGTATCTATGATAGTTTCGGAGATAGCCTATTGCAGGTGAAACTTTAGGGGGTCGTTTCACCCCCTAAATATGAAAACAGGCCAAAATAAAAAAATAAGTATACTTAATTTTTGGCTCCTTTTAAACATATCCAAAAATCAAAACAATCGGAGGCGGATACCTAACAAATATTCCTTGTAAGTGTCGAGGTGATAACAAAAAATTTTAATGCCTACTAATCTGTGACACAATAATGCAACAAACTAACTTTTTTATTGTTAATTTGTTTTTAATACAATTCTCACTAACACATTGGTGAGGTTTTCCTGATTAAAATGAGACCAAACACGATATTGTTATGACAATTGGTTATGATACTAGGCTTGTAAATGTTCCTCTTTTTCCGCTGTCTGTTCTTATGCTCTGTCAACGTCGGCAAATGTAAGAGTATTTCGACTTCAGTAAAATGGCAACAGCGTAGCGTAGAGAATGGATAGACGCTGTTATGCCAGTATGACAACGTCGCAATGTATCGAATTCACGTTAGGAGTCGTCCTCAGTAAGCGCCATACCGATTACCTGAACTAAACTTGTCACGTAACTTGCTCTGCATTATCCACAAAATGGCGGAACTCGTCTTTGGGAATGTTTTCACGATTTTTCGCTTTTCGTTCTTATATTAGCATATTTTGGGTTGAATGAGGGCTCATTCGAAAGAGGAAGATCCAACGAAGGGTGCTGTGGTCATCATTTAAGACACGAAATCCATTTAGTAACCTAAAAATACTTTCATTCCGCGGGTGTGTTTTGTTCGGCTTTTATTCGACTTTGGACGCTCATATTATTAAATATCAACATACTCTCGTGCAATCATGACCAGAACACCCTTCGTTGGATCTTCCTCTTTTGAATGAGCCCTCATTTAGCTCAAAATATACTAATATAAGGACGAAAAGCGAGAAATTCCGAACCCCTTTTTAGGCCCATTTTTGCCGGTAATATTACCTCGCTGCATTACCCATGTCTTCCCCGTTAACCTAGCTGTCCAGCGCCCCCGAGTCTCATCGCTTCATCTTCGCTGCATCGTCGCAGGGTGTCTTCGCCCGCCACCCTCTTCGCGTCAGCCTTGTTCTGGCCGCTCCTTTTCGCCTCATAGACTTGCTTACGCCCTCGCTAAGCAAGTCTAGGGCACCATCCCTGCGATAAGCAACACAGCTAGATCCACAACAGTCCTGTACGAGCAGGCTACTCTGAGCGCCCACCTTCTTTGGACTACTGCTACCCTGTGGCGGTGCTTCGCGGAACGGAGGCCTTCATGAGCAGCCGCCACTTCTCCGGTCTCGGTCCACCGATATTGGCCATGAGGGGAGAGAGGGACGACGCGGTAATCGCCGCCCTGGTTTATGTGTACCTAGTAGGTGCGTTTGGTGTCAAATTGAACCCCTATGTATCTAATGACGGCCTTAGCTACGATGGTTTGGATCCCCATCTTAAAAGGTATTTCGGTGGGAATCCTTTGCCTTGACAAAACGACGACTTTGGCCTTTTCGGTCGCTAGCCGAAGACCTGCGTCGTTTAACCACCTATGCACAAAGCTAATTTCTATAGTGAATGACTTCAAATAATAGAAAATGGGAGATTAGTTTGAATCTTTTACGGTTTTAAAAATACGCGGAACGCATTGCAGGAAGTCTCATTGCAAGA
>NW_026535284.1:121538-132505 GCF_026225885.1 Hylaeus anthracinus
CTTAACGAAGCCTCGAACACCATTCTCGCTAAGGAAAAATTGTTTCAAATCGCCCTACCCCCCAGAACCACCCTTTTCAAGGACCTCCAACGTTTTTGGGCCATCCTGTATATTGCTCATAATTATTGTTATTGCATGAAACCTATTGATTATAGATTGCCACTAAAAAGAGTGAAATAAAATAATTTTTTGGAAAAAAATTTAACCGACTTCAAAAAGGTACAGTGAAAAGCATGAAATAATTTCTAGTTAATTTATATGAATACGCACTAGCTCTAGATATAATTGCTTAAAAATATGGGAAAATGCAGTGAAAAGTATGAAATAATTTCTAGTTAAACTTCATTGTTATTCACCGTCGTTTGATGAATTTGGTTAAATTATTCAATACATTATATTAAATGCAATGCACATTTTTTGGAGGCGGCACATAATGTAAAATTACCGTCCTAGCGGATTATCGAGGACTGTCTGGATTCCAAAAAGATCGATATATGTCAACACGATTCGCCAGTCTCTCTCTCTTCTGTCTATCTGACAATGTTGGCCACCACGGAGAGCGACGTGGTGCGGAGAGACGTAAATGCCTGGAAATTTTGGCGTCCAAATTGTTCTCCGAAGATGGGAATACATAGAGCGTCACCGCTGACATACGTCACGTAATCGAGAAATATGTTACAAAGCTTCGTGCTTCGTCTGTTTCGAACTGCGGGACTTCTTAACTTTCTTGTGATTCACCAGTTTCACATAAAAATCTTTGTTTCCTTTAGACATCGGTATTTGCTTCGTCTGCGAACTGGGAAATTTCTTACGTTAATTCTGTCAACTCGACAAAATTCTGTTCGAGCAAAGATACCGAACAACTACCTACAGACAAAAGTACCAAATTTGGTTTAACTATCTGTCGAAGGAACAAAAAATATGAACTGTAATTATTACTATTATACGTATTCATATTCATACATTATTTCCATAGGGAGATTTTGTACATTAGCAGTAATCAATTTTGCCGCCCCTCCCCTCCAAAAAAGCCCCAAATCTACTCAAACTATATTCCCGTGTACATACTATATACATTAACTATTAATTCCACATAGACAATAAACATGTATACATAGACAGCATTGAACATTGCCGCCTTTACCAAAAGCTAACCCAAACCGGAATTAAAAATTTGTTACATCTGCGCCGCCTCCGAAAAATGTGCATTGCATTTAATATGATGTATTGAATAATTTAACCAAATTCATCAAACGGCGGTATTTTCCCATACTTTTAAGCAATTATATCTAGAGCTAGTGCGTATTCATATAAATTAACTAGAAATTATTTCATGCTTTTCACTGCACCTTTTTCGAAGTCGGTTAAATTTTTTTCCAAAAAATTATTTTTGACGGTCAAAGATGGAACAAGATAGTTTTAAAGAATGTTTTACATACTCCCAAAATGCCATTTAATCTTTTTTCGGTAAGCAATGTGTTGGACAAAGGCTATAAGCAGTCAGCAGATTGTCAATTTTCAAGGACTGTAATGGAGACGTTGGAGCGATAGCGGTAAGAGAAGGAAATTTATATAAAATGCAATTTCGCCAAGATTTGTCTGAGACATGTTTAGTAAATATTTCTCTCAAGAAATGGCATGAGAAACTAGCACATCAAAATGTTATGTATGTGAGAGACATATTGAAGAAAAATGAAATTAAATTCCCTGATGATTGGAATGATTATCTCTGTCCTGGCTGTACCTATGGAAAACAGCATAGAGTTTCACATCCATTAAATCCAGAGATATTCTCTAGGACATTGGATTTAATCCATGTAGATTTATGCGAAATGAACATTTACTCTTTAGGAGGAGCAAAATATTTCTTGCTTTTTAAGAATGATTACTCACATTTTAAGACTGTATATTTTTTAAAGAATAAAAATGAAGCTGCTGCCAAATTGGAAATATTTTTAAAATTGGTTGAAAATTAATTTGACAGGAAAATAAAAATGTTAAGGTCAGATAATGGCACAGAGATAGAAGATGGTGACACAAAACAGATCTTAAATAGTGTTGGAGTTTTTCACAATAAATCAAATGCCTACATACCTCAACAGAATGGTCGTATTGAAAACGAGATGAGAACTCTAGTTGAAGCAGCAAGGTCAGTGATACACGCTCAAAATTTGGATGAAGAACTATGGGGCAAAGCTGTCAACTATGTTGTTTTCACTTTGAATGAAACTGGTACAAGCTCAGTTAAAAGTAAAAGTCCTGCTGATCTGTGGTTTAAAAGGAACATAGATGTCAGAAAATTGAAAACTTTTGGATGCGACTGTTTTGTTTTGATTGAAGAACATAAGCGAAGTAAAACCGAGAAAAAGTCATTAAAAGGAATTTTCATTGGTTATGATACAGATGCTCTAAGTTTTAGAGTTTTTATTGTTAGTACACGTAATGTAATTAGTTCAAGTAATGTAATATTTGATGAGAATGCTGAAATAGAAAGTTTTACGCAATTAGAAACTCCATTGACTGAAAATGAAAGTCTATCTCTAGACATTGAAAATCCAGAAAATGAGATTTTTGTACAGAGTGATTCTGATAGTGAAAGCTCTGAAAGTAAAAATCAAAATGAAAATCCTGAAATTGAAATTCCTCATACACGAAATTTTAGAGACCGTCGAAAATTAAAACTGCCAGTAAGATTTAAAGATTATATTACGGATTCAGCCCTGATGATGAAGGAAATGGAATCAGCTATGATTGGTGAAGTCAACAATATTTCTGTAGCAGAAGCTCTCAAGGATAAAAATTGGAAGAAGGCTATGTTCGAGGAGTACAAATCACTGTCAGATATGTAAACGTGGTCATTGACTGAAAAACCAAAGAATGTTAAACCTTTAACTTGTCGGTGGGTCTTATGTCAGAAAGATAATGGTAAGTTTATAGCGAGACTTGTTGTCAGAGGGTTTGAACAGAAGGAAGGTAAGGACTATTTCGAAGTTTTTTAGTCCTGTTGCTCAACATATATCGATTCGTCTGATCCTCCGCATAGCAGCGTCAGAGAAAATGAAAATTATGACTTTTGATGTTAAAACCGCCTTTTTACATGGTGAGTTAGAAGAAAGTATTTATATGTATCAACCGGAAGGATTTAACGATGGGTCTGGTCGAGTGTCCAAATTGCTGAAAAGTCTTTATGGCCTGAAGCAAGCACCTAAATATTGGAACAAGAAATTTTCATTTTTCTTAAGTATTTAGGTTTTATATCGTCGAATGATGATCCTTGTGTTTATTATAATAGAGACAGAAGTATAATAATAGTTGTGCATGTAGATGACAGCCTAATGGTTGAAAAAAGTTGTCACGGTAACGCGGTTCGGTAGCGGTCGAACCGCCGCGAAGGGTTGCGCCGGCTCTGCCGGTCGCCGGGGTTTGCTGAGTACAATATGGGGGTAGTAGTAGGAGTAGGGCCGAGCCCTCGCCGCAAAGGGAAATGGTATCGGTAGTCGCACACTTCTAAATCGCGAGTCTAAGGGTGTACGAACCCTTGCACAAGAATTCGGCGGGTAGTCAGACTGCGGGAAGCGGAGGCTAGAGGGAGATGCCCCAGGGGGGTCGAATCGGCAGCGCGAGCACACCTCTTCTTCCAGGGCGAGTGGCCGTGGAGGCCCGAAGACGGCTGTCGGTGCAGACACGTCTTTCGGCGACCAAGGTTGTCCCACGCCTCGAGGCCGGAAGCCTCTGAGAGGGGACGAAGGGATAGACGGAGTTAACCGCGTTCTCAGAGGGATCTCGTGGTCGTTCTCTTTGAACGGGCTCCGTTGGCGGAATATATGCCGGGAATACAATAAAATGAAACGAGAGCGTTTGAACGGCAAATCTGTATATTAAGGCTTGGTACGTACAGTACTGCTCGTTCAGGCGTTCTGCCTTTGGAGCGTCGCGGTCTCGGTACTTATGCGCGACGCTCCCCACCTTTGGTTGTGAGAGAGCGCCGCGCTCTACAGTGACGCTTGGTCCCTGCCTAGCGGCGGTCGGTGATATTATATTTGGGAGGAATAAGGATCAAGCGTGGACGGCGCGAGCGCGAGAGGAGAGGGTCGCGGCTATTATTCGCGTCATAAAATGAAAGAAGTATGATTGAAATTCTGAAAAAGTTGAATGAAAACTTTCAAATAACATTTGATACTGCAAGAGAAAATAGTCTTATCTTGGAATGCAAATTGAACTTAGACAAATTGGAATTTTTGTAAATCAGTCCAAGTATGCAGAAAGAATTCTGGAACGTTTTCAGTTTGATAACACTAATCCAGTATATACACGTATTGAACGTGGAATGATAACTGAACCAGAAAATTTTATAAATGAGTCGCCATTGGAAGAGTCAGAGTCATATCGCAGAACTGTGGGTGGCTTACTTTATTTGGCCACCATATCACGTCCTGATATTACTTTTTCCGTAAATTACCTAAGTAGATTCAATAACAAACCTATAACTAATCATTGGATAATGATTAAACGTGTCTTCCAATATGTAAAAGGAACTATTATGTTTGGAATTTTTTTTTATGGGGACAAGAGATTAACTGCATATACTGATTCAGATTATGGTGGTGATCTGTTGACTAGACATTCAACAAGTGGAGTTTTATTAATGCGTGGAGTTCCTGTGGTCTGGCTAACTCAGAAGCAGCATACTGTTGCAAAGTCTACTGCTGAAGCAGAGTATCGTGCTGCAATATCTGGCATTGATGATATTTGTTGGATACGAAGACTTGCAAGTGAGTTAAAACAGTTGGATATTGGAAGGCTAACGACGCTACATATTGATAATCAGTTTGTGATTCATATGCTGCAAAATACTCATGAAAGTAAGATCACAAAAGAAAAGAAACATAGAAATATCGAGAAAGTTCATTCAGCAATATATTGGATCTACATTAAAATTACAACATGTCAAGAACGCAGATTAACTTGCAGACATTATGACCAAACCTTTGCTACGTAAGGTTTTTGAGAGACTTAGATGTAAAATAATTAAGGAGGAGTGTTGAGATGTAATTATTTTTAGTGTGTAAAAATCGCGTTTATGCGCAGATGAATGCGCGAGTTTGGTGTGTGCGATGTGCATTTTTTTTTCTCTCTCCTTTGTTTTTGTATTGTAAAATGGTGGTCTGCACTATGTGTGGTCTGTATTATTCTGTTCTGCTAAATTTTCTTTTATAAACTGCACTATTCTTTCTTTGCTTTTTTCCCTTTAATAAACAGTAGAAACAAGGATTCTCTATGTTTCGTTTTTTTTTTGTATTCCTTACACACGAAGCGAGGTAAGACTATAACACGTACTTTCAAAAAATTATTATTCAGGAGCAACAAATGATAAACACAGTTAATAAAGAATAATTTACCAAAAACTATACTATCTTGACCTATCAGTTTATCTGCAAATGGTGTTGATAACTCATAACATACTATAATGAACATGAAAGATGATAAAATTAATTTATAATATAAGCAAGTTAATATCTTTATTGATATTAGATCACGTGGGGGTGATGCTGCGGGGGCCGACCGAATGGGAAGCGATCGCGCACTACGTGGAGCGTGTGCAGCGTCGCAAGAGAGAGGAAGGATGCCTGGATGATACTCCGGGCTCCCCCTAGCTTCGCTACTATCCGACCGGCGGAGGCCCTAGCGGGGCCTAGTTGCCACGCCCCCGGACTGTTGTTATGCGAAAGCAAGTCTGGTCCGGGGGGCTAACGTGGGAAGCAGGTGGTTTTTTAGTGAGTAGAAATCTCACACTACCGCGTGCTGGCATCGTCCACCGGCGCCCGGTGCCTATGAAGGTTTTTCCACCCACCCGCCCAGCCATCCACCCAAAAAAAAAAAAAAAAAAACTTTATTGATTACAGAAAATATGAACTATAACTTATTTCTATGGATACAATATTTATTGCATTTCCCAAATATATTTGATTCACTTATGTAATATAAAATAAATAAATAATATTATAAATTCAACGAAATTATTGTCACTTCTTGTGTTACAAAAATATTTGGACAGTATCCTAATTCTAAAATATTTAAAACTATATTTTTGTTTTTAATACATGGTAACATGTCGTTCGTGTTTCATTACATCTTTTATATGTTTGAATACATTAAATATAATTTTTACTAAATATTGAGAACTTATTTCCATTCGTCCTTCTTGTAATCTAATTTATAATTCTTTATTTTTAATTGGTGTATTAATGTTGTCTTAATATTAATCCATATAATATGAAGCTTTGGTTAATACCCATGCTGAATACACTGGGCTTTAAATATTATTTTTAAGTATGAAAGTATTGGTTCTTATACAAAATATCTTCAATAAAAACAAGTTTCCCTACTCTTCTACTTGATGTGCATCCTCAGATCATTGCATTTCCTCCACTGTGCTTGATAGTAAATCGAAAGTTCTTTGAATTTAAAGATGTATTAGACTTATGCCAATCCATGTGTCATCCAATAAATTCAGATATGTTGAATTGTAATTCACCACCAAAAATAACATCACTCCACTATGACTCTTCTTTCGAAATCATATTTTTTATAAAAATTAAACGTTTCTTCCTCTTCGTTTTATTGATATGCGATTTCTAAATAGCTACACATTCATCATAATCATTTTCATTTAACAACCTACGAACTATTTGTGTAGTCATATCTTTCTCACTTTCTTCCTGAATTTCTACTCCTAATGTGGGTGCACTCAGTTGGGAGTTTTCATTCATTTTTCAAAGAATTTTAGGTTTTTCTCTTTCACTTACCACTTCGTAAGTAGTCATCGACTACTTTTCTACTTACTAAGTACATCCACTATTGTGCTTTTTCTTTAAATTAAGTATGGCAGTGATTTGGCAATATTCTTCTCAACAAAAAATTTCTATTTATCAGAGAACGAATAAAATAAATTAAAAAAAACGTTTCTATCTTTGGATAATAGTGGCTACTTATTGTTAATACCAAATTCGTTACAGCGTGTTCGTATACAAACATTGTATCTCGAATTAAACATTACCAAGAGAACCAACAAACACTATTTGAAATTATATAGGGAAATGAAGGGACTATCCAAATATTTTTGTAATTTATAATTTGGATGTGATTCTGTTTAATGCTTAATATCATATAAACATATTAATATAAATCAATAATTTTTACGTACTTGCAAGAACAATACGTAATTTATAAAAAGCAACAATTTCAAAGTTAAACACATCTTAGTATCCCTATATTTTAATGATTCACTGTATATACTTCATATAACAATGAAAATTATGAATTACTTATTTTTATATATTTACATGTAAAGTTTGATGTTATACTGTATTCATATTATCCATTCCATATTAATACAATATTTAGCATTCAATGTAAAAACAAGCTTTGTTGTATTCAAAAGTATATAATTTGTTATTGAAGGAATTTTTGGTTATAGATGCTGTTATTTTAATGCTAATTAAGATTTTATTATATTTAGTGAATTATGAAACTCGCTTCTATATTTTCTAAGTATATTGTAGATATTATTTCTGATTTTCTTAATAATACTAAGGATTGTATGTTTATTTTTGCAATCATACAGTTTTAACATTAAACTTATTATTTAAATATAAAAAGCTGAGGATAATATTAGAAATTGATGTTCCAGAACAATTAATAATCGAGCATTTATTTACTAGTGAATTGAACGAAAAGTATATCATTGTCTTAGGAAATATTAACTGTTGTTTGGTATTGTTATCATCGTAGATATTAATATTTCTATCTATAATTTATCGTTTGTAGTTCATTTTTCATATAATTGTTCTTTGTAGTTCATTCACTATGACTTGAATAACTATACTTGTGTAATGTATAGTAAATTCTATTTCATAGAATATTCTACATTAAAAATTTCTTTATTAAGTAAACATAATATCGGAATTATGTTTTTGATTTAAATTTTTTAAATTGTATTTCAAATTTCTTAATGGTGATCACCAGCTTAAGTTTAAACCATTTATAACAAAAAGAAACCATAGTGAGTAACTTTAATATTCAGACACTATGAGATTTTTACTTTGTTACATCATAACATCGTTTCTAATAAAACAAACAACAAGCATGATCAAGTATTATATTAATGTATATGTCTAGTAAACAATAGTATAAGTTCTACTTACATAATTTACAATAGTTGTTGAATAACACGATTTAAATAAAACAGTGTCCGATTTCGCGTTACTTTAATATTCGGACACTTGGTAACACCTTTTTTGAGTGTTTATGCTGAATTACTTCGAGTTAGAACGAGTCAACTGTTTGGATGATACTAATAAGCCTTATTTTATTAGTTACTCTTGGATAATCATACATGTGTATAATGCCATGCAAAAATAATACCACTTTTAATATACGACAATTAGTGATTTTTCATAATGCAAAGGGCAAATCATGTAGACAAATTGTTGCCATGCTCAACGTAAGTAAGAGTACAGTGGCAGATATCATCAAACGGTTTAAATTTAAGGACCATATAGACTTTATACCCCAAAAGGGCCAACCAAAGAAGTTGGATGCACATGATAAGGGGAAACTAATAAGAAAAATAAAAAAGGATTCTTTACTCAGTGCACCAAAAATTAGCGACTGAGCTTTTAAATGAGACTGGATAGAAGGTACATCCCTAAACGATCTGCAGTGCCTCAAAAGATGGAGGCTATATTGGAAGAGTGGCTAGGACGAAACCATATGTGAATGAATAGAATCGAAAGGAAAGATTAAATTAAAATGTTGCTAAATAATTTGTTTTAAAGGAAAAAACATGGTGGAACGACGTCATTTATATAGACGAAAGCAAATTAACAATTTTTGGATCAGATGAACAAAAAACAGTGTGTCATAAAAAAAATAGAGAATTTAAATTTAAAAATCTAAGGCTGACTGTAAAGTACGGAGGTGGCAGTATATTTGTCTGGAGCTGTATATCCACATTTGGACTTGGCGAATTAGTTTTTATTGACAATATTATGGACAAAAATGTGTATTTGAACATATTAAAAAATAATTTACCGAAAAGTGCTACACAAATGAGAATTTTAAACACGTTTAAGGTTTACCAGAGCAATAACCTTAAGCATAAGGCATGCATCATGCAGGAAAATTTTCTGTATAATTGTCCAAAAGTTTAACAATCATCACCTCAATCACCAGACCTCAACCCTATAGAAAATTTGTGAGATAAACTAGGGCGACTTATCAGAACAATTACAATACATTCAAAAGAAATGTTGAAACATCGGTTAAAAAAAGAATGAGACAATATAAGTACTGAAAATTTAAAAAGAATCATTACCAATATGCTGCAATGTTTAAAAGAAGTGATAAAACAGGATGGCTACCCAGCAACATATTAAAACACATATTATTATAAAAATTAGCCTAAAAATAAATAGTTTCTAACAGTGTTAGAATATTAAAGTACAGAAAAATCACACAATGTTTTATTTAAATCGTGTTATTTAACAACTATTATGAGTTATGTAAATAAAACTAATACTATCATAAATCAGACATACACGTTAATATAATATTTGATTATGTTTTTTGTTTGTTTTGTTAGTAACGAAGTTACGATGTACAAATGTTACAAAACACAAAGTAAAATTCTCATAGTGTCCGAATATTAAAGGTACTCACTATACATGTTAACCAAAAATTTCAATAAATTTACAATGATTCAAAGAATACATATTATTATAATTCACGATTTCGTGGTCTTCAGGATTGTAATTTAATTAACTTCTTATGTATTATTAAATATTTTCTAATTATCCTTTAAACATTTGAAAATGAGCCAACCATAAGAACTAAACATTTTCGTTATTTATTAACACATTAAAATTTCCAACATGGTATGTATTAGTGTTTACGATTTTCTTCGATAACTAATAAAATACATTTAACTTTTGATACATACAAACTGGACAAATACTTTTATAACGTTTTCTTAATTTTATTTCATTTGAATATGCAATTTATTAAATATTTACCGTCTCCTTATCCATCAAAAGAACTTTCATACCAGGCCCACTTTCTTCCGTCATTTGTGTAATATAAAATTTTAAAGCCAGTACTAAATTCATTTTCATTTAATTTTCGAGGATTCTCACAACTATTAATTGTTATTTTAACTATTATTTATATATTATAAATCACATATTGTTTATAAGTTTAAGTGATGAAGTTCTATAAATTGTATTATTTAACCCGCACTCACGATTCACACAGTAAACATTCGCCCGAACATGATGTGGCATAATCTACATTTGTCTATAAACACGGCTTCAGATAAATGCTTTGTAGCAAAGATAAAATCATCTATGTCACATGAGAGCAAAGTAACAATGAAACTTAGTCGTTAAGCCTGTAGTATATATATTTTGCTTTATTAATTGTTAATTTTAACTGTTTATTGTAAATAATGCTTATCATAACCAGGGCCGGCATGGGGGGGGGGGCGGTCGGGCCACCGCCCGGGGCGCCAGATTTTTGGGGGCGTCGCAGTCCGGTGTCCCTAGTATACGAATATTCCGATATACAAAGTGTCCCAAAAATGTTGTAACACCTTGAAAGGGGTGGTTCGGGAGGTGATTTGAAACAACTTTTTCCTTAGCGAAAATACTGTCCGAGGTTTCGTTAAGGGTGCGCAGGAGTCAGAACAGGACTCCGAATTAACTTCAGCGACAGTTGCGGAAAAAGTAGGAAACTCCAGAACAAAGAACAAAGAGGGCGATACAACAATTGCAGGAGAGACGAGGACAGGGCGATGATTCTAGCATGACTTTTTTCCAAGATATTGAAGCAAAGAAGCAATATTTTCTAATAATTCTGGTTTTAATATATTCGTTACACTTTGGCGGACGCGACTCCAAGGCCTGATTTTG
>NW_026535284.1:132515-147996 GCF_026225885.1 Hylaeus anthracinus
CTTCATTTCACCGCCAAAGTGCGGAGCAGTCAGTTTACATGAGTTGACATTAGGGTCCGAACGTCTGCACTGTTGAACACAGCATTTTAGCTGCACATAGTTGGAAAGCACCGAATTTTTCATTGTGTTATACAGTGTCACCTTTGCACTTTGCTGGATAGCACCTTCATGTACTGGCAGCTCATTTCGATTTCACTTCTTTTTCTACTTTCTTGAATTTTTTTAGGGTGATCTTCTATTTTTCTGTGATTACTCTTTAAGTCCTCCACTTTTTCATGCACTTGGCGTAACTTTTTTACTTTTTTGAAGTTTTTTATAGGGTTAATAAAGGCCGACGTAAACCTGCACACTCGCAGTCTCACTTTTTTTGGAAGTGTTCGGAAACCGTTTTGAAAGTGTTTTGAAACCGTTTCCGGTTTCCGACAATTTCCTCCTACGGAGTAGTGACGGTCGAACCGATGCGTTAGCACCTTTCTCCGTCACCTGCACTCTTCATTTATGCTAAACCCTTACGCCGTGGCTTATTGTTAGTTCACGAAACGAGAGGTATCCGATCGCCGGGCCTCCACGATCTCCTAGCCTGGAGAGAAGCCTCCCAAGCATACCGCTTCGGCTTTCTCCCCCTGTGAGGCGAAACGTCCCCTTCGACTATTTCAACCTCCCTTCGCGGTAGACTCGGTGTGGGCTATGCATCGTGCGTGCGTGCGTGCGTGCGTGCGTGCGTGCGTGCGTGCGTGCGTGCGTGTGTGTGTCCTAATCTAAGTTCCGCGCCCGCCTAGCGATCGCAACAGTGGCGACTAACTGAGTCGGCACCCCGTTCGCGAAAGTCCACCCGCCGGACTTACCGTGACAAGTTTTCCAAAAAAACCACGTTTTCGTTTGTTAATACTGCCCACGTAAAGAGAAAACATCAGCATTGATCCTTAACGTACCGAGAACAAACCTGGTGATTTTAATCACCCTCCGAGGTGTGGAAGTGCTCCTTCACGAAGGGGGTTGAAAAGTGTTGACCTATTCCGCCCCTTCAAGGAGTGCCTATGTAGCGCACGCCGTGAGCGTTGGCATTTCCTGGATCGTGGAATTCCAGGGAATGCATTGAGACTAAATTCGGGACTGTCGTCCAAAAATTGTGAATTTTGGAGGGGGTGGGGGGTTGTAAGGGGTGGTGCTTAGACATTGCGTGTTCGGAGGGTTCTGAGTTAATTTCAGCACACACCTGGTTTCTTAAATTAACGTTTATTAACACAAGTCAGTCAGATAAGTGACGGAAAACACAAGATATACACTATGTACAAGAGCGCACTACGCAAAGAATGTACAATATTTATAGACAAAAAAAAAGAGAGAAACACTGATTGTACAAAGCGCGTAGACTATGGAGTTTGAAAATGAGAAGACTGAATAACTGGCGTTAACAGTAAACTGATAATGGCGTCTCCCATGCGACATGCCGGCTACCGCGTGGTGAGAACGCTGCGTGTACAAAGAGGGCCCGGGAGGTGCTGCCGCCATCGGTAACGCCACACCTGCGAGTTAAGATCGCGATCGGCGCGCGATATGGACGCTGATTCGCCAACAGGTGGTCTTATCTGAGAGGGATTCCAGGGGGTGCATTTTGCAGAGAGTATGAAGGAGAGTCGCTCTGATGTTTTTTTATTTTATTTTTTCGACCCCTTCCGTCATCCCTGGTCCCTTGAGAAGTGACGTTTTTCTGCACCCTCTTTACGGGGGGGGGGGGATTAACCCCTTCGCAGCAACCCCCACCAGTACAACTTTGCACACACCCAGAGGACACTTCCAACTTACTCCTAGCGAAGTTTCACGAAAATGGGTTGAAAACTCCCATATTTACGAACGTTTAAGAAACTATTGTAAATAAAATTGTGAAATGAACTTTAATTAGATTTTGGTTAAGGGAGCCCACCACTACCATTGTCGTCTTTTCAATGTGGAGAATACGGTAGTCCTGTCTGGTTAATTATATTATAAAAACACAAAATTTTATAAACGGAATGATTTTTCTAATTTGATGCCTAGGGCAAGCTCTAAAATTCAGTACGATTGCTGTCTATGTCCTTTTGACTGTGAAGAGCATATATACGAGGTATTTCTTAAAATTTGGGCGATTTTTGGGAGATAAAGTTCTGACACCAGTACAAATCCAAAAGTCCTTTATCAATTCGCGAACTGCAGCTTCGTTATCGAGATATAAGCAGTTGAAATTTGTAGGTGTGACTTCCGGCGTAGGCAGTTTGAATCTCTGTTAGCTATTCGCGCGACCGCAACTGTACACTCCCATATAGTGTTTAACTATTAATGAATAATATGAAGAATATGAATGTCCTTTATATCTAACATCGTATACATAAGAGGATCCCCCCGCATGGCGTTTTACACACACTACTTACGTACGTATACATACGACTGTGTCACGCGACACAGTATCACAATACAGTAACATCCCCTTTTTTAAATATAACAATTTACAATTAAATATAATTTTATATAATATAAAACTGAATACAGAAGAAATGTAATACAACGACGGTAACATACAAATATTTGTTTGAATAGAAATCTATATACCCTTCAAAGTTTGGGACAAAATCTTTTAGGTTGTTTGGCTACTCTCCCTAATTTCATATTATAATGTATATTATCAGGTTTGTCCTCGCTGTGCTCCAGTCGTCTGTCAGTTTGTTCATTATGTCTGATGATGTCTTTGCGGTGGACGAAGGTCGTTGATCCACCCGTCGTTGAAGTCATGTTTGTGACAACTTTCATTACTTATGAATTTTAGGTGTACTCTGTGCTTTCTGTAGACATTACCATCTCTATCTTCTATTATGTACGACCTTTGACATTTTAGTATCTGTTTTAAAATTGATGGTGACCAACAGGAGGCTGGTGTCTTTTTAAAAATTACATGGTCCTCAGGTTGTAACACTGGGAATTTCGTTTTATTTCTCTCATAATAGTATTTGCTTCGATTTCGGTTTTTTTAAAAAGCCATTTATGTATTTAAATGTTTCTAAACATTAGTAGTTGAGCGAATGAGTAAAAATTTGTTTTTGGTGTGTTGCCGTATTGTAACAATGCCATATATTGATCTGTGTTTGATTCAAGACTTGTTTTAAAGATATTTTTGATTATGTTAACAGAACTTTCGGCCTGACCATTGGATCTTGGATTATATTGACTTGTAATGACATGTTCAATGTCCTAATTGTATAAAAATGACTTAAATTCTGCAGAATTAAAGGGTGGTACCTCATCAGATATTAAAAACATTGGTATGTCGTGATGTGCAAAAATAGAGATTAGGTGAATTGTTATATTTTTGGCCGTATATTGGCTATTAAGTGCCGCAACCTCTGTGCACTTAGAGTCAGTGATGCTAGTCGGGACGCATTAATGACCGCGGCTAGAATGACCGTTAACAGTGTCGTATCTACGGTAACAGGAGTGCTATGGTTATTGTTGTGGTTATGAGCGCGAAATCATGAATATATTTGTCTGTATTACTTATATATTGTCTATACTTTTATATTTTCTCTATATATTGTCCTATCTTTATCCTTAAGGGGATAGACCCGGGTAATGCAGCGAGATGACATTACCGGCAAAAATGGGCCTAAAAAGGAGTTCGCGATTTTTCGCTGTTCGTCCTTATATATGTATTTATTTGATGCATCTCTAAGGGGTTTGCATGGCCCCTTCTATTTACACTTCCTTACTCCTTAAACTTACCTTAATCTTACATTACCTTATCCTAACTTATTCTATCCTTACCCTATCCTTATCCTACACTTAATCTCTATATACAAAAACAAAAAACAAAAAACGCGAGAGAGAGAGAGAGAGAGAGAGAGAGAGAGAGAGAGAGAGAGAGATGCATTGCGCCCCCGCTTCCGGGGCATTCCCCACCCTTCCCGATCCTCCTTCCTTCAACCACTCCCCACATCCATTCTTATCCTCTCTAACTCTTTCATCCATCATTCTCCCCTCCCCGACTCGCACAAAATTTCCCTAATCCTTTCCTCTATCCCCCTCCCTTCTTCCTCCCCCCTGCTCTCACGCGCTGCTCCAACACATGCTTCCACGTCTACCCCCCCCCCGCACAAACCCTCTCCTCCTCCCCAGCCAATACCTCGCCTCTCTAAGCTCCCCCCCCATCCTTTACCTCATGATCCTTTTCCATCTACCCTCTCCCCGCCCTTCCTTTAAATACTCCGGGATCCCTTCCACCCTGATCTCTTTATACCACCTGTTATACCTCCATTCCCCCGCCTTTTCGTCTCTCTCCCTGCTCTCTTCTTCCTTATCTACCCTTTACACTTTCTTGTACTCAATCCCTCCCTCCTCTCTAATCCTTTCCATCTCTTCCCCTGTCTATCTCTTCCCCTATCCATCCTCTGTTCTCAAAGAACCTCTCCCTCTCCTCTTCCCACCTCCCCCTTCTTCCCCTTCTCTTCCTCAGCTCCTCCCAACATAATCTTGCCCACTTATTGCCCCCTCCCCTTCTCAACCTCTCCTCATAATTCCACCCCCTCTTTGCCGCCCTCACCCTCATCATGTCCCTCTTTGACTCCTCCCAATCATATATCCCGGTGCCCTCCATTCAACCCCCATTATCCACTTTAAATACCTCTCCTCCAGCGCCTCCAACTTCCTCCACTCCATCCACCCCCAAACCTCCGCTCCGTAACTCGCAACTGTCCATACTAGCCTATCAAATAGCCACAACCTCCTTTCCCACTTCCCTCTGAACACCCTCTGCCCTATCCCCCACACCTGTTTCATCACCCCAGCCGCCTTCGTAATCCTTTCCCTTACTTGTTCCTCCTGTCCTCCATTCCTTTCAAATATATATCCTAAATACTTAAACTCCTTCACTTCTTCCACCTCCTTCCTCCCCCATTTCCATTTAAATATCTTTAATGTCCCCCCTCCTTTTCTAAACCTCATTATCTTTGTCTTCCCCACATTCACTGTTAGCCCCTTACCCTCAAAATACCCCTCCAACTCTGCCATCACCACCCTCATCTCTTCTTCTTTCTTCGTAACCACCACTATATCATCTGGATACGCCAGCATCCTATCCCTCTCTTCCCCCACCCTGATCCCTCCTGCACCAATCCTCTTCATCTTATCCTCCAGATCCGATACAAGGATATTGAATAAGATCGGGATTAACAGGCACCCTTGTCTCAGCCCCCTTACCGTCCAGAACCCCCCACCCAACTTCCCCCCCCCCACCCTTACCTCGCTTTCCGTCACCCGATATATCTCCTCTACCCTCTCCATCAACCCCTATTCCCCTCCCCTATTCCCCTGTCCCTCACCGTTCTCCACAACACCTCTCTATCCACCGTTTCGAAGATCGCCTTTAGATCTAAAAATAACGCTACTATCTTTCCTTTCTCCCTCGTCAACGCCCTGTCTACCAGATAGTTTAACACATATATGTTTTCTATCGTTCCCTTCCCTTTTTTAAAACCCACCTGCCATTCCCCAAACACCACCTTACTCTCTGCCTCCTTCTCTATTCTATTAGTCAGGATTGCCACATAGATCTTATATAACGTTGGCATCAGCGTTACCCCTCTAAAGTCTTCCACCCTCAACCCCTCTCCCTTTTTCAGCACTGGCACTATCACCCCCTCCTTCCATTCCTCCACCCAACCTTCTCCCCCCACACCCTGTTACATATTCCCCGTACTTCCACACTTCATTCCCCAACCCATCAATTCCCTGTGCTTTGTCGTCCTCCAACGCCCTTACCACCGCCATAAATTCCTCCTCTCCTATCTCCTCCACCCACTCCCTCCTCGCCTTCTCCCTCCCACATCTCACTTTATACTCCATCCCCCCTAACAATCTGATAAAGTATTCACTCCATTCCTCCATTTCTATCCCTTCTCCTACCCACCTCCTCCCTCCCCTCTCTTTCTTGAGCAGCACCCATACTTCCTTATCCGTTCTGATCGCCTCCACCTCCCTCCCCAGCCTCTCCTCTTCTTCTTCCTTCTTCGTCTTACACAGCTCCTTATATCTTTTCTTCTCCACCCCATACTCCTCCCTTCCCACTTTTCCCTTTATCCACTCCCTTAGTTTCCTTCTCAACCCACTTCCCCCCCCTCCCCTATCTCTGTTCCCTCCTTCATTGCTTCTTTAATTTTCCTCTTCAATCCCTCCTACCTCTCCATCGCCGACCCTCCTCCCCTGCCCCTTCTGTTATCTCCCACCTCCTTGCCTTTTCCTTTTAATTCCACCACGATCGGCTGGTGGTCCGAGTCCACCCTATCCTCTACCACCAACTTACAACATTCCCTCCTGGTGTCCTCATCCACCATCGCCAGGTCAATTACCGACTCTCCCCACCCTCCCGAGTATGTATACTTCCCTATTTCGTCTCCCTCTATGTCCCCGTTTAAAATTCCCCATCCACATTCCTCAACTACCCCTACCAATCTTCTACCCATCCCATTCATCTTTTTATACCTCGATCTTCTCCCTCCGCCTATCTTTTCCTCCCAATCCTCCCATGCTCCCCTTCCCTTCTCTCCTACTCTCGCGTTCATATCCCCTCCTATTATTATCCTTCCCCCCCCCCGCTCTCCTTCATCCATTTTCTAATCCTTTCCAACTTCTTCTCCAAATCCTGATTTACATATACTCCCACCACTCTCCATTTCTTACCTTCTACCTCAAAGCTGCTCGTTATAATTTCTTCTTCCTCTCTCAAATCCTCTCTTTCCTCTCCTTTATTTCTCCTAAACTCCTTCCTTATCCCCAACACCATCCCTCCAATCGCCCTCCCTTTCCTATTTACCCTCCTCGCTGGCTGGTGGCCCCACCACCAACCCCTCGGCAGTCTCTTACTTATCTTCCCCCAACTTTTTTCCTCCGTCCAAGTTTCCATTCCTACCATTACATCCCTTTTCTCTAGTCCCTCCCAAAATTCTTCGTCCTTATAACTCAATCCCGCCAAGTTCCAGAATGCAATTTTGCACCCCCTCCCACCTCCTACCTCCGCCCCTTTTTTTCCGTCCGCTCCTACCCGTATCCATTACCCTCTTCCTCCCCCTTCCTCCCTCCCCTCCTCATTTCCCTCTCCCTTATCCCCTTCCATCTCCCTGCTTTCTCTTCCATGACCTCCCCACTCCCTTAACCTTTCCTCCTTTTCACTCCACTTCCACCATGTGTTCCCTATACATATTTTTCCATATCCTACTATCGCCCTTCCACCCGTTCTTCTTTCCTGCTCGTCAATCTCCCTCAACTTCTACTGCATTCTCCTCTTCTTCTGCGTAAGGTCCTCCTCTATTCTTTCTCCTCCTCTCCCTAAATACCTCCTTTTCCTAAAAACCTCCTTTCTCATTATTTCATTTTGTAGCCTTGCCACCACCATTCCCTTCCCACTCTCCCCAATTTGCCCAACCTGCCTTGCGCTTTCCACCTCCCCTTCTACCCCTAGCCTCTTTAACACCTCCTTTACCGCCTCTTTCTCTTTCCCCCTATCCGTCCTTATTCCCCTAATTATTATATTTCTCCTCCTGTCCGCCCTGTCTGTCATTTCCACTCTTTTCTCTAGCCCTTTCAGCTATTCCTACCATTCCCTCTCCCCCTCGCCCCTTCCCTCTCTTCTGTCCCCCCCCTTACCCTCTCCTCCAGCTCCTCTATTTTTTCCCTTAGTTCCTCCTTCTCTGCCCTCCACTCCTCCTCTCTCTTCCTCATCTCCTCCCTCACTTCCCTAATCGATCCGTCTATTAACTCTTTTATATCTCCCATCTGCCCCCTCATTGTCCCCTCCAACGTCTCCCCCATCTCTCGCACCTCCTCCCTCGTCTCCTCTATCCTTCCCTCCAATTTCTCCCCCATCTCTTTCATCTCCCCCCTCAACTCCGTCATAATCCTTATCACCTTTTCTATTCCCATTCTATCCACCCTTTCATCCTCCCTCCCTGGCGACCTTGGTGGAATATATCTCTTCCTCCTCCCCCCGATATTTCCCCCTCTTTACCACTCCCTTTCCCCCCTTTGAAAAAATCCTCCAGGTCCTTCTTCCTTCCCTCGCTCCTTTCTCTTCCTCTTACCCCTTTTACTACCTTCTCCCCGCCGCCTCCCTTTGCACTCCTCGTCTATACCCCCAGCCCTCTGCTGGCCCCTTTTTTCTCTCCTTCCATATCCCTCACTTCTTTCTCCGTTCCTAATCTTTTGCCTGCTCACTTTTCTCTCACACTATCTTTCTCTTCCTGACACTTTCCTACAACTTCCTTCACTCCCCCTTCACCACTCACAATCCACCCTACACTCTTTCCCCTTACACCTACTTTCGCACTTCCTTTATCACTTTCTTCACCCCAACTTCTTCACTTTTCCCTGCCCACATCATTTCCACATTCACTCACTAAACCACCGGAACGGAAGCCTTTTTCGTCCTTATATTAGCACGTTTTGGGCTGAATGAGGGCTCATTCGAAAGAGGAAGGTCCAACGAAGGGTGCTGTGGTCATGATTGAACGATAGTGTGTTGATATTTGATAATATCAGCGTCCAAAGTTGAACAAAAGTCGAGCAAAACACATCCGTAGAATGGAAGTATTTTTAACCGACTTCGAAAAGCAGGAGGTTACTCAATTCGATATGTATTTTTTTTTATGTTCACTGATTACGTCGAGACGGCTCGACTAATCGGAATGAAATCTCTTGGATCTGGTAGAGCATCACTGCTACTTGGTCCAGTAACAAAAACATTTGACCTTTATTTATTTTTTATCACTTTATATCACTTTTATCGCAAAAAAGTACTATTTTACGTATGTTCGGCCTGAAGTCGATGAAATCGACGAAACGCCTTACATTTTGCTGTCGCACAGGTTTTCTCGATGATAACATTTCCAAAATTCATGAATTTTTTTATTGTTTATAACTATTGTGAGACCGATTTACTTTTCTCGACAATCAGTAAAATCTAATTTAATCAATAATCTGAATATGTTATTCTGTCGAGACAAGAAATCCACCCGGCGCGGCGTGGGTCAAGGGGTGACTGGACTCTAAAGAATAAAAATTGAATTTATGTAAAATAAAGATTTAGGGCGCCAGCCGATTTTACGGCAAATCGGCAAACGGAAAATAAGACTCACTCAGGGTGGGTGAGTTGGATGACCCGTGATAGGTAAAGTGAGAGAAAGGATAGAATAAAATTGAGATAAGAAATAGAATAAAGAAATATAATTCAGGTAAAATTAAATCTTCTGACTTACAATATTTATCGATGAATTACGGCTCGCACGCTGCGTATAACTTCACCAATCGATTGCTTGTCGTAACACTTATTAAATAGGCTAAATTAAGAGAATTGAATACAATGATAAAATTAAACGAATATAATGAAGGTAACGCTCGCTAAGACTCTATGATAACTGCGTTCGATTCGTGATCCCAGAATAGAGTGCCGAAAATCGACCCGATCGCACGTGCTCGCCGCTATGTCTCTCTGCCGGCCCTTTTGGCAATATGTGTGCCTGTCGCGACGATTCATTTGAAAAGGGGGGTTGTAGTTGTACGCGATGTAGAGTTTACTTTAATCGCTGTTTTCTTTAAAAGTAGCAGAAAGTAGCAGCTAATTCTTTTTGCTTCTGAAAGCGAAAGGTTCTCCCTTTCATACGATACTAATACTGTTAAAACATGTGTGTATTCATTTTTAAGTAACCGAATTCTTTTCTTTCATATTTATTAACAGATTTCATGTGAATTTTAATTATAAAACACAAAGTATATAACATATAGGTAAGATATTCAACACACTGTAGTTTATATGTAAATATTTCGTCACCCTCTAGATCAATATATTTTATATTAATGTAACTTAAAGGCCATAATGTGGAGCAAAACTCCTCCAAATATCATTAAAATATCTTCAGTAGAACTAAAGTTACAGATTTTTGATCGCCGAGAGCCGTTTCGTCCAACTGTGCGTCGCTCACTGCTTATTAAAAAGATATTAACAAAAAAAGTTGATAACTGTTTTGGTTACAGGCGGCACTTTTCCAGTTAAACTTTACCTTTTTCTTATACAAATATCTAACCTATGCCACGATCTTTACTTGTTCAGAAAAAAAATAGAGATTCGGGGGCTGGCCCCCGGTCAGGGGTTTGGGGGCGAAGCCTCCAACAATGAGTACTGCAGCGCACCACGCAGGTGTGTACACGGTTATCCTGAGAGATGTATATTGCTTTCAGGGAGGTCGAGGGGGCGCAGCCCTCCGCTCGGCAGGGGGCCTGGGAGGCAAGCGCAGCTCCACAGCAAGCGTATAGTTTTGAAACGTACGTTTTTTAAATTTTGTAAAAGGTTTTTTAGCTGAAAGCATGCACCTTGAAACCGTACGCTTGCTGGGAGGCTGCACCCTCTCAACCTCCCTGAAAGCAATATACATCCCTCAGGATAACCGTGTACACACCTGCGTGGTGCGCTGCAGTACTCCATGTTTTGGGCCTCGCCCCCAAAACCCCGACCGAGGGTCAGCCCCCGGACCCCCATTTTTTTACTGGACGAGTAAAGATCGTGCATTATACATGCTCTCGGAAAAAGTTTGAACCGTTTTAGTCTTTTTATACAATATAGCGTGTTCGTATGTATAACCTAGCGTAACTTACTAACTTTTTTTGTTAATAACTTTTTAATAAGCAGTGAATGACGGTCAAGTTAGTAAAAAAAGTTACTCAGGAGGGTGCTCTTGACAACATATGTCAAGATGAAGGTCATAGGGAATGGGTCCCCTATTCTGCATATTTACCAAATATTTATAAACAATAATAGATTTTCGACTTTTTGGTGGTTTGATAGTCATCGGTGGATCCTACTATGCAACTGTACGAAAGATTTTCGATGAGATTTGGCCAAGTGATCAATATTTAAAAATGTTATCGAATTTCGGGGGAAAAAAGACTTTTACGTTTTTAATTTTTATTTTTGAAATTAAACGTTGGATGAATAAGCTGTAAATGTAACAAAGTTTCGTCTTGTCATTGTCTATAGGGAAGTATTTTTTTAAATTGATTTGACGAGTTTATAAAGGTTCTAACCAAATAAGCATGATAAAAGTATCCCCAAACTAAATTGAACGGGGTTCATACTATTCGATACATGGTTCGAAGAAACCCCTTTTCACAGAGTTTTGATCCGTTATCTCTACTACAGTGGTAATTACGGAGTGGAAATCATTTTTCGGTTTGCTCTTAATTATTCCCCTTCTGCTCAATACAAAATTATTAAAAAAATAATTGTTATTTTATCAATTAATATGCACATTCGAAAATTTTATCAGAATTTTTGGATTCAAATTCGAATTTTACTCTATACTTTTTAAAGTAAAGAAATATAAAATTAATAATTTTTTTACGATAACGCACTTTTTCAAAGAATCTGAAAAAATTAGACATTAGTAGTTATAATGTTGTACTATAGCTGTAAGCATTCGAAGATGGTCACGTAAGTAATTAAGGCTATATAAAGCATTTTTTCAATCTTTTAATGATCTTTGATTTTGTTGTCTACGTTGCACCCCTTCAAAATTCTGAAAAAATGAGAGATTACTAATTCTAATCAGGGCTTCATACTGAATAAATATAAACGTGATCACTTGACAACTTCGATAAAAAATTGACGATCAAAATATTTTTGAATTTTTTAAAATTCGAATTTGCATCCACAAATTCTGGAAAAGATTCTTGTACGTGCATATTAATTGGTAAAATAACCGTGATGTCCACTCCGCAATTACCACTGTAGTAGAGATAACGGATCAAAATTCTGTGAAAAGCGGTTTCTTCGAACAACCTATCGAACGGTATGAACTCTGTTCAATTTGGTTTGGAGGCACTTTTAGCATGTTTATTCGGCTAGACCCTTTCGTCCACTGGCGTGGGGTGCTTAAACTACAACCGCGACCGTATTAGTAACAGGATGATTATTTAATTAGTTTTTTGGACTTGCATTTTACCATAAATCATTTATTAAGGTTCACGTAAACATAGTATAAATCGAGAGATCGATTTACGTCAAGTGGATCGACTGGAAGTATCAGAGGTATGAGTGAAACAAATTAAAGACGATATTGCTTACAAAAAGGAAGTAAAGAAGATAATCCAAGAGATAGTTGGTGTAGAAATGAGGAGTGTAAAGCAGCATATAGAAGAGTTGGAAGAATGATATAAGGAGAAGGTAGGAGTGCTGCAAGGGTAACCTACAGCGTAGCAGTGAAAGAAAAGAAAAAAGAAAGGTGATAATTATCAAACCCAAAGTACACCAGGAGAGCGAAGAAACGAAAAAAAACGATAAAAGAGAAGGTGGATATTAAAAGTATGGCGATGGGAATAATGAAGCTGAAGAAAGGCAGTAAAGGGACAGTGATCCTGAGATGCGAATCAGGAGAAAAAAATTGAAACATTGGAGGCTGCTTTACAAAAGAAAATGGGTGAAGATTTTAAAGTTATTGAGTCAATGCAGTTGAAACCGAAGATAAGAATAGTAAATGTGGTAAAAAGAGTCAAATAGAGAAATATCTAGAAACAAATGAGAGTATAACGAAGCATCAAGCTGTTGGAGCAAACTGTTGGAGTGGTTTAGATCGTACTTAAACAATAGCTGTTTAATGAGGTATTGTCGGAAATTATTGCAACAAAATACGGTGTGCCGCAAGGATTCATGTTAGAGCCTTTGCTGTTCATTATATACATATATAAACGATGTAGTCGATATATGCCCGGAAGACTGTAGTATAAAAATGTTTGTTGACGATACACTAATATATGATAATTGACATAGCAGTGAGGAGGTAGAAAGAAAGATGAACGGGACACTAAATATAGTATAATGATGGATGAACAGAAATAAACTGGTAATGAATGGAGAAAAAAAAATATACATGTCGAATTGAGTAACCTCCTCCGTTTCGAAGTCGGTTAAAAAACTAAATTTATGATTGTGAAGAGTGCGAGGAAAGAATTGGGAGGGAATGTTGTTTTGAAATGAATAGATGGGAGCGAACTTGAACGTGTAGAAGTAATGAAATATTTAAATCCTCCGCCCCGGGCCGAGGCAGGGAACACTCGGGGCCCCCAAGTCCCTATAATTAACCCCCCCCCCCCCAGCCGGTACTAGAGGGTGCCGAAGAAGTGTAACCTGGTTCCTATCCGGACCGGATCACTCCACCGCGGGCTCAAACGGTATAAGAAAAACAAAAGAACAGCATGCAAGTTCGTGAAAATAAAAATAGTTAAAATAAAAACTGAAACTAAGCAAGAAAATATAGTCAAATAGGTGAATAAATAAATAAATATGTCGATCAAAAAGAGTCTTGTAGTAAAAATTAAAAACAAATAAATACAGTGAAATCAAAAATAAAATCCAAAGACATCACAAACATATAACTGTAAAGTAAAAGTGTATAAAAGACTAGGTAGTTAAGTGTAAAAATAAATAAATGAATAAATAAATAAGTCACAATAAATATAAAAGAAAGAATACGTGTCTCTCCGGGCTTGGCGCTTCCGCATCTTAACCTCCTGTTCCTCCTCGGCCGCAAAATTCCACTCACGGAGGGCGGCGGGCAGAGCAGGCGATCGTGAACATCGCTGCCCGCTCTGTCGCCGCCAGATGGAAGGGCGGAATCACGGCAAGGTGGCCCGCCGCCTCGGTAGAGATGGTATGGTATCCCCGTATGGCCCGCAGAGCCAGCCCGCGCCGCACTACGCTCTTTCAAAGAGTACCTGGTTACGCCGGCTGCCCTCGTGCGAGCGATGCCACACGGAGGCCCCATAAAGAGCTATCGACCGTACCACTTCCGCATATAAGCGGCGAACCCTCAACTCTGCCCCCCCCCCCCCCCGATATTGGGCACTAGCCGCACTAACGTGGCCGCTGTCCCCTGCATTCTGGGGGTCAGGAGGTCAAAGTGTTCTTTGAAGCGCGAGCGGCCATCGACAATCAGGCCTAGGTATTTCTTGGGGGGCTGATGTCGAGGAAGGTATCCACGACACGAATCCGAAGGTCCTGACTAAATGGCGTCCACGATCAAACCCAACCTCTGGATTTGCCTGACAACGCAGTCCAGGGTGGACTCAGCAAGGTGCCTGGTTCTCCTCCTGTGCTGCTATGCATAGCAGATGATACCCGTATCAGGAGGGAGGCAACCCCGCAGCACCGCATTAAACATGAGGTTCCGCAGGAGCGGTCCGAGGACCGACCTCTGCGAAACCCTGCAGTGCGTTTCCCTACTATGTGCCAACTGGTACCGGCTGGTAAGTACCACCTCCCTGCCGTGGAGATAGTCCCGAACCACCTTCAGGAGATAGGAGGGCACCTGGAAATATTCCAGCGCCGCCGTTATCTTCTTCCAGGGCAGGGTGTTGAAGACGTCGTGATAGGTCTGATCTAGTCAACAAAGATATATACACCTTACATATTTGTTATTTATTTATTTATCCGCTTATTTATTATTATTACATGTGTTACGTCCCAGCTTATCTGAGACTCTTTCTTGGGATCTTAGTATTCAATTAAAGAGCTAAAGCTCACCTTAACTGTATTCGCTAACGGGAAAGAGCAATTCGGGATTGCAATGATTGTTTCCAAGGTTTAGCATATAAATATGTATTGTTACAAAATAACGAGTTTATATTACAATATCGGTTTTGGGAAATCAAGTATACAATTAGTCAGGTACGTTACCGCTTGTCGGTCTTACAGTTTGGTTGTACCAGCTATCTGTTGTGGTCCCAGGGCTGTGCTGTTGCAAGGATCTGTTTGTCGGCAACTATCACTTGCGACACGGGTCTCTACTAATTAACAACGGACTTTCCTCGGTAACGCCGCGGCGCGCGTACGATTACTCTGTCCGTGACTACAATAATTTAGTATTTGACGACCAAAGTGCGACGCTGAGTGCGTGTTCGATTGACGATAAGGGTTCGATGTGATCTTAACCGATTATACGTCGGACTTTCGTAGGTAACGACAACGCGTGAAGTTAACCTGTCCGCGACTGCAAGTTTTCGGTAATCGCCACGATGATAACGTACTGACAGCGGAATAAAAGAGAGCTCCCTGGGGCGTGTCCACGGGTTTATATACTAGCTGATCCTCGCATGGCACGAGCCGTGTTCGGGAACCCTCGTTTTTGCATCCGTTGAAATCGGGAGGAATCCCAAGTTCAACGGATGTGCTGACGTTGAGTGCTGACGCCTATTTCGCTGATTCGCGGATCCCACGATTCGGTTCCCGAGAAACGGTTTCCGAAACGTGCGTCAAGCGCATTCCTAAAAGTATCTGATCCTAACTCTTCGCAATGCGAGGTCGATGAAAAGGGACACCGGCAGGGCCGGTTGTAACACATGCATTTTACATTTTACATATACAACTGTTAACACACACACACACACACACACACACACACACACACACACACACACA
>NW_026535284.1:148006-160133 GCF_026225885.1 Hylaeus anthracinus
ACACACACACACACACACACACACACACACACACACACACACACACATATATATATATATATATATATATATATATATATATATATATATAAGAGTATATATATATATACTCTTTTGTATCTAAAGCTAAAGTGATTTGAAATGAAATGAAACTAATCTCAATGAATTGAATTGAATTAGATTGTCCGAATTGTTAGATGTATTGACCGTAGAAAGACCCATGACCGTCCTAAGAAAGAAAGAAACCTGAAATGAAAAGAAAGTAAAGTAAGATTAGTAGTAGTAGAAAGAAAGAATGAAAGAAAGAAAGAAAGTAGGATAGAGATAAATGGAAACACGACCTCGAAGATGCTGATGAAGGTAGCTGCAAAGCTTACACCACCGGAAGGTAGATCACCATGAAGGCCTTCCTCCCGCGAAGTAAAGCTCCACTGGGGCAGATTCCGCGGGTGTGGAGATAGATCTGAAAGAAGAGAAATTATTAACACGGAGGATGTTGAAGGCATTGGATACATCGAACGACACAGCAATCAACACCCGCCCCCGAGCGACAGGCCTTTCCCAGAGGAGACGCAAACACTCCAACGCATCCATTGTTGAGCACCTTCTCTGGAATCTGTACTGGCTGTGGCTGAGGTCGGGACCACACCGCAACAGATGCCCGAAAAGGCGGGGAGCTATGATTCTTTTGAACAGCTGGCCCGCTTCGTTGAGCAGACACACCGGTCAGTACGCAGAGGGAGACTCTGCGGGTTTTCCACATTTTTGAAGGAGAACCAAGTACGCGTGCTTTCACACGCTGGGGAAGGTTCCCCGGTTCAGAGTAGGGTCCAAGGCGCTCCTATATGCCAGGCCGAGGACTTTCAAGGCCAGAAGCAACACGCCACCGGGGACTCCATCCGGGCTGGGGGCTCTCTTGCACCTAGCCCGTAGCTCCCCGAGGGGCCCTTTTTTTTTTTTTTTTTTTTTTTACGTGGGTGAAATGCTTTATGTATACCCCGACCTGGGGGGGGGGGGGGGGATTCGTGGACGGATGGCCGCCCTTAGGTGCGCCAATCCGGAAGCGTACCCACTAAAGGCCCCAGCTTGCGCAGTCCGCGGTCCCCAGGGACTCCTCTCATCGCGTGGCATCCTTCATTACATCAGCTGAGCACTTTTCTACTGTAAAAAGCTCAGCGGACAATTATTTTTGTGTAACTGTTACAGATAACTATAAGTTTACGAAGTTTTGTGGCGTCACTCCAGCGGACCGGACTGTCGTAAGAAAAGGGTTAAGACTTTTACACCACTGTTGTCTTGCAGAGATAGAGTTTGTTGTACGATTTATATTTGTGAGCTTATCGGCACCATCAGCGTTTATCGTCTGTTCCAGAGTTAAATCAATCGATTGTCTTGAACTTGGTTTGTTAGTTTTCTTCACAATGATATCTTTTCAAATTGTTCCCTAAAGTCGTGTAGAAATCCGTGTAGTAAATATCCGTGTCCATATTACACGGATACACGTACATATATTACACGGTTATTCACGTTTTTCATGTGTAAAGAAGCACGGAATTTATTAATTATACGTATACATGTGTTTTCTAATATCTATGTCTCGTAAAAGTTTTAACTGGATATACGTAACACGTGTACCCGTGTATTGGGTTGTCATTACGGTCTGAACGTCCGCACTGTTGAACACAGCACTTTAGCTGCGCGTAGTTGGAAAGCACCGAATTTTATATGGTGTTACACAGTGCCGTCTTTGCACTTTACTGGAAAGGACCTTCATGTATTGGCTGCTCATTTGTATTTCACATCTTTTTCTAGTTTCTTGCAGTTTTTTTTATGGGGATCTTCTATTTTTCTATGATTAGTCCTTAAGTCCTCCACTTTTTCATATACTTGACGTAATTTTTTTATTTTTTTGAAGTTTTGTATGGGGATCTCACTTCTTTTTACAAAGATAATTTGCATAGTGAATGACTAAATAAATTTTATATTATATGTATTGTATAGTACTAGTAGAGTTCATGGTGCGCGAAGCAGCTTTTGGCGCTGAACGTACTGAACATTGAACTGTAATAACAAGCACAGTTAACATCTTTC
Organism: Hylaeus anthracinus; assembly: GCF_026225885.1. NCBI lineage: Eukaryota > Metazoa > Arthropoda > Insecta > Hymenoptera > Colletidae > Hylaeus > Hylaeus anthracinus. Next base: position 150,098 of record NW_026535284.1, read on the forward strand.
GAAGAAAAATATGTATGCATTTTTAGCATTTCGTAGTCAAACTTGTTTTTCTAATCAAGTAAATCATCAACGGCTACCCATGTTGTGCACTTACCCTTTACCATACTCGTGTAATGACCATCGGAAATACTTTTGTCGTGGTGGAAAATCGCTGCCTTACATTTATAACAGTGATCCCCCATTTGTATTTTAGTAGTAGGTACTGCTTTGATGCAGAAATTTCCACTACTATTGTTCGTACTACTACACGTTGTTCCACTACTATTCTGATCGAACAAAAGTAATTTCCCAATAAGAATTTGTTTGGAGGCAGTTATATTAACTTTCTTCATTATGTTTGAATTTGACTATCACAATTATTGCAAGGACCTCTCAGATTTATCCATCCTGTGAAATGGTGTTTTATTATATCTTGAAATTCAATTAATTTTTTAAGATCTTGAGCAATGCAAGGTGTAGTACACAATTTGTACTGATATTACAATATATAGAAGAAGAGATCAGTTTCAGTGCTTTAAGTTTCCAAAGTACGCAGAATGCATGGCAGAAAGTTTTGTTACAAGGAATTCAAATGTTAAAGATGAAGTGAGAAATAGGAAAAATATATTCACTATTTGTAACGCACAATTTATTTAATTACAATATATAGAAAAAGAGATCAGTTTCAGTCCTTCAAGTTTTCAAAAATATATCCTTCACTCAGATAAAATACTAGAATTTCACAGCGACAGCTCCTACTTTTGGAGAGCATAAAAATACTGTTGCTTCGTCAGCAAATTATTTGCTTCATGAAATAAGCAATTCATCCATTCGTTTCCTCTTATTGGAATAACTGTAGCTGCTTAGATCAATCAGAGACTGTGGAAACAGAAAATGCACAAAAATTAACAACAATAGTACATATACATAAGCGCACAAAACTACTTATCAAATAATGGTAAACACTATCTACTTTTAATTGTGAATTTTACTTACTCTTTTATTGATGATGTTATATGCTCCTCTTCTTGTTGTAATAGGTAAAAAATATGTCGCACTGCTAAAACAACTATGATGGTTTTTTAATGCGTGCACTTATGTATTACGAGGCAACATTATTGTCTCTTGTGCATTATTTTTTGCAGTATCTAGTAGTACTTTTTGTCAGTATCTTAATGTTTTTATTATTTTATGCAAATCAAATAACTTTTTCAAATTTCGGCCAGTTCTTTAGCAATGCGGACTTGAATAAAACCTGTTCTTATTTGGTTTTAATGAAAACGAGTGATTAGATAGACCTAGTGTTCTATAGGTTATTACATTCCGACTTACCTTGTTGGCCATATGTGCCCAATGATAAAATAAAATATAAAAATTGCCATTTATTCTAGACACTTTACTATATACTTTTTATCTGTATTTTAATGTTTTTATAATTTACTTGTAGATCAATCAACTGGGAGGTGCCATGGTGGAAAATACTACTGCCATTCAACGTGTGAAGGATTCAACTCCTGTCAATGGTGCCCAACAAACTACAGGAGAAAAGAAATCATTTACACCATATTCAGAAGACCAATATAATTCAAATAATGATTTTTACGTAGATCCTGATCATCTAACACTATGGCAACATCCAGTTACTACATTGAATTATTTCTTTCGAGAATTGTTTGTTAATTTACTCAGTTTAGGAAAAAAAACATTGCATTACAGAAGAATAGTCTGGACTATAATATCGATAACTGCATTGTTTCTGATGTTCAGTAGGATTGTTGGTCCACACCAAGAGGTATATTATTATTATTATATATATACATATTATATACTCGTTGTTGCTCCTTAAAAGAAACAAACGGGGCTATATTTTCAATTTTTTCAGATTTTTAAAACCGTGCCTGCTATAAAAACAATTCATTTGTTTAAAAAAAGTTAGCAAAAAGTAAACATTTTTTTTAATCGAAACATTTTTAGTTGATACTCCGTTCTTTTCCGTATATGGTCCCAAACGACCATTCTCGTTTGTCTATTAATTCAAGACCTATAATATTTGAAAAATGTAGCATTGGTTTTATACACGTTTGTAAAACCCATGATTTCTCAAAATTTTGAAAAATGTTTGAGATACGTTTAACCATCACAAAAAACTACAACATACTCAAATTTGCCAAAAATCTGAGATACTGCTCCATTTAGTGTTTGATTTCACGTGGAATAATCCTAGGTTGTGTTTCCGTCGATGATCAATAGTTTATGAGATTTTTAACGACTAATATACTGTTTTATCTTCAGACACGTTTAAAACCTTAAAATTTGTTATTCTTATGTACTACAAATTATCGAAACTTTTTAGGCATTTTGACTTGGTTTTTTCAGTGGTCAATGTTACTGAAAAAAATGTTGAAACCTTTTTTGAGCGAAAATTCACATTTTACAATTTTCAGAATACGATATTTAAAATAGAAAAGACACGATTGTGGCCAAACAGCTGAATATACCTTATATAGTATATACCTTTCTGAAATCATCTCAACAGCTAGATAAGATTAACAAATGTGGCGTTCCATTTAAGAAAACATTTATGATCTTGAAATTTCATAAAAAATTAGGGTAATTATAGAGAACAGGTACATCCTCTCCGATTTCGATGATTTTTGAATATGTTTTACAAATCAACATTTTGAACTACTTTTTTCGATACATATAACCATCGCTCAGGCTTGGTTTCCGAGATATTTGCAAAATATCATTGCTTCTACTACAATGAATATTGCGTATAGCTACGCGTCTGTGACAGTGTGTGTGTGTAAGCGTTCAGTCGTCGATTGTCTAGGCTCGGAATATACGTACGCGTTTGTGAGTTCCCGTAATTTCGAGGCGTATAATTTTCGTGCAAAATCATTTTACAAAAATTGAAAAGCATATATGTCTCAATTATACGGATGCTTGGAGGCTGGACCTCTCAGACCCCCCGTCGCGCGGGGGGCTGCGCCCCCTCGACCCCCCGCTAAACTATAAACACCCCTCAGGCTAACCATGTACACACCTGAGTGGTGCGCTGCAGTACTTGTTATTGGGGGCTTCGCCTCCAAACTCACGACGGGGGGCTAGCCCCCGGAGCCCCATTTTTTTACTGTACGAATAAAAATCATGCGCTACTTCATATGAATGAATGAGTCGAAACAGATTGAAACACGAGCCGACCGACGAATGATAGCTAACGCATACAGACTCACAGACGCGTACGTATATTCCGAGCCTAGACAATATACGACTGAACGCTTACACACACACTGTCACAGACGCGTAGCTATACGCAATATTCATTGTAGTAGTAGCAATGGTATTTTGCAAATATCTCGGAAACTAAGGCCGAGCGACGGTTATATGTATAAGAAAAAGTTGTTCAAAATGTTGATTTCTACAACATATTCAAAAATCCTAGAAATCGGTGAGGATGTACCTGTTCTCTATAATTACCGATTCTTGCATTTTTCCGGGTGGGTTGTAATCTCTTCGTACGAGGATCCTCATATAATTGCGATCGAACTTCGCTCGCCTATGGCGAGCTTGTTTGATCGTTTAATTATATTTCGGACCTCGTTCTCGAGATTACAATGTACTTGTTTAGAGGTTGCAATTTTTATCTTTTGAACAACATTCTTCCATTTATTTTTATTTATATTTTATAACAATTGTTTCAACAGGTTTTATTAGACATTGTATAAAGAAAACTATATGCTTGTACTTTCTTTCTGTAAAGTTATAAAATAATATAAAGTAACATAAAGTAACATAAAATAAACCTTCGTGTTTCTTTGGCATTTCTTAATCTAATAATACCGCTTCCGAGAAACTGTATTTATCCGCTACAACTGGTTTGTTATAGAATTTTGCAAAAACACTTGAGTTTTCTGACCAACCTTTGTTGAGAAGTCTGTCCTGATAATCTCCCTGCAATCAATTTGAGATGCTGCGCTCTTAGGTGTTGCTTCGTACTGCACATGTAAAGTAATAAATTAGGATCAGGTCCCATAATCATTGGTTTCTCTACGAGCATTTTCTGATAGATGGGGTACCAAGGTTGATTTTTCCTATCTGGTACCACTAAAATTCCTTCCGCCTTGTCGGCCTGTATTTTAACTAAAACCCTTAAAATTACCGCGAATGGCGGAAACGCATAAAATTTTAAGTGTGTCCATCCAACTGTAAATGCATCTACTTCTTCACATTGTTTTTCCGGAAACCACGAAACGAACCTTTTGCATTTTTTGTTTAACTTTGATACGAATAAGTCAACTTCCGGTGTTCCGAATTTACTTGTGATTTGACTAAATGCCGAATCACATATTTCCTATTGCGCGTCCTCATTCTTCAGTCTAGATAACGCGTCCGCTTCGGCGTTCGATTTTTTTGCTGTATATGATGCAAATAACTGTAGCGGACTGCGCGGCATAGTTCTAGGAACTGTGACATACAATGTATAAACGAAGTCGATGGCACGGCGGCGTCTGGCAATGAGTTCATCATGGCCAAAGTATGTAATGTTTTGATAGTGACATTACAAAGCCGCTGACCGTTAATGAGGAGAGTCTTTTCCTCCCCTTCCTGGTTGCTCCTTGAGGAGCAACGGGTCGGGAGTTCGACGAGCCAGTCGATAACCAGAGGTCTATAACTGAACATCGTGTGTGAGACTGAATAATAAAGTTTACCTTTGTTATTGTTACATACATTTCGCCCATACGATTTATTTACCCCACATAACATCCTAAATAACCTTATATTTTTATTTTCTGCCCACTGCCAAATTTCTCTAGCTAGAGTATTATATATTACGTGTCTTGTACCTCCCATTTTATTGACATATGCAATAGCTGTTGTATTGTCCACTCTTAGCAAGATTTGACAATTCTTTTTATCTCTCGCGAGTTTCTCTAATGCTAACTTAACTGCTAATAACTCTTTAAAATTGATATGGTAATTTATTTCCGAACTATTCCAAAACCCGTACACTTTGTTTTTCTTATCTGTTGCTCCCCACCCCGATCCCGACGCATCTGTTTAAATTGTAAGATTGTAATTATGTATTCTTATTTGTCTATCTGCTGATGGTACCTTTTTTATCCACCAGTCTAGGTCCGTTAGGATTGGGGCTGGTATATTCATTGTTCGTCTGTAGTCGTGTTTGTTTCTTAATAGCGCCTTTATTTTCTCTCTCTCTAGAACCTTCGTGTATAGCCACGCCTGTTCCACACCTGGACATGCTGCTGTTAGCTTACCGATTAAGCAGGCAAGCTCTTTGATTCTGCATCGCTTCTTTCTTTTAAGACCTTGCAGCAATTCTCTTAACTTTATTCGTTTCTTTCTTGTTAATTCTGTGGTAAACTTAATTGAATCTATTGTGAATCCTAGGAACTTATACCTAGTTTTTGGTGTGGTGCACGACTTATTCTCGTTTATTAAAAAACCTAAACTCTTAAGTAATCGCTTCGCTGCTGTAACATTTTCGCTACATTGATCGAAGTCTTTTTCTGCGCAAAAATAGTCATCTAAATACATAACCGAACAATAACCTGCCATCTCAATTTACTCAATACTGGTTTCATTACTTTTGTGAAAATAAAAGGAGCGGTACATAATCCGAAAGGCAAACAAGTAAATTCGAATAGTGTTCTACCAAATTTAAACCTTAAGTACTTTCGCGACTCTTCGTGGATCGGTATTAAATAGTACGCATCCTGTAAATCCAGTGTGTACATGAAGTAATTTGGAAAAACCAATTTCTTTGCCATATTCAGATCCTCCATTTTAAAATGTTTTGCATTAATAAACTTATTTAATCTTTTTAGCTTCAATATAAACCTATGTGTACCATCTGGTTTTTGTCGTAAGAAATAACTTGAAAGAAATTGATTTTTCCCGGATTTGCACTTCTGAATTGCGCCTTTTAATATTAATTTATTTATTGCTTCAATATAAGCGTTTTCTTCGCCTGCTCTTATTTCGACCGTAGCAGGTTTCTCCTGTCGCGGTTTTCTACTAAATTTAATTTTATGACCCCTTATGTTATTTAACACGAATGCATCTTTTGTGATTTTTTGGCACTCGCTTTTGTAAGCTTGTAGCCTGCCTGCTATACCTACATTTATTTGTAGTTTCTCGGTCTGTGTTTTTGATGAGATTGTTTTCGATCGCTTGTTTGCTGGGGATACTTCTTCTGCCTGAAGTACAACCGACGTCGGCCCTGTTGGCTTACACCTAAACCGCCTATATGCAGAGCCGGGCGCCTTCCCTGAAGGCTCTTTGTGTTTATATCCCTTCCTATTAACGGCATTTCTCTTGTAATTTTCTTGGATATTTTCTCAACGGCTTCTGCCTCCTTGAACTTCTGTCCTAAATCTTCACCGAATAGGAACTTATCTGTTTTCCCTTCAGATACTAATGTTTTACAGCCTTTTGTAACTCCTTGCGCTATAAACGCCTTCCTTGATTTTGATTATTTGTACATTATTTCCAGCAATTCGGTTGTGTCCTTCAGTCGTTCAACAAACAGCTCCTGATCAATGTACTCTTTCTCTTGAGTATGCTTAGCAACGAGCCCAATGCCGTCAAGGATGTTCCTGCTAAATTCTGTATTTCCATCATATATGTATCTCTTTTAATGGCACTTTCCTTCATTGCGCCTTTTATTTTCGCATTTAGCAGTGGCGGGTCCAAAAAAGTTGGTTTTTTGTACATCTTGATGATTTTCTCCCTTTCTTCTTCCGCCAGGCAGTTTTGTATCCAGTATTTCTATCTGCTTCTAAGTGATGAATGAATAAATAAACACTTCCTGAGCCTTCGAGTTTTGAGGATCGTCTCCAAGTAGACTCAGTAATCTCTCATCTACTTCTGGTTTATTTTCCTTATTTTCGTCTTTGTTTCCTTCTTTGTCGCCCTTCTCGACATCCTTGTCGCTATATTTACCACGCTCTTCAGATTCGTTAATATCTCTGTTGATTCCAGACATAACCTCTTGACCGCCTTCGACAATACGCAAAAACTCAGAAGGTTATTTTATTAACCATATAAAACTAGTCTGCCTTGCCCCGCTGTGCAAGTTCACTAGTATATGTTAGTTGCTAAGCGACATCCACTTTCTTGGTTTTTTCAATATCGTAATCTAACCTGTCTCTCCCTAGCGTGCAAGCCCGCTAGTATATCAAAACTAACTGTAGTTTGTCTTGATCCTCTGTGCAAGCACACTACATTGATTTTAAACCTCACAAACCACGACGTCCGTTTGCCGTTGGCCTATCGTGATTTTGGAATTTCCTGTCAGTCAATTTCGGTTCCTTAACCGGCAACCTAACCTGTCTTGCCCCTATGTGCAAGCTCGTTAGTTTCGAATTACTTGTTTCACTCGTGAACTCTTAGTAATATTCCCATACCTGAACATTCCAGCTCTACAGCTTCGTTACATTCCATTCGCTTTCACTTCCACCGGATTCACTCTGCGAGCTCTCGCTCGCCGATTCTCGACCTTCTTCCTCGATGTTGTATTGAACTATCTTTATAGATTCCTTCAGACGCTTTATTTCGTCCCTGAGTTTGTCTACTTCACAATTCTTCCTCTTCATTTTGTTGCTTTCTTCACGTCTCACTTAGTTGTTGCCTCTAACGCACAACAAAAAGGAATGACGAGCTCAGGCCAGAGGAATAGATGGCAGAGCTGGGGTTTTTGTCTCACTCTGAAGGTTGTGGCATCTAGCGGGCACGGGAGGGAACTACATTGTAATCTCGAGAACGAGGTCCGAAATATAATTACCCTGAAGTTATCCAAAATAGACAAAGTTATTTCCTCCCAAAGTTGTTTCTCGCCCTTTACAATGGTTTATTTGATCATTTCTTGTGAGTTAAAAGAATAATACAGTTTATTGTGTATGCTAAGACAGTGATTAATATTTTATCTACAGAGGAAAGGGGATAGGTCCAGCCATTCTTTTGTTTTTCATATTATACACAAGACAAGGAATATAAAGATACTTAAAACTACATTAACAAGGAGCATTACTCAATTGTAACACACCGATTTTAATGAAACTTGGCACACAGGTAGAGCATTGAAGAATATAAGACACGACATTTTTTTCTATCTGCTGATATTTATATTTTAGGGGTGAAGTAATAACGGAGATGGAAATAATGTTAAATATGAAAAAAATTTGGTTGTTAATAAACAATAACATGCTCTGAATAGAAACGGTACTAAAACATAGGTGGCGGATACTGTATCCAATTATATCATTGTACTCTTGTACACCGTGTTTAATGTCGTGTGCTGACTTTTGTTTATTTGACTAAATAATAGTATAAACTACAATATACATCAAATTTTGTAGCAGAATTCGACAGAACCTACAACTTTTTACAGTGACAATGTAAGCATGAAACACATGTAAAAATGACTTTTCTTGAAAAAAGTCGAGAAATCTTACTTTTTCATCGTCAGGGAATGATATTTACATATGTCTGAATGATCTCCATGCTAATTAATATTTCATATAAGAATATGATTTCTTAAATTATTTTTTGCCAATCATCGGTGACTGACACTTAATGTGTTAATGCATTAGATTGTCCAGGATAAAAGTTGCGCTATAGAGCAGGAGATACCGTGTCTCGTAAGTCATTAATCATCTAAACCAGCAATTGAGCATGTGTCATTTATTTTTCAGTTCCTAGTCTACTACGAAGTTTCATTATAATCGGTGCGTAAACATACAATAATAATAAAAAATTATGCGAAGATGGTATTTATTATTATTTGCTATATTTTTATGTTTTAATTTTAAGGCTTCTTCATCATATTTTTGTATCGTAAAAGTACATCGAAATGTATGAAACTATTATTAAATTTTCTAATAATATTATAAAAATATGCATACATTTTTTAATTATTTAATTATTTTAGTAATAGCGTAGTCATTTTTTGTTTGTATCTTATTATCAAAGCCCATATATTATTTACCTGCTGTACCTGTCACGAACGTAAACAGAAAAACCTTGAATTGCGATCATTTTGATTACCTTTCACTATTTTTTTTTAGTTCAATATGTAGAATATGGAATAATACAAATTTTGTATAACTTATGTATACTTTCTTCATTATTTTAGGTAGAAGCTAAAATTAAAATTATGAAATATTTTCATATTTTCAGATTTTAAAAACATGGGAAACAAAAGTGCTATGGTGGTTATATTGGATAGGTTTAGGTGTTCTTTCCAGTGTAGGCCTTGGAACTGGCTTACATACTTTCGTACTTTATTTAGGACCACACATTGCAGCTGTTACTATGGCTGCATATGAATGTGGTGCTCTTAATTTCCCTGAACCACCATATCCCGATCAAATTATATGCCCAACTACAATTGATCCAAAGTGGACAGCAGGGATATTAAATATTATGAGAAAAGTACGTATAGAAGCTATGCTTTGGGGTGCTGGCACTGCTCTTGGCGAACTACCACCATATTTTATGGCTAGAGCTGCTCGAACTAGCCGACAAAATAATAGGAATGAAAAATTTGATCAAGAAGATTTGAAAGAGTTGGAAGCTTTAGAAGCTTTAGAAAATGGTGAAAATGTATCATTGCTGATTCGCGTAAAAATAACTATGAAACATTTCGTACAAAAAGCAGGTTTTTGGGGAATTCTTGCCTGCGCTTCGGTAAGTACATTATCTTATGAAACATTCAATTTTCTTACAATCGGTAATATTATCATAGTATAACATGATTTTGTAGAAACGAATAGAATTTCTTCTAATACACTGACGGACAAAATTAAAGGGACACTTTTTTAAAACGTCATATCTATGGGAGTTTTCAACCGATTTTGGGGAAACTTCGCGAGGAGTAGTTTTGAAGTGTCCTCTAAATGTGCGCAAAGTTGCATTGGCGAGGGTTGATACGAAGTGGTTAATTCACCCCCGTAAAGAGGGGCACGTCGAAAAACGCCGCTTCTGAGGAGGCCAGGGGTGACGAAAGGGGTTGAAAAAATCAAAAAAAATCTTT
>NW_026535284.1:160533-199426 GCF_026225885.1 Hylaeus anthracinus
AAAGATTTTTTTTGATTTTTTCAACCCCTTTCGTCACCCCTGGCCTCTTCAGAAGCGGCGTTTTTCGACGTGCCCCTCTTTACGGGGGTGAATTAACCACTTCGTATCAACCCTCGCCAATGCAACTTTGCGCACATTTAGAGGACACTTCAAAACTACTCCTCGCGAAGTTTCCCCAAAATCGGTTGAAAACTCCCATAGATATGACGTTTTAAAAAAGTGTCCCTTTAATTTTGTCCGTCAGTGTATATTGTATGATAATTAACTACATTTTTATTTGCATATACGTTTAAAGGACAGTGTTAAATAAAGATATTCGTACTCTATGAAAACTTAGTGATTTACTTTTAGAAAAACAAAATCATTTTTAGATTCCCAATCCATTATTTGATCTCGCCGGCTTGACATGTGGTCATTATCTAATTCCTTTCTGGACATTTTTTGGCGCTACACTTATAGGAAAGGCTGTTATAAAAATGCATATTCAACAGCTTGCAGTAATAATAGCATTTAATGAGGAGCTGCTAGATAAATTTATCAAATTATTGGTAATTATACCATATGTTGGTTCAAAATGTCAAGAGCCTTTGAAAAAATATCTTATTCAACAAAAACAAAAATTACATGATAAGTCATCCACGGTATGAGATTTCTTAACTTAAATTGATTACATTTTGTGGAATATATTTGGAAATTAGTCAATATACATTTTATTTACAGGATGGAACAACGACAATTTCATGGTTATTTGATAAATTTGTAATATTGATGGTTTGTTACTTTTTAGTGACAATTATTCATGCACTCGCAAGGAACTATCATCGTAAGCGTACTAAAATATCTACCGATTAAAAGTAAACGACTATAGGATATACAATGTAAACGTAAAATGAATTATTAAACAAATTGCGGATGAAATTGCTGTTATAGCACGATATAAATAAGGCATTACAGATAATAATTCGGCCAAATTTTTGAATGCACAAGTCCATTTCTGCAGTGTAAATAAACTGTCAAGATTAAAGAACAAAATGTTTAATTTTTTTTTTAATTATACGTTTGGTAAATGATTTCTTAACACTGGAAATACGTTCGCGAGTATGGATTGGATGTGTATGTACATGAATCTGTACATATATACGTATGTTAACATAACTTGACATAAATTTTTTGAAGATACCGCAATTTACAGTTTCAGAATTCTTTGTAGAACTTATAATATCCAAAACTGTGTATAATGTGTCTAAGTGTGACGCAAGTCCATATATGGTACATGTACTTTTTATAAGAATTATATAAATGATTATATTAGGTATTAATAATAATCATTAAATACATTTATCAGTATTCCATATAAGGAAAGTGGAGAAATATTTCCATAACGTAGTGTGTATGGAATTAAAAAATCACTTTTGACTGTTGATAAAAGTTCTTTTTTATTTCTTTTTGCATAATTTCCTTTGTTTTTATACTTAAAAGCGCATAAATCTAATTCGATAATTCTGATTAATCTTTCCAATACGAAACGAGGGATACATACATAACAAATTATTTAGGGAACAATAATTAAGTTCCTTGTTTATGTTTTTAAAATGACAGTAATGTGCAACATTTGTATATGTATTAAACAAATTTGTCATGATTTGATATAAATAATTACATTTGTATAACAAATGATTGCTCCAGTTGATAAATTGAATAATTTTTAGTTAATAATACTGAATCATTCTTCATATGGATCATTTTTAATTGTATACCTCTATTATATATAAACATTTCCCCTTTTTCCACTGTAATGCATTTACTAAATACATGTGTTGAATTTGTAATTTATGCATATTTTAAAAACAAAATTAAATATACCTTGGAGATAAAACGTTTTAAGACTCATTTATTTTATTTTAAAGCTTTTCATTATTTTAATCTGTATAATCGATCACATATGACATTCCTGTTTGTGACAATAACCTATATATGCATATTGGATTATAGTCACATTTAATAAAGTAACTCTTTAACACATTTGCGACGACATGATCCTTCGATGATCAAGTAATGTTCTAATTTGACGGCCCGAGTTAACAATGTGTCATTCTTTGATGTTTCTATCGTGCAGTGTATTTCATTGTTAGATCACGGTACCCAAAATGTTTTTAATGGCGCCATAGAAGACCAAAATATATATTTTCAAGTATGACTATCTTAAATGAACATGTGCGACGCAGTTTTACAATATTAGCATAGCTTATTTAATCACGTTGAAAAAATATTGACAAGAAAATAACTGTAAAGATAAGTGTTTTGAATGTATCAGGTCTTTAGACCAGGTGTAAGGGAAAAATAATTATTGAGAGACGACACCTGTTTCGACCTTTGGCGCGGAGTGGCGCGGGGCGCGTTTCTCCACTCTACCTTTTCAACGCTCGGCACTGACTTATCTCATCTTATCTACATACAACGTTGCCCAGTATGTTCATCTGTTTCCCTGTCATTGGAACGCGTTAACTACCCTATAGGAATAGACAAGAGAGCGACGGAAGAGTCGACTTCGACGTGGCAACGAGACCCAGGACGTCTTCGGAGCATTCATTTCCGTTTGGTGTCGAGGATCGACGGGCATCGACACTCTCTTCTTCTCCGTATCGCCTTCTAAAGTGAACGATCACGTAAAGGCATTAGATGTTTAGTATTTTAATTCCGTGTGTTTTTGCTAAGCCATTTATTTGGCAAATGTAATAAAATATTGACTCTCAGTAGCGCATTTTACGTACAAATATAAAATATTGACTTTTAATAGCGTATTTCCTTACACAGGGTGTTAAAAAAAACCATTCAATATTTATATGGTATACAGTGTGTTTCGTTTATTTAGCAAAGTAAATATCTCGTGACGCACAGAAGTTACGAAAAAAATTTATTTGCAAAAATTGTTCGGTTTGTAGGGTACAATCATATGATGTCATTTTTTTCAGGCCTGGAATAGTAGGGAGGGGGAATTTCAAAGTCAAAATAAGTTTTTTAAATGGAACTATATATTTTTTTTTTCATGGCCTGACAGCTTTTTTCAAAAGCAATTCAACGGTATATCACATTATTTAATTTGCTGTTTCCAAACATTACAAATTATATTATAAAGTTGTAACGTTTTGAGTAGGTAATGGTAGGACATATTGGGTTGCCGCGGCTATTAGCTGCAACACTGTAAACAAAGATCGACCTTCTTATGTCTCCTGAAGCATCTTAAGTTATAAAAAAAAAATGAATACAATATTTATAGTTTATATCATTAGAAATTGTTTGAATAAATTAACAATGTTTCCTATTCTTGGCACTGTTGGCATTTGTTGACAAGGATGCCGTCTATGAAATTCCCGAGTCACTTCGGCATAGGATAAATATCTATCACCACGCAGACAAACTAATTTGGCTTTTACCTGAACTGTTAAGTACATTTTTTGGAATTCAATAATTTCGAAAGCACCGATCAGAACTAATCTCTAGTGTGGGAATGCGCACAGGTAGACAAGTTAGCGAAGAGGGGCAAGAGCTCGAGTGGAGAAGGTGAGCAGCGAAAGGCACCAGGAAGAAGGATCGCCACCCGACAAGATGGCAGTTTGAATTATCGTTGTGACGCATAACTTACGCGGCGTAAGGTTGTACGTAACCGTGTAATAAAGTCATTACTTATAGTATACTCTTGTGTTATTATTGGTGGGTTAGCACATCTAGTATTGCACTTTCTCAAAATAAATGAGACTCGAGCCAAATATCACAACTCATCAAAACAAATGACAACAGTGTTCCAGCTAATAGCCGCGGCAACCTGATATGTCCTACCATTACCTACTCAAAACGTTACAACTTTATAATATAATTTGTAATGTTTGGAAACAACAAATTAAATAATGTGATATAGCGTTGAATTGCTTTTGAAAAAAGCTGTCAGGCCATGAAAAAAAAAAATATATAGTTCCATTTAAAAAACTTATTTTGACTTTGAAATCCCCCCTCCCTACTATTCCAGGCCCGAAAAAAATGACATCATATGATTGTACCCTACAAACCGAACAATTTTTGCACATAAATTTTTTTCGTAACTTCTGTGCGTCACGAGATATTTACTTTGTTAGATAAACGAAACACATTGTATATGGCACTCTACTGAGTAAACAAGCTTTAGTAAACATAGGTCGAAAAGTCAACTGTTTCTGAGCTATAAACATGTTTGTTTATTATCATAATTGACTTAATACTGAGTTTTCGATGTTTACAGAAGGTTTTCCACGTGCCCACCTTATATTTCTTCACACGTTTGGCATCTTCTTTTTACAGAGTTTCGATGACAAGGTGTAAGTGAACCTGTTTCACAAAGATGGTAGTGAAGTTTTTGAAGCAGCATGTAAGAGGGAACTTTTCGATTAGAAAATTTTTTCACGTAAATACGTTGTGCAGCTAAAGCACTTCCATTATCACGGCCATACATAAAATGCATATCTGCCACTTCTTCATTCGCATAATACACTGACATTTTCACGATACTTTGCAACTGTGTAATATCTACAATCGCCGATCCACAACTGACAATTCCTCAATGAGATATACTGTTAGCACTTGAATAAGATAATTCAGAACACGATTTATAAGCACTAAAATAAACATCGCAAGCAATGGAAACAAGTAAGTCAATCATGATATTAGCAAACAAAAGGTTGACCTTTCGACCTATGTTTATTAAAGCTTTTTTACTCACAAGGGAACATACCGAACGTCCGTCTCCGATTTTGATGGAACTTGGTGGATGCATTAAGCAAGTAAAAATAAGGCATACGTACTTTTTTATAGCTCCCCTTAAATTTTCAGCAGAAAAATGCTATCTCGAAAACTACAATAGATATAAGAAATCTTTTTAGGGAAAAGTTTCATAGTTTTATGAGGTAAAACAAAAAGTGGTCACAGATTTTGTAAAACGTAATTTGTTTATAACGAAAAGATTTTTGTTACATTATTTTAAGAGATATACAAATTTATATAGTGACAAAAATGAACGGAACTTTCTTTCTGAATCCATTCATATATAATATGATACATTTTCCTCCTACAGTTTTGTAAATTTTCATATAACATTGTACGCAGACCGCGCGAATCCACCAGGCTATGGTCGCACGTGAAATACATATGTTCATGTATAGACAAACGGGCGGCTATTATTATGAGATACATATGTATTAAAAATTACAGGATCAGCTAAAATTATTGTAGGTTTTTTTATCCTGTACACATAAGGTATGAACGTCGCAGATTCATCGCAAGGGCAGGGATTCGAACCGCTGCTGAACCCTAACCCAAACCCGGTTAATGAAGGAAAGGTTACTGTAACCCATACTAACCACGAAGGAACGGTTCTTGAATTGTAGGAAGAGCGGGTTAACCTGCTTGGAGTGGGTTACTAGTAGAAGAAGACATCCTAGACATTCAGTCAAGTCAAAGATATATGAACTTGCATGCAAAATTCAAATCAAATGAAACTAGATTGTTTAAAATGTACGAGTATATAATGAATGTAGGATTGATTAATTTTAGAATGTTGTGTGACGGGGCAGACTTTTTCTGCCCGTCACGAAAGCACCCTGACCCCCGAAAGGGCCTCGCTCCCTCCTCGGCGGACACCCCAGGCCGGAGGTGGTCCGCGAGAGTGGAGGGATGAGAGAACCGTGGGCCCTAGACCCCCCCCCCCCCCCCCGTGATAGGGCCGTGTCTTCGCGTGAGCGCGGCAAGTCGCCGGGGGCGGCGTCTTCCCCCCAGGTTCGCGGTGTGGCCACCACCGAGAGGACTGACCACCCTCGGAAAGCGGCTTCCAGAGCGGCGGACCACGGATCGGCCGATCGAACTCCTCGCGGAACCACCTTCTTCCAGGTTGGGAACCCCGCGAGGCCCTTTTGGGACTCCGATCGCGGGTCCCTCACGAGGAGTGTCCGAGACCGCTGCGTGGTTGCCCACCGGTCAATCGGCGGGCCGGTGGAAGGACCCCGTGAGTTTTTTTGATTCCCCGCCCCTAGGGGATCGCCGACTGCAGGCGACCCCGCGAGGGACCTCTCCCTCGCGGCCATGGTCGACCACATGGCCTCGAGCGAGAGGTCGTGGAAAGCGGCGGTCACCTTTTGCGAGGAGGTTATGTCGCAGAAGGAGGCCGACGAGCGAGCCCGGGAAAGAGACCCGGGCTCGGCAAGGAGGAGATGGGCGCGGGGACGTCCCTCGCGCCGGCGTACCCCCCTGCGTGGGGGTATGAATAGTGGGGAGCCGCGAGGGGCGCCCCCGCGACGACAGGTGCCTCGCATGGAGGCGGTGAATGTGAGGAGCCGGGGCTTGAGCTGACCCTGGCCCCCTGAGGGGGTATAATTCCCCTCGAGACGGGCCAAGGTTGTGTGGTCGGCCCGTCCCCACTTGGACCAACGGGTCCTGTGGGAGCGCATGGGGGGTGGGGTGGGGAGGATCGGGGCGTGCCGGATCACGCCTCCGACGACCTTCCCTTACCGATGTCGGCGTCTTCTTGTCCTGGCGTTCAGGAAGCTCTTTGTTTCCTGAACCAGTACGGACACGAAGATGCCGGGGGCTATGGGTGGACCGAGCGGGGGCTCGGGAAGCCCATTCCGACGGCCTCAGGGATGGGGACAATGGGCGGGTCCCTCCGCCCGGGGTCTTATAGAGTAGGTAGTGGGGGAAGCTAACACCCTCCCCCCGGGATTCATGTAAGCTGGGAAGCCTCCTGCGAGTACTCGCGTGATCCAGCCGCTTCCCATGTAGCTTAGGTGGGTGTGGGGTTTTAGTGGGTAGCCATCGCGGACGGGCGCGCCTTTGGCGCTCCCCTCCCCGATGTCCCACATAACTTCGGTTTTTCCCCCAGGGAAACCGAGGTATGCGTAACGCATTTCCCCACAATAAAAAAAAAAAAAAAAGACGACCGCGAGAACTCCAGTCGCGACCGCGGAAACGGGCAGCGGATATTCGTCGCGAAGAGAGTCTGATGAGAGGGAGAACAGCGACGCGCTTTCGTGGGCTCTCCCCTCTCCCGCGGCGGATCGTCTATCCGCACCCCTCCCATCGAGGCCCGCACCAACGTCGAGGAGAGCAGGCGATCGCGCGGTAAGAAGTGACGAAGCGCGGCGCCAGAGAGGGGAGATGCGTCACCGCAGACGCTGAAAAGTCGCGGCCGCGAAAAAGATAACCGCGCTCACCTTCCGAAACCCTCGCAAGGCACAGACAGCGAGGACCTTCCGTCTCGTGCCGCTACGCCCCCTCAATCGAAAAAGGATAGGGGGCGCGAGGGCAATCAAGGAGGGAAAAATCACTGCAGCAGCCCGGATTTCTCCAGCCTGGAGCTGCGAAGAACAGCGCCTTTTAAAGGGCCCGGTGTGATTCCCCGCACACCAGAAAAAAAGAAGAGATCCGCCCCCTTCAGGACGAGCCTCTCCCTACGCACTCCCGCCGAAGGGAGTATAGTAGTGACGAAAGGTTGGAAGAACGGAGTCGTGACCAAGGTCACGGCCGCCGCGCCCACCCGCGATCTTCTCGGGAAACCTCGGGGGAGAGATCGGACCAAGGGGCAGGTGACCGCCGTTGCCGGCCCCGACGTCGACACTCCCCCAAACAAACAGTCAAACGACGAGATGACCGTCGTCATCGTCGCCGTCGCAGTCCCTCCACGGATCAATCTACGGAGGAGGCCCCGAGCAGCACCAGTTCTGGGACTAGTCGCAGCAGTTCCGATACCGATTCCACGGTATCAAACAGCAACACTAGTCGCGAATCCTCCCGCCGCCGCAACTCCTCTCGACGCTCTCGCCGACGAAGGCACTTGCCCACGGTCCGAGCGGTCGAGATATTGAATCGGTTGCGACTTTCTTTTGAGGACGGGGATCCGGCTGAGCCCTTTCTTAGGCAGCTGGCTCAGGTAAATAAGAGCGGTGGTATTACCACCGTGGAAACAAATATCGGTCGTGGCGTTCGTTCTCCAGGGCGTGTAGAGAACGTTTTGGAAGCGAAGACGACTAACAGCAGCTAATGAGCGACGCACATCGCCGGACCCAGGGAGAAGGAAAGCCCAATCGGCCATTTCTAGATAATCTTTGTATTATCTTCTCCCACATGAAAGTACCGCCGCCCCTACAGGACCGCCTCGCGATAGATTATAAGAATCTGACGCCGTTTTATCAGCAAAGGTTCCGAAGGGACGAATTTTCGACCTTCAGGGAACTAAGCATCTTGGGGTCAAAGGTGGAGTACGTAGTCTTACAAGCGGAGATGTCTTGTCCCACACCCGAGCCAGAGCAGCTCTTGTTGCCCTTTACGGCGTACCACCATTCGCCGAGCTTGGCGCGCTTGGCTGCGATCGACCGCGCCTCCACCCGACAACCCTTATTAGGAAGTATTAGGGAAAGGGTGAAACCTTGAATAGAATGGGAAGAAGAAAAGAGATGGGAAACGGAGCCAAGGTCGTCCGATCCTTCTGAAAAGTGGAGTTCTCGGAGAGAATTAGAGAGGCCCCCACGGCGTTCCCCGAGAGCTCGCCCACCCCCGAGGAGGGCACTCCCTCCACCGGCACCGAGGAGCCTTCCGACGCGAAAGAATGTACTTGCGGCGAAACCACGCTCCGCGCCAGCTAAACCAGTTGTAATTCCCACGACCCCTTCGACGTCTGGGGGGGGGGGGTATTACAATTGTTAGCGCCCTGAACATTGGGCTGCTGACTGCCCTCAGTCCCATCAGACAAGGGTCTGCTACGGGTGCAACCGGGAAGGAGAGACGCTTAAAACGTGTCCCGATTGCGCCGCACGGCGTGCGGAAAACGCGAAGCGAGTGGGTCGATAGCGGGGGTCGTTATGACCCCCCGCTGAAGGACAATGGGGCCTCATTTTTAGGCAAGGCGGAGGGGAAAGGGGAGTTAGAGGATTCGTATCTTTGCACGAATGTTCCGAAGACTCCGATAACCTCTCCCACATCGCCCCTCCCGTCTCGACTTTTAGAAACACGGGACGCGTCATCGACCCTATTTACTCGATAAACGATGGAGTTGCCAGACGAGAAAAGAGGACATACCACCCGAATTGTTCAGAAGACGGCGATTTGGCCGGTCGAACTGGGTGAAGTCGATGTCGTGGTTTTAGCTCGTGAATCAGACAAAAGTCGACGCGATTTTCCACCGAGATACGCAGATCGTCGGTACGATGTCCGTTTGCAATTAGCCGTACATCAGTTGTGGGCGTTGATCGACAGCGGGGCCGCGCGTTCCTACATAGGACCGTGCGCGGTTCCGTGGCTCGGATCACGCATTGACACCGCATTCGCTGGGGAAATGCGGATGGCCAATGGAGCCCAGGACCGCATCCTGGGCAAAGCAATCGTTGAAATCGAGATTGACGGGCGGAGACGCGATTTGCCGATCCTAGATGCTCGAAATCTCGTCTACGACTGTTCTAGCGACTTGGCGCATAGGAACCGTTCCCGTCCATTCTTTCGTGGTACCTGGCGTACAGGAGACGGAGGAGGTCATTCGGGTCAATTGTGCAGCGATCGTTGAACTAACGGGGAATCAACTTGAGCGCTTGCAGTAACTACTGGACACCTCTATTCCAGAACCGGCGAAAGAACCGCGACCGACGACCCTTGTTCATCATCGGATAGATGTGCAAGATCACGCTGCGATCAAACACCGTGCGCGACGAGTATTTCTGAAAATTTATGAGATCGCGCACGCGGAGGTCGACAAGATGCTCGCGGAGGGGATTATAGAACGCTCCGATAGTGCATGGGCAAGTTGTCCCGTAATTATCCCGAAGCCGAGCGGGAAATATCGATTTTGCATCGATTATCGAGACGTAAACACCGTCACGACAAAGGACGCATATCCCCTCCCCTATATGGCGCTATCCTGGATAAACTACGCACGGCACATTACATTTCGACGATCGATTTGAGCCAAGCGTATTTCCAGATCCCACTGGAAGAATCCAGTAAAGAAATTACTGCGTTCGCGGTTCCTGGCAAAGGCTTATTTCAATTCAAGCGAATGCCGTATGAACTGACCAACGCTCCGACCACGTTTTAGAGGCTGATGGACCGTTCGATTGGTCCAGAATTGGAACCACACGTATTCACATATCTTGACGTTATTGTAATCGGCAACGAGACTTTCGATTCTGACCTTCAATGGATCGAAAAGATTCTCGGAATACTTAACGCGGCATGGCTCGAAATAAATCGGGAAAAAAGCGAATTTTGTCGACAAGAGGTTTGATATTTGGGATACTTGATTAACCAAAAAGGCCTCGAACCGACCCCGAAAAGGTGGCGCCTGCTTCGTCCTACCCGGCGCCCACCACGTTTAAGCAACTGCGCAGTTTTCTGGGCATGATCAGATGGTACGCCAGATTTTTATCGAATCATGCGCGGGACAAAGTCCCATTGGTACAGTTGCTCAAAAAGAACGAGCCCTGGGTTTGGGAAGAAGCACAGCAAAAAGCTTTCAAAAATTTGAAGGAACCTTTGAGCCAAGCTCCCGTACTTGCTCGCCCAGACTTTTCACTTCCGTTTGTCTTTCAAACGGACGCGAGCAACTACGCTATCGGCGCGGTCCTCACACAGGAACATAACGGAGAAGAACATCCCATTGTTTTTGTGAATCGAGTTTTGAACGCGGCCGAACAAAAATACTCGGTTACGAAAAAGGAGTGCTTGGCCGTATTATGGGCAATAAAGAAAATCCGTCCGTACTTGGAAGGGTACACCTTCACGGTCATAACTTCATAACTTCATAATTTAAAAGATCCGACCGGGAGGCTAGCCCGTTGGGCCCTTGATATGCTGCAATATTCGTTCAATATTGTGCATCGCTAGGGATCCCAACACCAGGTGCCCGATGCACTTTCACGTGCACTGGTTCCAGACGACCTTCTAGCGGCCATTAAAGATATCGACGATACCTGGTGCGCTGGCCGCCTGGACCAAGATCGATCGCACCCTGCGTCCTACCCCGATTGGCGTATCGAAGGCGGTCGCTTGTATTTCCATCGTCCGTCTCCGACACAAGAGATCATCGGGGAAGACGCGTGGAAACTCGTCTTACCAAAAGAGTTTTGAGAAAAGGCCATCCGGAAAGCCCATGACATTCCCTCCGTCGGCCACCCTGGCGCGGAGAAAACTTATAAACGCGTAAGCCAGAGATATTACTGGCCGGGAATGTTTCGAGACATTCGTCGCTTCGTACGAGCGTGTCTCGAATGCTATCAGTACAAGGTCGAGCAGCGCGCTCCTGCTGGTCTCATGGGTAGGCGGATCCCCATTCGGCCATGGGCCGTGGTATCCACCGATATAATGGGTCCTTTTCCCTTAGGACGAGACCAAAGTCGGTACATTGTAGTGTTTTTAGACACATTTACGAAGTGGGTTGAGTGTAAAGCGCTTCGAAAAGCTACAGGATCCGCGATTCTTTCCGCGCTTGATGACCTGGTGGTATTCCGGTGGGGAGCGCCCGAAATACTCCTCACAGACAATGGAACCGAATTTTGTAATAAAGAGCTCAATAACGCTCTAAAAGAATGGGGAATATCGCATCGAACGATTCCCCCATACCGAATCCGGTGGAGCGAGTTAATCGCGTCCTTAAGATGATGATTTCGACCTTCGTCAAAAAGGACCACCGTAGTTGGAACGTGCATTTGCACGAATTCCGATTCGCCGTGAATAACACCACACATTCTTCCGTTGGCGATTCTCCAGCGGTGCTCAATTTGAGCAGAGCATCGTGCGTGGTAAGCAGTCTGCGCCGTGTAGTGGAAGGAGAACCTTTGCTCGAGAGCAAAGATCCGCGAGCATGGGCGCAACGCATGCGTCGGCTACCGTTGTTACACGACATAGTAACAGAGAGTCCCGAAAGAGCTCACACGCGACAAGCACGCTATTATGATTCACACCGTCGCGATATACGGTATAGAGTGGGGGACTTAGTTTGGCGTCGAAACCGAGTCCTCTCGTCGGCCGCGGATAACGTAGCCGCGAAACTCGCCGCCGCATTTATAGGCCCCTTTCGGGTTATTAAGGTCCTGTCGCCGGTCGTCTACGAGGTGGAGACGAAGGGAACGCGTATGATCCCAAAAGTTCACGTCTCCGACCTCAAACCGTTCGTGGGAGAGAATCCGAACGAGAGGACGACCGAGAATAACAACAACCCTTTGATTTTAGCCAAAAATGAATCGACGAGGAAGACCGGGACGGAGCGCTGCCGTCCTCCGCCACAGAGCGGAGCAGCCGTTCCAGGCAGCCCCCCAAGGAGCCTGTCTGAAACCCCGTCGCCCCTGCACCAGGGCCCATGAGCGCGCCGCCGAGGGCGCCCATCTCGGCACCCCGAAACACCGGCAGGTCACCAAGGGGGAGAGTGGCCAGACCACAGCCCCCCCCCCCCTTCCTCGTCGAAGACCACCGGCCCAAAGCCGGCCAACACCCAGGCCGCCACAGGGACGGCCCCAAGGACAGCCGGCACCAGCCGGCGGCGCAGGACGAGAGGCCGACGTCCTTAATACCGCCACGCAGATTATGTCCTACCTACATGGTAGTTTGCGTGGCGCGACGCCGGCCTCCCAGCCTCGCCACCCGCCCAGGCGTTGAGGCCGACCAGGCCCGTCTACATGTAAAAAAAAAAAAATGTTTGGAAAAAAACACATCTTAGTTGTTGCCTTTACCCTTAGGTTAGTTTAGGTTTTTTTTTATCTTCTCTTTTCTTTTTTTTTTATTTCAGTTTCTTTTGAATCTTTTTTTTTTTGTATTGTCCACCTTGTGACGTCCTTGCCTCCGTGGTTGATCGCTACGCAGCAAAGGAACCCTTTGCTAGCGTCGAGTGATCCCACGTAGAAGGTTTTTTTTCCTGGTTAGCCCCGCCTTAGTGTGGAGTTCGGACGAGCCAAAATTTGTGTTGCGCGTGGGAGGGAGCCTTCTTCCGGCCCTCGCTCCGCAGGCAGTCCGAAGTCCACCACCAAAGTCCGTTTCCCCGCGTTCTCAGCGGCACCTTCTTCTCGTCCACCGGTTCGGGGGCGAAAAGAAGGGTTAGCTGCCCGATCAGTCACAACTTTCGTTTCGTTTTTTTTCTTTGGGGGGTTTTAGACATACCGCGTCTACTTTTCGTGTCCCCTTGGATTTCCTTCTTGTTTCGGTGTTGCGCGAGTGTGGTGTCCCCAGTGTGTCCGCGAGCGTGCTCCGGAGCACCCCTTTTCGTCCGCGACAGGACCACCACCAGAGGGAACTCCGTGAGACTTCCCTCCGTCCGTTTCGCGAATCTCCCGCGTGACCTTGCGCGGTTTGAGAACGCGCCGCGTTTCAAAGGAGAGGGCCCCTTCGAAACGCGAAACCGTTAATTCCCGGTGTAATCCTTTTCGATTGTATTTGATTCTAGGACGGACTATTTGTTTGCTAGGCCCCCTATAGAGTTAAGTCGCGCCGGTAACGTATTCGTTTCTTTCCGTCGAATACTTTCTTTTGTATCGGGAATTCCGCGCCGCGTATCTCTTTCGGCACGTAGTCGCCACACCCTTTTCCCCAACGGTGTGTGTACCGCGGAATTCCCCCGCGTCGGTTCCGATCAAAGTTTATTTCCCCCCCTTTCGACCCCCCCTGAGTTTCGCTCCTCGTAGAGCACCCGGAAGGATGAAAGTAACGGACGCGTCCACTTGGCACTGGTGTCCAATTCTTCTAAATAAATTCATTCCCGGCCGCTCACGCGAGGTATGTCACAGTTGTTAGAAACGGTATTTGTACTTTCTTTTTAAACTTCAACAATTATTTGGCATAATAAATGTACAATGAACAGACATAAGTTAAAGACGGAATAAATATATACAAAATATGAACACACACGCATACGCATATATTTATAACAAACTATGTAATTACATTCGTTCGGACAACCATGATATCATCCAAAATATCGTTATTGAGTCTCGACCTTTGATCGTTAACTATAAACTTCACACCTGAAAATAATCGTTCTACAGATACTTGAGTTGCTGAGACCCCGTGTATAATATTTGCAAGAATTCGGAGTTCGGAAAAACTGTGTTTATTCTAATATTCTAAAATATTCTGTTCTTTATTTATTCTAGGACTTTAAGAAAACGCATCTAATGCCGCAGCAATATTAAAGACTGTATTTGATGAATTTTTTTGCTTTGTATCTTTTTCTATTAATAATCTTTCAATGTCATCAGGCGATGAAATAAACGAATTTTCAGTAGGCGTTTCAACTATTTGATCAGAATTCAAGGTCCTGTATTGTTTCCATGTATTCATTAAATGTGGAATGTCGGTATTCTTTTTAGATACGGATAGGAAATTTTTATATCTTGGATCCAAAAATACTGAAGCTAACAAAGACTTATTATTCATAATTTCATGCTCACGATTTTGTATTGCATGTAATAACATTGTGGCAAAATTATTCTCTATTTTTTGTAAAGTTAATTTGCATTGTATCCATACAACATAAAAATCTCTCATTAACAACTCCTCATACTGCATCTTCTTTGTTGCTATTTTTGCTGGTTCGAGAGTGATTACTAACTGGTCGATAGTATCCCACTCATTTTCGGATAATGTTGTATCATTAATTTCAGAACAAAATTCTTTTAATGCAACCAATCTTTCTAACATATTGAATGTGGAATTCCCTCTAGTCGTACAATCTAAAATAGGTCTACGAAGTTTCATATTTCGTAAAATAATTCCTAAGGTGGTATTGCGGAGATTTTTTACTAGTTCGCGTGTTTTCTTTAATAGTTCCTCGATATTGAAGGCTTGTATGGCATCTTGAACAGCAAGTTGTAGCGTGTGTGCAACATACTGTACGGCTACTAGTTCAAAACAATTGCCGCAAGGGGGAAATAATTGCTCACCTTCTAGATAAAACTCATCGTGATATTCATCAAGAAAAACATCGTCCGGCTCGGTATCCTCACTGTTATCATTACAAGTTTCTTGTTCTTCTCTAAGAAAGCGAATCATTTTAAACATGTTTGCATCATTATCAGTCGTTGCAGAATAAACATTGTTTGCAGTAAGATTGTATTTCTTCAGTACATCTAGAACTAAATTTTTTAGATTCTGACTAGTTTGTTTCTGATTTGTTTTCATTCTCATTGAATGAAAAATATTGACGCACAGGATGCTCAATCTTGTTATAGGATTTGAAGATGGAGGAGGAGGACAGAGTTTGTATTAAAATAGAAATATATATATGATTTATTAATAGTTTTTAATATACAATACACAAGTATAAAATGCCTTCGGCGGCACCGCTTTCCGTCGACTCAATTTCTATACTTTTCAAAATCATACTGACCTCGCACAACGCATCACGCCGTGCGGCTTTTCGGTAACAATCGCAAAAACAAAAGAAGCGCGTCGACACGGCGGCATCGTCGTGTCCTTTTTCGTGTAGTCGATCTCTCTCGAAATTATTCCTACAATGCAATACACAATAAAATAAATGAAACGGAATTCACAAACGTATAGTATATGCACGTAGTTTTACTAAATTCCACAGCGAAAAGCGAACGACGAACGATTACTACACGTTCTAAGGCAAGACTGACGAATGTTTATCATTCGCCCGGTTGTCACAGTTGCTAGTGTTGGGGTTCCTACAAAACTCATAACATGTCCGGTCAAAATAGGGATTCCTTCAAGTGGCTGTTTATGCCAATGTACTATTCGTCCGCAAGAAGAGGGCTGGGCAAGCGTTTACGTCCCCGTTCTGCTACATAAGTACAGTAAACGAGTAGTAAATACGAGTAATGTAAGCACTTGCATGACCTTCTTCTCGCGGATGGACAGTGAGTAGAAAACAGACAATATTAGAAACATGGTAATAACTATGGTTTTTACTGTATTATTATAACGCCCATACAACCGGGTTAACCAGGTTACTCGGGTTATAGATGTCTTGTGTTACCTGGTTAGATGGGTTATTCTATAATACGAAATACCGGAACCCGGTACGGGTTAGGGTTCGAATCCCTGCGCAAGGGTATAGGACACGTTTTTCACCCATTGTTGTTTGTAACCCCGAGTCCACATTGCGGCGAACGCTGTTCGTATACATCGTTCGTGAACATGTTAGCTAACCTTGTTAGTCACCGCTTTTCGCCGCAGTGCGGACGAGAAATAACAGATTTCACTTATAGATGACCCTCGTAATAGGTGTGAAATCGTAAAACTAGTCCCGCTGGGTTAGCGAGAACTGTGTTCGTGAACAAAATTCAGCGATCCACGAGGTGATGGATCCGGCGAACGTTCGGGAATAACATTGGCTTTTTCCTCGGTCTTGTCCTTTTTCAAATCCTTGGAGCTTGGGCGTTGCTATTCTTTCCAACTGTGGGCTGGTTTTTATGACCACCCGCAGGTAGGTAGATACTCCAAAGAGATAATATGCGTAACCGAAGTTAACATTATTTTCTTATTATTCATCCAGGTTTGGATATTCTATTGTTGTATCTTGATAAAAGTATATGCAATATATTGGCGAAATTTTCTTGACAAAAATGACACGAAACACGACGCAATTCAGACAATTTTAAGTTTCGTTTACGATATGCAATATTTTTATAATATTAACACTTATTTATGTAAGCCAGTAACCGATTAGAAAATCTGTTCAAAAATAGGGAACAGATTGTAAAATTCTTACCAGAAGATAATCATGGCCTATGGGCAAACTAGGTAACTTCTTTAGGACGCTGACAAGGGACGCAAAATGGTCTTTTAAAAAATATTAATAGGCAAGAATACTTTCTTAAAAAAAAGGTCAATGAACATTTTTTGAAGAAGGGTATGTCTAATATATATAGACTGCAACAAAAGCAAAAAATATGGCAACTTTAATTGTAAAGAAAGGGTGCAATTTGGCAAGTTCGTCCAGGGCCCAAAAAAGGGTTCGGAGCGTTCTTGGAGATAATACGTGTTAAATTTCTATGATATTGTTATTGTTAGGACTTTTAAATTTAGCGCGTTTTCTTTTGGTAAC
The DNA here is from genome assembly GCF_026225885.1 of Hylaeus anthracinus. Lineage (NCBI taxonomy): Eukaryota > Metazoa > Arthropoda > Insecta > Hymenoptera > Colletidae > Hylaeus > Hylaeus anthracinus. Next base: position 177,596 of record NW_026535284.1, read on the forward strand.
GCAAGTTACCGACTGGTTAGCAAAGTGGGGGAAGTCTAACACAAAGGTTAGCGACGGTAATACGCGAAGACCGTTTAGAGTATTTCAAGCCTTCGAGCTGTAAAGTATAAACACATCATTCGCGCTACTAAGAACATTAAACGATTAAATTTATATTTCTCATTGTACTTTGATTGTGTACACCCCATCCTCTGTTCCTCAAGAGTTATGAAATAAGTAAAAATTATTATTGATGTGTTATAATTGCACTTATATATATTTAGTCATACAGTTACATACACATCCATCCGTCCATCAATCCATACATGCATACAATCCATACATCCATACACATATACAAAATATTTACATGTGTCTTTCTTGTGATGGAATATGTCCATGTGGGCTTAAAAAATAGTTGGCAAATTCTTACCGAATATGTTGAATCGCTATAAATAGACTGACTCCGCGGAACGGTTTGAAGAGGCATATACGATCCTTCCCAGACAGCATTTCTCCATTCGCCAAGACCATTTAGAAGGTCCGGAAATTAACGGTTTTGTAGGTTTTTTTTTTCAAATAAAGTGAATTGTCGGATACTATTGGAAGTTTGCAGCCTTTTTATTTAATGTTTGAACATTGTAAAAGAAAAATAGAAATATTTGTTTGAATACAAGATGGCGATCGTAGACGCCGGCCATCTCGCCGGTAGTCTTACAGCTGTTGGCATTGTAGCTTCGGCGGTAATTGTCTGAAACAGATGAACAAATTTTTTTTTTAAGTTTACACCCATATGCTATCGGTGTAGTAGTAGAATTGAAATATATGCAAATTTCGCAAGATGGCAAATTATCAAACTCAATATCTTGATTTTTCACCAATATTCGCTACATTTTGTAAAAAAAAACAATATGCCACTTATTAAACTGTACACTTTATATTAATAAAAGAAATGTTATTTATTTGAAAATATTATTAACACAAGAACGACTCGTCTTTATTATATTAACACGACACGTCTAGCAAGGAGCAGCAAATCAATGATATTGAAAAACAAACTAACAACGCTTATTATAAACAATCTGAAATATAAAATTACGAATCGATCATACCGAGTATGAAACGATATTTAATTTTGACATATTTCAATAATAATAATTCGAAAAACAATTGTTGTGGCGGTTCTGTAAAGGGGAATGTTAGATTATGGGTGGAAGCAAGAAATAAAATAAGAATATAGTTTTATATTAAATGATATTTTATTTATCACTTATAGGCTCAGAGAGGTAGTCGCGTTCACCATCGAGGTTGTCTCTCAACTAGTTTGCATCTAGTTTGCATTTGAGTACTGGGGAAGGGGGCGTGCTGGTGCATCCCCCGCGTCCTTTTAGGGCTCCATGGCGCTTAGACCTTGCCCCAGTCATTCAGAGTCTACGGAATCTGCTTCGTGGCTTGTTGGAGGGGGCTGATAACCGTACAGGCTACCCGCCTCGTTCGGAGGACTCCGCCGGAGCCAGAGACGGAGACGGTCGAGGAATTCGAACGTCAGGCCTGGCAACTGGCGCTCGCGAATTGGCGTCTGGAGCTGAGCTCCCACGCCGGCAAGCGCGTCGCCGCACAGTGGTCCGGATTGAGAAATTTTGAGACATTGGAGTATAACTTTTGAACTAGAACAGATATCAGGATAAAATTTGCGCCAAAACATAAGAAAAAATTATCTCTTTTAAATGATGTATAATTTATTATATATTATGTTTATTTAATTCTTTCTTTTTTAACTTATATACCTTAATAATTATAAAAATCGTGAGACTTGCAAATTTGATGCTTTATTTAATGCTTTTTTAAGTGTTTTGAATTTTAATTGTATTTTAAAGAAGTTTTTTGTTTGCAGGTTGTACAAAAAATACGTCAGGAGAATAATTAGATCGATGAAAAACTTATCTTTATGAACTTTAGACTCAATAATATAACAATCTATGATAGAACACAAATTATAATATAGCAATATAATAATATAACAATCTATGGTAGAATACAAAAATTAGTACTGTAAGGGATGTTAGGTCGCAGGTGAGGAATTTGGAAAACAGGTTCTAAGGGAAAAAGAAATGGTTTATTTATTAACATATTGCTTTCCTGGGAGAGGAATAGGAATTACAGGTTTGTTCGAAAAAAACAAAGCTTTCGGCTAAATTTTTACAATAACAGATATTTACAGAAAAGTATATCGTATCGAGGCGTCCGGATGACTCTACCGTCCATTCCCTGGAAAGCGACTGGCGGTAAATCCAGCCGTTCTCTCCGTTCCAGGGCGGCCAGGCAAGAGCTTCCGTACTCTCCTCTTTTACAGGCGACCGGCGGTAAATCCAGCCGTTCTCTCCTGATTCTCGAATAATCAGAAAACGATCCCCACCCTCCTTCCTCCGAGAGGCGACCGGTGGTAAATCCGACCGTTCTCTCCATCTCAGAGGGGAAGGACAGAAACGCTCCCTGAGCACTCTCGGGCGTCCGGGTGACTCCACTGTCCTCTCTCTGGAAGGCGACCGGCGGTAGATCCTGCCGTTCTCTTCGTCCCAGGGTGGCCAGGAAGAGTCCCCGTACTCTCCCGTTAATCAGGCGACCGGCGGTAATTCCAGCCGTTCTCTCCTGAGCTGCTAAAGGCGTCCGAAAGCTAGGCTTCGTACTCTCCTTACTCATTAGGCGACCGTGGTAATTACCTCGTTCTCTCCTAAGAGTGCAGCAAAGAATGCCGCGTCCGCTACCGCGAGAGCGATTCTTATACCCGATCGTTGCTAACAGACCGCAGTCAATCAACAAGCCGCGTTACTATGCGGGCGTGTTCGCGAGCGTTCGCGAACGTTCCCCGCTCGCCCGACCCCGTGCGCCTACCGATGGTCGAGAAATTTCGATCGCGGTTTTTTTTTTATGGTATTGTTACAGTACAATAATAATTAAATACATTAACAAGAAATAAGTTATAATAACAATTAAATATCTAGTAATTCTACTGCTTCTAAGCCTAATTTCTTTCTATTTTTATTACATATTTTAATTCTAGTCGATGATACATATGGGTCCGAAGTTAAAAGTAACCTATAAAATATGTCTGAATTTGTAGAAATTCTTGAACATTTCCGCGTATTCTTCTCCCTAAATTTTTTAAAATCCTTATGCTTCATTTCTTGGGCTTCCTCCGACAATTGGCCAATCGGGAGCAGTGCATATTGAATTATATCTGCCCCATGTATCAATAATTTATGAACGGAGGTTGGCATATAGTACCACCCATAATTTGTAATATAATACTCTGCTGTCTTTTGTGTATATTCTTTAAATTTTTCAATATTTACTTTAAACGATGACGAGATTACCTGTGATATAATATTAAATTTGTGTAAAAATATTAGTATACATTGACACATTGACAGCCGGCGACGTACGAGACATTCAACGTCTGAGCGCCGGAACCGTAGCGGCCACTTAACGCCCCAACGCCGGCCGTATTCGCGAATTTCTGATCATTGAAAAGCCCAAAAAAATATTTAAAACATTATATATTTTCGTAAAATAATACATTTTATTTGCATATTCGTCATAAACAAATTAGTGGTAATTAAAAATTTAAACAAAATCGAAATTATTAATTTATAATTATAAAAAAAAACAGTTTCTCATTTCCTGGTAGATTATTACATATATATAACGTAACCTCAAAACAAAAGTTTTAATATATAACGCAAGTGTGATATTTCTGAAAACACTGTCCAAGATGTAAAGGTACTAAGCATTCAGCACACATAAAGCTGCTCTCGCTTCTTTTTTTACCAGCAGCGCAAACTCTACATGGGCGTCGTACGTATCGGTTTTTTGTCCCTGATCCCAAAATTCTGGTAACTTTATGTTTCTTCATATCACCCGAAAGTCTCTGGGGGTTATCAAATTTTAATGTGCGAGGTGTAGGAATAAGTACGGTATTTGAAGTATCAGAATGCGAAGTACAAGGAGTATAAATTAAGTCTTGAGCATTTGCGGATTCCTCGATCTAGGAACGTCCAACAGTATATAAAAATTATATTTATATATTATATTTTACTCGTCATATTGTCCTTATTTTGCAGGTAAAATGTCAAAATGGCGTGATATCACTCTAGGGGAGATGAACAAATTTCTGGATCTAATTATAATGATGGGCCAGGTATAGAAGGATATAAAAGATGAGTACTGGTGCTCCGATTTTTATACGAGAACCCCATCGTTCGCCGCTATAATGTCACGGAATAGGTTTCGCCAGATATTTGATTCATTGATCATTAATTCAAACAAATCATTGCCAATAAATAATTCGACGACTTCTTTGATGCTTTTCTTATCAGTCGGAAAAATCTTTGGGCCAGGCGCACCAGTAAAATCTGGTATGTTGGGAATTTCATCAACATCTGACCATACTTCTCTGTAATTATGCGATTCTGTGGGCATTTCACAATCAGTGGAATTATCGGAATCATTCGGGTCGCTTGAATCCTGTAGTGGAACAGCTCTTGATCGTCTTCTTGGACCCACATCACTGTCGCTATCCTCGATTATCACATCAGAATCTTCTGAATGTATGGAACAATCCGATAGAGAGTCAGCAATATGCTCAGCAAAAACTTCACTCATATTATATGGGTAAAATGTCACAAAAGAAAAAAACTTGTTATACTGTTCAACCAGAAACAGAAGCGTACGACTGGTGTACTGCTTGTAGAACACACTGCTCGAGAGTGATTCTTGCCTGGACTGTTTTTGAACAGTTGTGCGCGTTTTATCTCTACAGTATAACAAATAAAGATCGGCGTAGTCATGGCAACTAAATACAAATCGATATGTTAGACACTCATATCAGCAAAAGAACATCCACACATCGTGCAAAAATCCGCGGTATCGTGGGGCTGGCGCTCAAACACAAGATACGAAATCCGCGTTTTCGCGAAGCCGGCTGTCAATGTGTTAATTTATGTTTGTTTATAGTTATTCGGTACAAAGAGCAGATAACACCAACTTCATTAACATATAAAAATAAAGTAAATAATCTATGTATAAAACATAACTGATCTGAGGAAGAAATTACCTGTAATATAATATGGAATCTTTTAATCAATATTTCATTAATTCCGGTAATTTAGCCGAAACCAAAGCATTTGAAAAAAATTGCCGAGCTGTATTCCCATCATTACATGAGCCCCATCCTTGTTTTACAAAATCAATGTATAATCCCATTTTCCCCTTAAACTCGGTTTGTATTTTTTGTTTCCTTTCATCCCTAATTTTTTTTAACGCAGGTGTATTTGCTGCCCATGCCTGAAATGGTAAATTATATGCTATATGTAATAAACATTCCATACACCTTAACCACGCATGCAAAGAAGAAATTCCAAAAAGAACAATTAGATATATTCATCAATTTAGAATTGACAAATTCTAAATTATTTATTTCCATAGGTGTAGCTTGGCAAATATAGCATCGCATTGCAGATGCAGTGTTGGTCATGGCATTGCACACTTTATTATCAACCATGGTCAGTACCATGGAATATTCAATTTCGACATTATTAATATATAGTGGTTTTAAATGTTGAATTTCTTCTTTAATTTTCATTACTTCCTGATCTATAATTTCTTTAGATTCTTTAACAAATTGGAATTTTATTGGTCGGCAAAACCAGGGTGATGATGGTGTCGGGTTTTCCCATATTATTTTTGAATCTAATTTACTTTTTAGTTGCAAGGGAACTAAACTTAAAATGAAGATGCTGTCATTGTCAGTGATATGTCCATGCTGTATTTGTTTAAATCTTTGTTGTCCTGATGCACCATCGCAACCCCATTTGCATACGAGTACTAAATTTGTATAGTCTATTGATTAATTTAGGCTTTTTATTATTCGAGACACTGTATGATCTAATAAGCTTTGAACATCAACTTTAGCAATTTTTCCGTTATTTGTATATTATCTTTCGGCGGATAAGAATTAGTTTTTTCGGTTCGAACCCTTCAAACTTACATTATATAAAAATGTATCGCGCCGCGAACGATTATTTGAAAGGAATTTAAATGCAAGAGATATGAGAGAGTCTCGATTTCGAATGGAGGTTTTTGAATAACTGATTGAAAACTGTTCTGACCGAATACTTTATACTCTTCGAAAAGCCAAAACCGCGGTTAATTACGGTTTTGGTTTTTCCCGCAGCAGATACAAACAAAAGTGGCAGGTAGGCATTACCGCGAAAGGCTCGATGTTCCGTTGTGATCAGCTGCGCAAAAATGTTTTATTGCATGTATATTGGAGGTTACTTCGGTGAATGTTGTAAAATCAAAGAAATTTCAAATTTCTCAACAAAAGAAATGTACGAATTTTTTTCGAATTTCTATACAAAATTTATTATTATACAAAAAATAAAAAGTTGTAATCAAGATACCTGATTATGTAAAAAGAATTGGGGAATTACAGATATACCGTGTATAACTCACACTATAAAAACGAAGACTGAACTGAACGCTGATCTCTGAAAGACTAAAGAACTAAGGGAAGTCTGCTTAAAATTTCTCCAAAGTAGTTCTATTTGCTTTCTATTAGGATTCCAGCTCAAAAAGTATTGTTGTTTAGTTATTCGATACACGAGGCATAGTGTTGGAAAGGGAATGCATAAGGCTTACAATAGTATAAGATATTACAGATATTACAGAACAAATTAATACAAGAACTTAAAACTCAAATTATTGTAAACAAATTCGTTGACAATTATTTTTCATTCGCTTCTCTATCACGTGTCATGTATTAACCTATAGGTTCATAATGTATTTTCAAATAGATTCCTTATTTTATCGGTGGCTAGCCGTCAGCGTTATATCGCTTACGCGTGAATATGCGCATCTAACGCTGACGGCTAGCCGCGCCTTTAAACTATAATAATTTGCGAATCAGGACGCTTCGGGAAAAGTTGTTTACATGGCTATGTAGAGGAAGGTGTACTCTAAATATCCGTATTAGTTAGAGGGTGGAATTTTGCGGAATTATGAAGATATCGCTTGTCAAAGAATGAAAAGTTTGAAAATATGCTTCACTTACTTTAGCATTAATTTTTTAATACATTATGTATTATAATTATCAATAGAAGGACTGATTTCTCATCGCAAAATAATACTGTTCATATAAAAAAATGCAAGAAATAAAAATATTGAACAGGACCATCAGGACACCTCGGAGAAGAGAAGCAATTTATTTGGATGAAAACTGCTACCTTCAGAATGTGCAACTTTAAGTCTTTGTATCAGTCACATTTTTTATCAAATTTGATTAATTCTTTCGGTTTCGTTTTCGCTGAACATTTAGGAAACAATACGAATTTATTTGAATTTGATCCGAGAAAGTTGAGTTTTTGGCCCTATGTCCCAAAATTTCCAAATACGGACCACTGTGCGCCGGGGCTCTCCTGCCACACCTCAAAAGGTGGCGGGAGAGGCGCCACGAAAGGCTCACCTACCGGGCAACGCAGCTATTCACCGGGCATGGCTGCTTCGGTGTCTACCTGTGTCGCATAGGGAAGGAAGCGGCGACAGCCTGCCACCACTGTGGCGAGGAGGAAGACTTGGCACAGCACACGGTGGAGGGATGCCCCACCTTTTCAGCGCAGCGTCGAGTCCTAAAGTCCGCTACTGGACATGACCTCTCGCTCCCAGCAGTAGTTGGGGTTATGCTGGAAAGCGAGGGAAATTGGAGGGCGGTGGTCTCCTTCTGCGAAGAGATTATCTCGCAGAAGGAGGGCGCAGAGCGGGATCGAGGTCGCAGAGGTCGCGCCGTCGGACCCCCGGACTAATGATGTCAGCTGGCGGCGGAGACGGTTGTAGACAACCTCCGTCGCCAGCTGATCACTGAGGTGAATGGTGATGGGAGAGGAGGGACGGCAAGCTGAATGCTGATTCCCCTGGCGGCCGCTATACTCAGGGCGGGGGCCCTGGGTATACTCGAAATGCGTCCGCCGAGATGTAGCGGTGCGGGGGGCGGCCTCCCTGCACCGCAGATTGGGAGGTGGTAAGGGGGGACAAAATCTTCTCCCCTCGGGACGCGGAAGGCCATAAGCTACCAGATGGCCGGCCTAGGCCGCGTAAACGCTGCCGCGGCTCCTCCTGAATCGCCGGTGTTGGTAGAGCGTCCGAAGGTCGCCGTGGAGGTTTTAGCGGCTATAACCCCACACTACCTTCCACCCGCTCAGCCGGGCGGGTGGCAGATGTCTGTTATCAGATTTCCTCCACGTAAAAAAAGGGAGGGGGGGGCGGGATGGTAACCCAGTTAATACTTTCTATCCCGTTTCTCGCTCTTGCCACACTTTTTAGAGCCCGGGCCCGCATTAGTGGTTCGAGCTACTCGCGGGGGCGGTCCATCATTGGGCGGGGCCATTCTACCTATACAGGGTGTCCCAAAAATGTTGTAACACCTTGAAAGGGATGGTTCGGGAGGTGATTTGAAACAACTTTTTCCTTAGCGAAAATGTCCGAGGCTTCGTACTCATGCGAAGGCTATGTGCTAAGCGGCCGCGTTTGTACGCGAACAAGCGACTCGACGTGCATCGAAAGATATTGGTCGCGGCCGCTTAGTTTGTAGCCTTCGCTACCACGGCCGCTCCAACGGTAGACGCGCGCTCTGATTGGTCGGGGTTTTTTGATAATATCTCCTTAACGAAACCTCGGACAACATTTTCGCTAAGGAAAAAGTTGTTTCAAATCACCTTCTGAACCACCTCTTTCAATGTGTTACAACATTTTTGGGACACTCTGTATTTCGGGAGGTGCCGAAGTCTGGTGTGTCGTCGGGTGATCCACATCCCTCAGGACCGGCAGTACCAGTCTGCATTATTCTTCCCCTCTACACCGTGCCATCAAAATTGTGAATCTTATACACCCCCTGTCAATCTATTCCTGGTCCGTTAGGCGGTAACCGGGCTCAGCCTGCGTGTTCCGTAACACGGACTGGATCTGGTACCCTCTGTTGTCTGCCACCCCCCACCCCTCTTCCCTGATTTTATACCTTATCACTCCCCCCGCCGTCTTGCCCCTTCCTTCTTTTCTATTTAGTGCGACAAGACGACGGACTCCCCCCCCCCCCCCATTGGTTAAAACTATCCCTCTCGGTTCCTCCTCCCAACGATAGCTCGCCGTTCATTGTCGGGATTTGGATTCCCGGATTATCTGTATTTGGGAACTTTACTACCCCGGATATCCCTACCTAAGCTGATAGCTGCTACGGAGCGTCATAGGTGGGGGAGTCCTACTTATTTGTTTTCATCTCTCCGATAACGCGACTTTCATTCCCGGGTTCCATTCTCCCCCGAGAAGTCGAGCTATGCGCAATGCATTCCCCCACGATAAAAAAAAAATAAAACAAAGGGGGGGCGGGGGTATCGGTGCACCCATTCGATGTCCATGATCGATCGCTCTCTCATACTCCTCTTTGTCCTTCAGGATATATGTGACATAGTCCTTGAGCATGTGCCAATTCTCTCTATTCTGAATTATTTTCTCTCCCATGCATTCGAAGGAGAGGGTCTGCACATTGAGTACCGTGCAGGTCTCGTCGCGTTTTTCTTTCCATCGAGAGCACGCCAGGAACATGTGTTCCGCATCATCGGTCACGCCACATCCGAACCAGCAGATGTCGCTCTCCATCCTGTTAATACGCTTCAGGTAAGCACAGAAATACCCGTGACTAATGAGTGCCTGTGTCATATGGAAGTCCAAGAGGCCGTTCGGTCTTTTAAGCCACTCCTGGATCCTAGGCATTCAGCGGTGAGTGAGCTTGCCTTCTGGGTGGAGGAGTCCTCGCTTCACCTTGTTGGGTGATTTCTGCGATTGGGTCCCAGTCTTAGACCTTTTCAGCCCATCTTCTCCGCAGCAGCTTCCTACTTTGGCGAGCCTACTTTGTTAGTATCGTTCTTTTTATTCTGTTATCCCCTTCTGATTCACAACCCCAAACGGCACCGCTGATTCCATCTGTGTGGCACGGTCACGACCCGCCCTTGGATTTATCTCTCTGAATCCCCCTTTTCCTTGTGAAAGGTTATTTACATCAGTTTGGAGGGTCCCTAGTCCCTCCGTGGAGCCAATGGTGCCATTTGCATGGCTCCGTGGCTTCATTTCTTATGATGGAGGATTTTCACGGCCCGCTTACCACCCGTCCTAGGCTCTACCATGTCCTGCATGCAGGAGCTGTAGAGCTCTTTTCCATGTAGTTTTCCATGTGTTCTCATCTATATCTTTAATCTGTTTTTAGCCCATCTAGTAACTCTTTCTTTCTCTCCGGTTTTCCATTGGTTGTTTTTCTTCTGCTTGTTTCTGTAGATCCTGGTGGTGTTCCTCGAGGGAAGGGTCCCCACCCCCTTCCACAAATCGATGGTACCTTTTGGGTACCTACCGTGACCCTTTTCTACGATGGAGGTTTGTATTTTTTCGGTTGCCACCTGCACAAGGTTCAATGATCCGCTACGAGTAGAGATCGTGGACCCCTTTTCCGTATAGGAAGGCTATTTGGTTTTCTTGCTATGGAGCACAGTGAGGCTCAGTCAGTGTGCCCCCCTCTTTTCCTCTTTTCCTCTGTCTTCCTGTTTCGATGGTTCGTTTGCCTGATGACTTCGTTTGCTGCGCTGCTGGAAGGTGCCCTTGGTTGCAGTGATCCTTTACCTTGACTTGAAGTGCAACGCGGGGGCGAGGTATCGTTCGCGCTGCGTTGCTGTTACACCGGCAGTTTGGTTTGTCTCTCAACTAACTGACACCCTAACCGTCGAACTCAAGTTTTCGGCACGGGTGTTTATATTAACGGGCTTATCGGCCACACTTCTAAGAACTAAAGAGCTGCGAGGACTTTAAAGAAGAAATGCCAGATTCATTTTTGTTATCTGACTTAATACAATATTTAGATCCAATTAATTCAACAGGGAAGAGCGAGAGAGGAACGAAAAGAAAGGGAGCGTTTCATCCTGGGCCTGCTATTGGACTCGGCAGTAAGGTTACCTAGCAAGCCCTGTCCTTTATACTTGTGAAAAACGTGCGGAACCCTCGGGATCCCCCTAGTGGTGAGAACAGAGGGTGCCACCACACAATCTTTGACTTCCTGCATATCAAAAGAGTATTTATTTATTCACGTTTAATTTAGTTTCCTTATATCTTGATGATTTAAGGGGCTTGGAACATCAAAACATGAATTAAATTATTTTTAAACAATTTTTTTAAATTAAAATTTAGGCGATTCTGAACAGTTCTGTGGAAACAAAATTGAATTTAGAGCACTGGAAGTAATGAACAAATATTTTTGAACAACAATACTAAAAACAAACAAAAACTATAAAAGATATAAGGAAACACAACTGACAACTTTCCCGGAGAGAAGACAATGACAGATAAATTTACAGGAGACCGGAGACGCGATCACCTTGGTAACAGCCATAGAGTAAGTACCAACAACTTCTTTTTCACCTTTACGACTCCGATAAAACCTTAATTTAATTTCCTTATATCCTGACGATTCAAATCAGCACCTACTATTCAAGCTATGTGAACTTGGCATCCGACTTTTCAAAAATTAATTTTTTTTTATAGAAAACGATAGTATTTCGTTTCTACCTGATTATACCTCCAACAGTTTCGTTTGTACCTCGACCAATTAATAATTAAAAAAAATTCAAAAAATGGTCAGCACCCGACATCGAGATTTTTTAAATCGGTTTTTCCCGATTCTTTAGAATCGTTTGTATCCGTTTATACCGCTTTACGTTTCGTTTGTACCTCAATAGTTTAAATTTTATAGCAATTGTTGTTCCGCGTAAGAGTGAAGTACGTTAATTTTCAAGATTTTTAAAATCTGTTTTTTGATGATTCTTTACAATCGTTTCTACCCGCCGGAAACGTCTTTCTTGTCGTTTGTACCTCAATAGTTGAAAATTAACGAACTTCTCTCTTACGCAGATCAACAATTCCTATAAAATTTAAACTATTGAGGTATGAGCGTAAAAAAAAACATTTCCGGCGGGTACAAATGATTTTAAAGGATCGAGAAAAACCGATTTAAAAAATCTCGATGTTTAATTAGTCGAGGTACAAACGAAACTATTGGAGGTACTGTTACGAGCCAGGGCGATAGCGACGCGCGTGTGAGCCCAGCAAGTGAGATAGATTTGAGAATTGAACCAATACCATTAATTATTGTGTATCAATAGTGCCGAAGGCTGAGGATAGATTAGACAATGCAGACGACTCTGACGCGAAGTCAGATAGCTGCAGGAATCGGTATCTACCAGTGAAGGGTAACCGTAGGTTAAGGTGTTTGGTTGTCTTGGTTATAGGAGACAAACGCAGACGCCTCTGACGCGAAGTCAGGTAGCTGCTGGGAATTGGTATCTCCCAGTAAAGGGTAACCGTAGGGTAAGGTTCGAACTGTGAGGTTGTTGGAAAAAAGTGCAGACGACTCTGACGCGAAGTCAGATAGCTGCTAGGAAACGGTATCTCCCAGTAAAGGGTAACCGCAGGATAGGTTAAGTTTAGGAGTTCGGGTTGAGTACACAATGACTAAATCGTATCGATAATGAATACTACGCGTCGCGGATAAAGCCTCGCAACTTGTTAATTTAATAGAATAATAACTCGAGCGGTAAAGTTATTATGTTGTGGGATCGTTACACTGGCTAGGATTGGTGATTTTAAAGTAAAGGTTTGATGATTGATCTTACAGACTTTTAAGTTTACACAAAGAGTATATATTCAAAATAACTATACTACTTACAAGTGTCCAGTGTCGTGTTGTCGCGGTTAGTGTATGAATTTACGGCCTTTTATGGCCGTAATAGATTTTAAAACCGTCTTCGTGGATCTATATGGTAACGATGATCGAAAGGAACTGAAGCCCGATCTCACTAGAGTACTACTCTGCAGACGATCAATGTGTCTCTAACGAGTAACTCTTTCGTACTGGCCTCCGAGCAACGAAAATCGTGGGTTTATATACCCCTAAATGTTGGTGGGGAACCGTCAGTGATTTCCATATTAGGAAATTTGACGGTTAGGATTTTCGTTGCTCTGAGGTCGGCAGCTGTGTGCCCTGGGAAAAGGGTAGATTAGAAGGTATCCCACGCAACGCGAGTCAAAGATGATATTAAGAGGATGCAGCTGCAGGATGCCTTCCAGTGAGACCGAGGTCCAAATTCCAGAAGGGTAGATAAAATAAGACTAATGAACGCGAGCTTCTAAAAACGGAGAGTTTCTGTATACGTAACAGTACAATCAGGTAGAAACGAAATACTATCGTTTTCTATAAAAAAAATTAATTTTTGAAAAGTCGGGTGCCAAGTTCACATAGCTTACTATTTATACGAATTACAATTCACCTCTTTTAAGCTGACAGGATCAAATCAGCAGAATCATATCGAACTTAGTGGAATATTTAGTATCTATTTTGTACTAATTTGTACCACAAACAGTAATTTGCTCCTGCCATCTTAAGAGAGGTTTAGAATTCGCTTTGTCGACCAGTAGCCACCGTATAACACGTGTTGTCATGATTTTCAGGATACCGGCAAACTTTATGGCAAGCTTGGGCGATGGGGAAGTTGAAGAATAAACTTATTTAATTTTTATACTCATTTTTGTCCAAGTCTGCGAAATTAATTTTTCCCCCTTTATCATTATTTATATTCGGTATTCATACAACAAAAAGGTGTTAATGAAAGAAATTAATTCATTATCCAAAGTGCTTATACATATTCAAGAGTTTCGTATACGTGTTTATTAACACAACTATAATATTTTTTCATAATAGTAACAACAATGATTCCTTTAGCTGCATAAATTACATCATTTTTGTAATTACCCATTTGGTTGGAGTGAAAACTATTTCCTGTAAGATACTAAACAATGTAAGTACGTGAGCAACGTTATTTAATTAAGAGTTAATTGTAAATAAAAATGTTAAAACGCGCTATTCATGAATAAAAATGTAAATAACGAGTTCTTCATATTCATATTTATATTCATATTTATAAATATACACTATTGCAAACAATTCGCGGGACACTTTTCCAAACCACCATAACTATGGGAGTTTTCAACAGATTGAAATGAAACTGCGTGAGGAGTACTTTTGAAGTGTCCCCTAGGCGTGTCTAAAGTTGCATTGGCGAGGGTTGACGCGAAGGGGTTAATTGACGCCCCTAAAGGGAAGGGTGTAGAAAAACGCCTCTTTGAAACAAGCCAAGAATGACGGAAGGGGTTGAAAAATTCAAAAAAACCTTTGAGGCGACTCTCCTTGATGCCCTCTACAAAATACACCCCTTGAAATCCCTCTCGGACAAACCCACCCCCCACAACCTCCCACCCCTTCTAAAATCCACAATTTTTTGACGACGGTCTCGATTTTGGACTCAATGCATTCTCTGGACTCCCCTGATCCAGAAAATGCCATCACCCATACCATGCACCCCTGGGTACCTCTTGGGGGGGTGGAACATCTCGCGAATTTTCAACCCCCTTCGTAAGGGAGCACTTCCACACCTCGGAGAACAATGAAATTCATCATGTTTGTTCTGGATACGTTAAGGATAAATGCCGAAAAGGTCCCGTTTCGAAAACCCACCCCCTACTTTAGGCCCATCTGCAGGGTGAACGAGTAATCCCACGTCAAAGCCGTTAGTGGATTCGGACGCACGAATGCTTTATTAACAAATCCCCAAAAAATAAGATTTTTTTAATCATGCTTTCGTTGTCAAATTGGCGCAGATTTGAAAGAGTAGTAAGTGGGCCGGGCGGAGTCGGCATTCGGAAATGGAGCGAGGGCCTGTACCCGTACGTGATCAGCCCATGTTAAATTGGACTCCGGTCTGGTCTGACCACGTACGGCTGCAGACCCTCGCTCCGCTTCTGTATGCCGGCTCACTTAGCCGCTTGGGCCGGACGAAACAAGCGTTCAAGAGCGAAACAGTACGTTACCAAGGAGCTGCAGCCGTACGTGGTTAGACCAGACCGGACTCCAATAGAACGTGGGCTGACCAAGTACGAGTGCAAACCCTCGCTTCGCTTCTGAATGCTGGCTTCATCCGGCCCACTTAATACTCTTTCAAATCTACTCCGATTCGACAATGAAAGCGTGATTCAAAAAATCTGATTTTTTGGGGACCTGCTAATGAAGCATTTGCGCGTCCGAATCCGTGAACGGCGTTGACGTGGAGTTACTCGTTCACCCCATAGACGGACCTACACTTGGGGGTGGCTTTTCCAAAAAACAACGTTTTCATTCGTTAACACTGTCCATGCGGGGAAAAAACATGAAAACAGTGTTTGGCCTGATGCCGTGGACCGTGGGACATGCGGCGACGTTTCGACCCCTACGCCTGAGGGTGGACTACCCCTAACGTTGGACCACCCCTGTTCAGCTCCAGGGATAGTTTTTGAAACGAGACCTTTTCGGCATTGATCCTTAGTATACCGACAACAAACCTGGTGAATTTCATCACCCTCTGAGGTGTGGACAAACCCTTTCACGGAGGGGGTTGACAAGTAGTGATCTATTCCGCCCCCAAGGGGTGCCTATTTCCTGGATCAGGGAATCCAGGGAATGCATTGAGCCCAAATTCGGGACTGTAGTCCAAAAATTGTGGATTTTGGAGAAGGTGGGGGTTTGTGAGTGGTACGTTTGCCCGAGAGGGATTTCAAGGGGTGCAGTTTGTAGGGGGCATTGAGGAAGGTCGCCTCACGAAGTTTCTCGAAGATCGGTTGAAAAGTCTTATATTTATGACGTTTTGAAAAAGTGTCTCGAATTTTTTGACGTTCAGTGTTTATACCTACATGAAAATACTGTCTGAGTAGGTTTGGCATAGTATTTGGTAGAGGTCGCGTTAATGTATATGGTGTCTAAAGTAGATATAATGATAGCAACAATTTAAGGGTGTATGTTTTGTCACTCAAACGGAAAGTGAAACCAAGTTTGGTAATTTTGAATGTAAGTAATTTTTTTAATTTTGTGCCGACTACGAAAAGGTTATTTAACATAATCTAGAGACGCGATAGCGTCTCGGCGCCAAGTACATGAAAAATTATTCGTCACCGCGTATATACTGGCGTTGGAGCTACCACGTATCTTTTACAGAAGGGATGGTCCATTCCAACCTAACCTGAAACTTCTTTCATGAATATCTCAACACGCCTGCAATATTTTCTAAATTTAAAGGCATTTTGTTTACGTAAACCGCATATAAGCTTTCGAGTACAACCAAAATCAATCAAATCAATCCACGTACAACTGAGATATCGTAATATCATGTCATGAATCTGCCAGAAACGGTATTTTTCGTATGATTTTCCCGTCGTCAACCCTTAGCCAATAGGAGCTAAGCAAAAGCCGAGCGTCATTCGTCAACCTTCGGAATCATTCGGTTCGGCATGTCTCTTCGACCATTGAGCGTCGAGAGTCGAAACAGATGTCATCATTCATAACCTGCCAAGTGTCAAAAGTTTTTACACTATTGCATTATTAATTATATTTATATCAGCAAAATGTTTTCAACTTAGACTTTTTATGTAGGGTTTAATAACAAATTGCAGCCAGTGTTGTAAAGTGTTGCTCGATCTTGATTACAAGGTAAGTTGTCAAAATCCGAATTGCGAGATACCTTTATTCATACAGAAAACTGTTTTTAATATAGATCCATACCACCAGAGTGTTTTGAATTTAGACTTTTTATGCAGAGCTTATACAAATGAAGGGAACCACAGACTTGGAGGTTATTCGTTAACAAATTGCAGTAACTATTGTAAAATGTTTATCCATTTTCATTACAAGGTAAGATGGTCAAAATCTGAGTTGTCAGGTATCTTTATTCATACAAAATAGACCCATACCACTAAAGTGTTTTTAATTTAGACTTTTTATGTAGAGCTTATAGAAATGGAGTCATTTTCTCATTTCACCATTAACATTAAAATTTCTTGCAGCAAGAAAAAAATTGCAGGTATGCATAATTATTTATAAATTGAACGAATAAGTGTTTATAATGAATAAATTATATGAAATATACCCAGATAGCACCGGATGTCCAATGGACGAGCCTCTGTCTTAAAGTCGTTTCCCCTGTAAGCCTATTCCACTAAATGTGTGACTCAACAGAAAAATAAATGAATAGAAGACAGCACAAGGAAATTTGGGTCGACCTTGGAGCGGTCGTGGGGGTACAGAAGGCGGTGCGATGCCTCGGGAATCGGTCCGAAATATGGAAACACCTCCTACAATTTTTTTGTAATGATCCGTTCGGCAGCCCTCCTCAGCCATAATATTATTAAAGTCTCTGTGTCCTTCTTCACCTGATCCAAGCCTATCTTTTGCGCTGCTTCTAAACAACAAAAATTGCATACAAATAAATATAAAAAGCAACAAGTTTCTTGCTGTATAACTGTTTATACAATTATTTAAAAGAAAAATGCAAAATCAGTATGCATCGTATACGAATAACATACATGTTTTGTCAACGAGGGCATAATTACCTATTATAACTTTGGCCACGTTGGTGGAATTAAAATCTTGTTTCCCCTTCCTCCCCATCCAACTATATCCATCGCCAATTCGTTACTTACAATTAAGGTTAAAACCCGTTTTACAAAATTGTAGTTATTTGACTCTCCGGTCTGGTTTAGTTCTGTTACCTCCAAATTAAACATGTTATTATAATCAGGTGTGGACTGTAATGTTATAAGCATTACATTTGATTTACTCACTGCATCTTTAAAATTTCCATCATCCTGCAAATAATTACCCAGTAAGGACATATCCTCCCCTTTATTTATTGGGTAAACGATCTATATTCGCGTTACCGATCGTTTACCCATCGTTTATCTCTGGGACTGTGTCCACCTTCGATATTCACTGTTCTAACGCTTCCATACGACCTAAAATATTTGTAAACAGTGCTCGCTGCAAGTGCCGCTGCTGAATGATGGTTTTTAAATATTTTAAAATCGTGTCTTCTTGGCCTGAAAAATTAGATTTTTTAGAAAACGTTTTTAGAGCGTACAAATGGAAATGAATGACTTACTGTTATTGGTGGAGCCTGTTTCAGTGGCAGCTGCCTCGTCTGTACGCATAGAATGTTGCGTTGGTACTACAAATTGTGGAAAGAAGCGTTACAAATATATTTCAAATTGTATGTTTTGTAAAGTATTTACAATGACTAAATCACATACTTTCCTTTCTCATTTCAAATTTTAATATTCATAATGAATATTAAAATTTGAAATGAATTTATAATTGGATTAAATTATTGATTGGAATGTAACAAGGGGAAAATGACAAATTTTTCGGCAATTTGCAATTTCACACATTTATATTTTATGTCTTTAATGTCGAACATTTCAAAAGGTCCTAAAAGTATGGATCTACTAAAACGATGCCCAGCAGTGAGGATTTGTGTGGGTTCGTATAAAAATCTGTTGCAGTTAAAAATTTTCGACCGACTAATTTATATTCATTTTCTACTTTAACTACATTCTGCATAAGAATAATACTACCGTCGCGAAAAGTGCAGTAATTATTGGAATCGGTAGTTTTCAAAATATATTTTTCAAATACAATAGTTCCAATCTGTTTCGAACAAGAAATGTTTCCTACTAATGGAGCTTTGAAATGTTCGTTTTTAAAAATTGGATAATGTATGTTTCTATTGTTTTGAGTACATCTGAGATTGCGTTCTTCTAAATATCTTTTTACCATTTGTTGCGAGGGTTTATCTTTTTTTCTAATAAATTTGAAAATGTTTTGTAAAAAATTTTCGAATGGGAAACATCTAAAGTTATTGAGTGGTCCATGTCTTTTAACATCTTCTGTTATATACAGTAAATTGTGAATGTTATGAGAAACGTTTTTAGACCCGTACAATATTTTATAGGTTGTAACAAAATGTTCTAAAATTTGTGCCGCGTAATCTATGTATTCGAAATACCTTGCATTTGTCACAATTCTTAATCCTACGTGAAGCGAAAGATAATTTAAATATTGATGTTTACTTAAATTATTGATTAAAACTGCTGGACCAGCGTAAAACAAAAATTGCCGAAATTCTGTCGCTTTCCACCTTTTTGCTTCGTGCAGAGAGCGAGGTTTTCTATTAAATTCTAGAGGAATACACTTCCGGAGTTCAATTAAACTATTAAATATATCTGTGACTTTTTTACTTGAGATTTTTGTCGAAGGTTTGCCACAACACCACAAATTAATTAATAATTTTGTCATTACTCCTAGACAAACAAGATGCATATAATCTAACGGAAAACTATTTATTGTAACGGCCGAGATTGTCGGCGGGGTTGTTTGTCGGTTCGCGGCAGGACGTGAGACGTCGAATCCGCGGGCAGAGCGCCTTTCTAGGCAGCGGTTAAAAAACACGACGGTTCAGAGGTAGGCTCGCAAGGGTGGCTACTCCAGGTTTCACCGTGCAGAGTTTAGGTGGTCAGCGTTGTCGGTTGTGCCACTCGTGCATAGGCTCTTCCTACAAAGTTCCCCTTATCGGGCCGGAGACTGCTAGTTTTGCCGAGTAGGGTAAAGAGTCAGTTTTGTCCGCTGTGCTCTTCGCGACTACCTGGTTCACTAGCCTTGGTCTGTCTTACTCTCAGACTGTCTCGACTGCTAAAACGTTGCCCTTTTTGTAAGCGAGCACGGACCATGGAGAGTACAAGTTTTATGGTTCCTCGGCGCTACCTGACAAGACACTCTGCACCGCGTCTAGCTTCGAGCGTACGTACGGGGTTTCCCCCCCCCCCCAGGGGTGACATCGTTACGGGTTCCGTGCAGGGGCGACGCGTTACACTATCATATTAATACACGGTATTTGCTCTAAAATTGAAGACCTCGTATGATGGTCTTCTTGTGATTTTAATCTAAATTCACTATCAGTTCTTAATTGAATGTTCTCCACGTCAGGGAAACATATTCTATTTTCCAAAAATTCACTCTCAGATTTACATTTACTGCAAGAAAAACAGCCTGTATGCCCTATCACACATTTCATCATGGCTTTAGCGGGAGCATCACATATAAAAGATTTTATTTTTAAACGATGTAACTTCCCATTACTCAAAAACTCGTTGTTAAGAGTAGGCAGGAGTCAGAACAGAACTCCGAGTTGACTTCAGCGACAGTTGCGGAAAAAGTAGGAAACTCCGGGACAAGGACAGAAAGGGCGATACTACAATTGCAGGAGAGACGAGGACAGGGCGATTATTCTACCATGACTTTTTTCCAAGATATTGAAGCAAAGAAGCAATATTTTTTAATAATTCTGGTTTTAATATATTGGAAAAAGTATATGTAAACAAATTTCTTCTATAAGAAAAAAAAAGAACGTACTTTGTTATTTATAAATTTTTAAGGCCGAAATTGCAAAATCAGGCCTTGGAGTCGCATCCGCCAAAGTGTAACGAATATATTAAAACCAGAATTATTAGAAAATATTGCTTCTTTGCTTCAATATCTTGGAAAAACTTTGTTGCAGTGAAATCTTGATGATTTGTATGGCAATATGGCTGCTTCGCTATCGCGTTTCCCGTTGCGGCGCTGTCACCGTCTTGTTTGGTGTTATTATATCGTTAGTCTATACACGGTGTTTTACATGGTTTTCACGTGCCGAACGAAATATTAAAATTGAAAAATGTTAAGCAAAACACTTATTTCTTTAAGTAAACAAAATTTTATTATTGAAGTTGTTTATGAATAATTGTAATTAAATTGGTTAGTATAAGGTCTTCCGAAATTTGAAAATCTTCGGTGATAGCTCTGATAAAAATTAACAACTAACAATAAGCAGTATCTTTTACATCGCAACTTTCGTCCAGAGCTATTGTATAAAAATTGGCAGATTTTAAATTATTTAATAACTGATTCACGCGACAATTCAAGCGGTAACCAATAGATGCAATGCATGCATTGCAGTAAGAGGTAATCATTTTGAAAAGTGTTTGCAATAAATAAGTATTAACAACATATGTAAATGTAAATAAATGAGAGGAAAGACGGACACCCTGTATATACAGTGGGTGTAGAATGTATTCGTACACCGACCAATTTCCCAAAAAATTTTTGTGTGAAATTGTAGTTTCTTAACTTCTTTTTTTATAATCAATGATATTTTACAGAACTCCGAGTTGACTTCAGCGACAGTTGCGGAAAAAGTAGGAAACTCCTATTCTCGGAAGTCTCTAACAAGGGAAGGTCCGGAACGAGCGATCCGGACAAGCGCTTTTTGAACGAGACCGGGCTCAAATGATAGGGGCTGATGAGCATAAAAAAAGCACAAAACATTAGGGGTATCTGGCCAGCCGTTTTTATAAAAAATGGCTTTAAACATTTACAGACCACTAGAATCTAGATATACGAAAATATTGAAGTTTTTAACAGAAGCTGTTGTAGCTGCGGGTGTTATGACGCTGGTTTATGTTCAAAGTTCATGGGTTTGAGACTCGGTAATGGACATTTTTTTTTTCAACTGCATTTCTATTTCCTATTTCTCTTTTTACTCACTGCTATATAAATAATATATAAGAATTGTAAATAATATTGATGTGAACATAATATTATAATGAGTACATGCAATACATAATATAGCAATAGTAGAAGTAAACATACAAATGTATGGGATGTGGCGTATTTACTATTAATAAATTATTATCAATATTAATATTAATATTATTATTAATAAAAAACGTATTATTAAAAATTGTAGTCCACATCCTATACTTTATAATTCTTATATAGGGTGTCCCAAAAGTCGGGGAGAAGCCGGTAATGGGGGG
>NW_026535284.1:199826-234442 GCF_026225885.1 Hylaeus anthracinus
TTTGCAAAGGAAATTGTTGTTCAGAATCGTCTCAGCTACCCCCCATTTCCGGTTTCTCCCTGACTTTTTGGACACCCTGTATATTATCATATAGCAGTGAGTAAAAAGAGAAATAAGAAATAGAAATGCAGTTGAAAAAAAACATTTTCATTACCGAGTCTTCAACCCACGAACTCTAGAACATGAACCAGCGACCTAACGCCCGCAGCTACAACAGTTTCTGTTGTAAGATAGATATAGTCCAAACAACATTTACTAGTATTTGTACGATTCTTATGACGAACCATTTACAGTAGAGTTTCTAACGTAAACACATTAGTTTATTGCTCCGTACGAATTAGAAAACATCAAATTTCCAGTAAAGTACTTTTAAAAAAGGCTGTAATAGAAGAATGGAAGAAGATCCCGCCTCGAATAACTAATAATTTAGCTAATTTAATGCTTAGAAGAGTTGCAGTAACAATTAACGAAGATACTCTTCAATGATGCGATAAAGTTCGGCTCGCGGTGGCGTGCCCGTTCTCTGGGTTCGCAGTGTCAGTTCGCTAGGTCCCTCCGATCCTTCCTTCGCGAGGAGATGACACTTTCAAGTGGGTTGTGAGTAGAGCTGCCGAAGAACGAATAAAGACCGAATATTCAAGCGGCTTTCAAGCCGAGTCAAACCAGGACCCGATTCCCGAGCCGAGTCAGTCGATTAATTTTAATTATTCGTGTAATGTAAATTCTACACATCACGCTGTTACACAGCAGAAAAATCTTAAATTAGTCGATATTATATGGTGTTTGGTACCATTTTCATCAGTATAACATCAGGAATTCAGTAGTGCAATTTGTTTCTTTAACTTTTATAAAACACAACAAAAAGTGAACATATCATGACAAACATTTCACACTTTATTGCTCGGACCCTTTGAGGTTCGTCGTGGGTTAAAGTCGACACACGTACGCTTTGGATGGTTCCACCCTTGGTTTTGGCTTTCAGTAATCACCCGATTTCACTTCATATGCATCGTATTATTACGGGAGTAACGCCGATGGTTTCCTTACGTTTTTCTGATGAAAACGCTACTAAACACTATGTAAATCGGACTATTTTTAACGAAGATAGGCAAAAAGCGTGCAGATCATTTTTTTCGTATAATTTCCTTCTAAATAATCCGAATTGTATCGTGTCTGGTACCATTTTCATCGGAATAACATAAGGAATCGATTGGTAATACATCCGTTGAGACCCGATAAGAAATACGGAAAATGGTAGTTGACCTTCTTTGGGTTTAGGGCGGACTAACATGTATACCTGGAAAAGATTGAAACCATTCGAGTTGCCCGGTTCTTTCGGACCGCCCGATTCTATTCGGGTAGCTTGAAAGATTCAAGCTATTCGGTTTTTTCAAGTACTCGACTCGGCTTAATTTTTTCGGGTACTTGAACAGCCCTAGTTGTGAGCCGAATGTTACACCATAATATGATACTATTCGAGATATCGGCGAGATACTCATACAAATAATAATTCATCGATAAAACTTTCTTATTTTAGACTTTTCTTTAATTAAATTTTTACCGACGTATTCGTGAGATTTTTCTGATTTCAATGATACAACATGAAATGAAATGAAATGAAAGGAAATTAACAGAAATACTATCATGTTCATAACAATCTGAAAGAATGACAAAATTTTCATGTTTTAAACAAATATTTGGTAGAAAATAGGCAACGAACGTATATATTGTAGCCTGTTTATTGGACCAATGATAATATTGTATTGCATCTTGTACATTAAATGAATAATTTTCGGCAAAATCTCTGATGACAACAAACTCATCGGGATTTAAACTTCCTTTTAAATATTTCAAATAACTACTTCGATTTTTTGCTATGAAATCATGGACTTGTAATTGCATCATTTTGTTTTCTAATGCATTAAGAAATGCTGGTATTGAATATTCTATAGGCTCGAAATTAGATCTATCGGTACTTGTCCATTTGTTGCATGAAATATTACAATCGAATGATTTTCAACGTGTTTACATTGTAACTCGATGCGTACCAATCAGCTCTCCCCACTATTCTAACTGTTAGCGACAGAAATGTTTCGAACTTTATTGCAAAAGAAGTAGTTTTCGGAACAAAATATTAACAAAAACAATTGGTTACGAGGCATTATTAATAAGATTATAATGTTTGCATATAAAAATTTGATTTTAAGCCTTCTTTTGTAGTGCGTATGGACTTGGATTTCGATGCCTGAATAGTGATCCGGCTTCGTCGTTCGTGCGACCGCCCGGTGTCCGAGTGTTAAATTGTAAATAACAAGAAAACGGAACTAATTCTGTGTAATAATCATTTTATCATCGTTTCCCTATACATATGTACTTTAGCGTGTTATCTTCTAACAATTTCTCATATTCCAAAATAATTTTAATGTAAAAATTAAATACAAGTATAATATAGTTTTATAAATATGTTGCTTATTTCACATTATTAAATTTATATTTATAGATACAATATACAGATAACAATATACAGACAATATAGAGTTCTTTCGCAATGCGAATAGTAAAACGCTACAAGGTTCGGGCCGATATATCGGCTCTGGCACTTCTCGCCAGTGCAGCAAGGGCCGATATATCGCTCCCAGCACTGAAAGAGTTAAAAGAAAAATGTATGACCGCGGGCATTTTATAAACTTACTACGATACTGAACCATACTGAAAAGCGTCTTTAGACTACTGGCACAACACCGCAGCAGAGACGACAGCAGCGCTGCAGTGGACAGCGCGAAAGCGAAGCAGCCATATTGTCATACAAATTTTTTGCCAGCTATCTAGTAGTTCTCCTACTGTCCGTTGATAGCGTCAGCTTACTATATAGTAGTTCACCTTCTCTCCGTTAGTGGCGCTAGTTTACCTCCTGCGCACCCTTAATTATGTCTATTGCTTCCTGCACAAAATTACTAAGAAAACTGTTAATATCCTTGAGTTTCTCATAACCATAATAAACACCAACCATATCCACATTTTTATTTCCTACGACGCTACGTAAAATTGGATAAACCTGGCTACTTGAATTTTTACTTAATGGCAACCCGTCAATGTTAATATTACTATGAATTGTATCGTTAATAATCGAAGATATATCTATTGTTTGTACGAGATTTACCACGCTGTTTCTTAATCCGAAATGATAATACTCACCCGGCTCAATAATTGTGGTATCTATTTTTCTTGCAGTTTTTAATAATGTCCTAGCATTTGAGGGTAAATTTTGTGGAACTGGTTTTTTCAAAATATTTAATAAATCATTAACCGCGGAATGAGAAATCTTATGTTGTAAAATCCATGTTACTAATAAATCTTGAAAACTTTGATCGGTTTCTTCTGCAGTTTTTGAGCTCTAATCGCTGTATACTACGTTACCCTCTACGTTCGCGGTTTGTTCGAAAATTACATTTTCATAATCCGTTGGAGTATCTGCACGCGCAAAATTATTTTCATTTACATGAATGAAAGGAAAGTTATTAACAAAGTTATGAGTTCCCGAGCTTACTGTTAATTTTCTAGAGATTTCCTGACGTGAAGACGTGTATAGATTACGCGCATCTCTCTTTGCACGCATGTAATATTTGTGCAACCTACGTTTTCCAGTCATTGTGAAACTATTGTAATTAATAGAAAACAAAATGATTCAGAAAAAAGCAAGGGATTGAAGTTAAACTATTCGCGGTGTCGCAAGTACAAAGTAAGAATAATATTAATGTATACCTCTTGTACGTCTCTGTTCAGAAAGTACGTGTCTGCCCAGCAAAGAAAACTTTAGGGAAGGACAGGAACTGTAAAAAAGAATTATAATTAATAATATACCCGCAATAAGTAACAAGAAGAATATGTGTTGGAACAAACAATAACTTATAGCGATACTTACTTGAAGTTGAACACTTCTGTCTCGAATTAAAAATCCACCAAATAATCGTCAAAAACATCTCCGAACACGACACTCACGCTTCACACTAAACTGAAGAATGATTGTAACACGTTTGAAGAACCAGCAGGGTCCTAGCCTAGGACTCCTAGGCTCAGGTCTGCAAATTTTTGGAGGGGGTAATTCTTGACTTCCCCACTTCATACGACTTCGTCGTTACCACCGACTATGCAGCTAGTGAGTTCCATTTTCCCCTTGTAATCAGAACTCTCCGTCAATGGTATAAATCGATCGCCGATACTTTTACAATGAAGATGATACCAAACACGATATAATTTGGACAATAATTAACGAAATAGATGAAAAAACCATCTGCATAAGTGAATAATCACTTCGTTAATAATAGTCCGATTTCAGCGGTATGAGGTATCATTTCAATCAGGAGAACACCAAAAATACATCGGTGTCACATTGAGCCGAATGCGATGTAGAATAAAAAATCTGATTCTATGGAAAATTTATGAAATTTCATGAATCGCAAGATGTTGTATGTCTGTACGTAAAACTTGTATATTTTTCATTAGATTCCCGTGAAAGTAACATCAATTTATGAAATACATTTTTCCGATGAAAATGATATCAAACACTACGTAGTTCCGATATGTTTTTCCTTGTGAACCGTCGAATTCCTGAATATACGACGATCATAGATAATTAGGAGAAGCGAGGCAAAAAATATCGGAAGTATGTGGTGTTTGACGTCATTTTTATCCGAAAAATATATTCCATACATTGATGTTACTTTCACGGGAATCTAATGAAAAATATACAAGTTTTACATACAGACATACAACATCTTGCGATAAGCAGCTTACTTTCTTTACCGACGCCAACAGTGAAACTAGGCCCCAAGCAGCAACCATGACCCATTCCACCCAGAGCAAAGTGGGCGCCTCAGGGTCGACAGGCAGGCCCAAAAAAATAAACTCGCTATTAACTAGCGAGATGCGAAATTATATTTTGGGGAATAGCAGAACTAATGCGACTAATATAGATGCAATGTTCGCTAGGGCACAGGAAATTGCCTCAAAGCAAGAACAATCTAAAACAACTCCAAACGTTTTTAACAATAGGAAGAGAGGAGCTGACGAGCCTTCATCCCAAGAGAAAAGTAAAAAACACACTAATGAGAACTTACTAAACACAGTGGCTGAAAAAGATACCTCAGAAAGAGAGCCAGATGACACAGATTCATGGACGCAAATAAGAAAAAAGGGAAAACCGGTGAAAGATACACATGAAAAAGGATCGTCCCAATCGGCGAAGTACCGACCCAAAAGACAGAGGCCAAAACCGCCACCCATTCATGTATCAGACTATTCAATAAGAGAATTGGCAAAAATTATAACAGACAATCAGATCAATAAAAACTCATTCCGATTAAAAGAAACCAGAACTAAAAATAACACAATTTTCGCAGGAACGATAGAAGGATACAACAAAATAAAACAAGTAGTCAAAGACGCAAAGATGCAGTTTACACCTTCACTGCGAAGTAAGGAAAAGCCAATTTCCCTAATATTAAAAGGGATAAGAGGTGACTTCGAGGCAGAAGAAATTCTCGAAGAAATTCAAAGCACTAATCCCATAGACGTAAAAATTATTAAATGCAACAAAATAATATTTAACAAAAAGAATCCAGAAAAAAAACAATTATACACTGCAAAAAATGCCAAAGACTAGGACACGCAAGCGTAAACTGCGGTATGAAATATACGTGCGTGAAATGCACAAATAAACATGATCCGGGTAAATGTAAAATACTGCCCACCACCCCGAAAGAAGAAATTAATTGCGTCAATTGTAAAGGGAAAGGACACCCGGCATCATATCGGGGCTGCCCTTACATAACTTTTACGAATAAAATACTAAAAAAAAACAAACAGCAATCGAGAACCTCGGGAGATATAAAAATAGAATCCATTAAAAAAAGAACAGAAGCAGTATCATATGCGAATGTCGCGCAATCCTTCAGAAATTTCAGGAGAACCCCACAAACCACATAATTACCCAAAATACAACAACTTAACAAGAAGTGAGTGTAATAGAACACCAGCCACAAAGGCAAGAAACCGAACAACTAAACGCAGCAGATCTAAAATCAATCATAGAACAATCACTCGAGAACTGCAAAAACAGCATCATACAAACTGTCTCACTACAATTAAATAACCTAGCACGAGCTGTCCAAGAAAACTCTAACAGGATAGATTACTTATTCACTATGCTAGACTAACGAGATGAATAATCTCAACAACACACCGATTATACAGAACAGCAACTAACCACACACAGGCACAATAAAATTAGATAAAATCAAATTAATAGCACTTAACGTGAATTCGATAGTGACCAACCACAGACGCTCAGAACTCACCTTGATGCTTAAACAACACCAACCCCACATTATGTTAATATCTGAAACAAAACTAAACAGGAGACACCATATGACATTCCAAGGATACAATATGATACGAACAGACAGGCCAAACGCTATAAGAGATAACTACACCCAGCTCCAGATACAACTCTACACTAGAATACACGATAATAAGCATAAAATCAACAGCTCTCAAACAACTATACATCATAAGCATATACGCCACAAATAATAATAGATCTGAATCCATAAATGAATTAAAGCAAATGTGCACGATCCTTAAATTGAACCACCCAGACGTCTATTTCATCGCAGCAGGGGACCTAAATGCAAGACACCACAGCTGGGGTGACGCAAGTAATAATCAGAGAGGCAGGTACCTCAATAGCTGGAAAAACCAGGCAACTGTTTTCAAAATCAATTTTATTCACCCATCTAAATCCACATATCCACGTTCAGGATCCTTCCTCGATATAGGGTTAATTGACTCTAGACTGAACATCACAGACTTAGTAGAAGGAAAAGCTAGAGCAAGTAGGGCACAAAACGACCATAACGCACTCATATTAACTGTTAATATGAGAAATATGGGAGAACATATCATCAAAACTAAACAACATAACCATAGATTCTTATATAAGAAAACAAACTGAGAAACCTTCGCCCAAACAGCAGAGCGAA
Source organism: Hylaeus anthracinus (assembly GCF_026225885.1). Taxonomy (NCBI): domain Eukaryota; kingdom Metazoa; phylum Arthropoda; class Insecta; order Hymenoptera; family Colletidae; genus Hylaeus; species Hylaeus anthracinus. The sequence continues at coordinate 206,867 of NW_026535284.1, forward strand.
CATATAACAAATCAATATCAGAAAATAGGAACCTAAGGCTACGGTTACTATGGATGCGAATTCGGACAAAAATGTGTTCGGACGAGTTCTGACGAATTCGTTCAAATAAACAAATGCCTGTTTTTCAATGAGAGTATTTACACTAGCAACGACACACGTGTCAGAACATTCACGACGTCGTCAGAATAGGTTGACCATTCAAACAAGTTTGATTTTTTCGTAAATTATAAATGGATAACGATAAATTAATAAGTCTTGTGTACGAACACCGGTGTTTATGGGACATGAGAGATAAAAATTATCACAATAGAGATTTTTCTCGGCAAAAATGGGAGAAAGTTGGTACTGAATTGAACACTAGCAGTAAGTATAATATTTATTCTGATTTTACGTTTACATTAATTACATAAACAATTAGAAGTAATATTTACATTTTAGAATAATATTTACATTTATTACAATTTTACATTACAATTTACATTAATATTTACATTACAACGGAATTTTGTATTGAATATGTAATTCCTTCCGGAAGGAGACAACGAAACAAAACGAAGATGCAGACTACCATTTTTTAATGAGTTTATTGCCTTATTTGCGGAAAGTACCTGATGAAAGAAAAATGATTGTGAGAAATAAATTCCAAAATGTGTTTTGCGAAGAGGATCTTTTGGGAGGATTCAGAGGTCAACATTCTGTACATAATTATGGCGTTTCCGCATGTGATTCATCGACGAGTGATACTTCGGCAAATGGTTCACAAGCGGAAACTCTACTTGGTGCTCCTCAACATGAAGACCTTGATTCGTTCATTTCTAGTGTAACACAATAAAAATGCAAGTGCAATTTGTTCAATTTTACTGTGTATTTTATTTCACTTGCCTGTATTTTCATTTTTGAATATTTCGAATTTCCATTGAAGTAAAGAACTGAATACATTGTTAAACTTTTTCTTACCTTAATGTTACAGACAGTCTTTGTTTTGTCGAAATACATACACGAAAATTGGAGAACTTTGTGATTCTTTCTTCTATCTCCTTCAGTATGTATTCAAATGTTGCTGGTCTCATTCTGAAATACTCGAAAAACTTTTCCGGATGCTCCCACAATTCTTGAAATACACGAACAATTTAAACTTTCCTTTGTCGTCTCTACTAGAAAATAACTCGTTGACATGCTCTATTTTATCATCATTCAACAACATTATCTTCATTAATGGACTTTCAAGAAAATAAAATTCATCAAGTCCGTCCATCTTTGCTGGGCGGCAGAAACGTACTGAATAAAAGAATAGACGCAGGACGCACGAAAAAATCAAACTATCAACTAGTTCTGACGCCGTCGTAAATGTTCTGACATGTTTATCGTTGCTAGTGTAAACACTCTCATTGAAAAATAGGCGTTTGTTTGTTTAGACGAATTCGTCAGAACTTGTCCGAATATATTTTCGTCCGAATTCGCAAAGTAATACAGAAATAGACGAATGCCTACTCGACATAGAAAAACACATTAAAACATCTATGGAAAAAACAATACCAAAAAGCAGGTCCACAAACAGTATAGACAAATACATAAACAATAGAATCACTAGCCTCAGGAGAGATAAATCCTTCCTAGTTACGCTAGTAACCAGACGGAGATCAACTTTCAATCAGGAGCAGCGACAATGTATAAAAATTATCATCAAATCTATAAAATATCTTCTAGCCAAGGAATTCTCCAAAGCGGTGAATAAATTCTGGGCACAAAAAGCAAAGGAACAAATTCTTCACTATAATTAATCAGATGTTCAGAAGGAAAAACGGAATAATCATAGAAGATCTAACATTAAATGACCATCATACAGCAATAGTTAGTAGAGTAGGAGCCACTAATGAACTAATCCATGGAACAAACGGATCGTATCTAGTGGAAAACACACAGGCAAAAATAGAAATATTAGGAGCCCATTTTGAAGAAATAAATGCACCAATATATCTCAACGAAGGCACTCGATTAAAGGAAATCGTTAACAGAACAACAGAGGAATTCAGAATGCAAATCCATCCTCGACACCGTGTAACAGAATTCTCGCAAGAAAACCCGGCCTCCTACCCCACAAGAATCAATGTGGAGGATGACATTGAACTATCCACTAATAGACTACAAGTTCAAACAATCTGCAAGAAACTACCAAATAAAACATCCACGGGACCGGACGACATACCCGCAATAGTAATCAAACACCTTCCTCCGATAATTATTAGAACATACACAGTCATATTTAACAATGCATTAAACAATGGATATTTTCCAACGGCATGGAAGAAAACAAAAATAATACCGATACAGAAGAAGGACAGAGAAAACAGATCTCCTGGAAACTATAGATCCATCAACCTTGCACTCAATATTAGTAAAGTATATGAAATCATCATAAAGCAAGCACTAGAAAGATCATGCAAGAAAAACAATATAATCGCCGACAACCAATTCGGTTTCAAATACAGGCACTCTACTCTCCACGCCGTTGAAAAACTAATGTCCGACATCTACAAATATCTAAACAATAAAGACATAGTTACAGCATGTTTAATAGAGATTGAGAAAGCTTTTGATACCGTCTGACATAATGGCCTAATATTTAAATTGATTAAAAAAGGCTTCCCAAAACAAATTACTAGACTGATAGACGAGATGATTGCGGGATTAGAATTCGTGGTCACGGACGGTGTGAGGGTATCCAAAAACACTTTTCACCTAAAAGAAGGTCTACAACAAGGAAGAGTGTGCGCTCCCGCACTGTTCAATATTTACAATGATGGAATAAACATGCCAGACTTAAATGGTAACAACAACACATACTCCATAGCTTTTGCGGACGACGAAATAGTGTACGTAGCAGGCAAATCTACCGAAGCAATAAAGCAGAAATTACAGGACTTAGTTGAAAAAAGGAATACATATCACAGAATATGGAATCTAAAAATCAATCCAGCAAAATGTGAAACAATTATTTTCCGAAAACCATACAACTACCTCAGCAAGAAGATAAAAACAGGTCTCAATGACTTTTGCAGTTCAATTTCAAGTCCATCCAACAACGAAGAAATCTCAATCCCTCATAGAAAAACAGTTAGATACTTAGGGGTTCACTTAGACCACCTCCTCAGAATGAACAACCATATTGATGTACAAGTAAAGAAAGCAAACAAAGCACTACTAGCCCATAGTAAGCTCTTTCATAATAATTACATACCGAAGAGAGCAAAAGTTATCTCCTACCAATTGCTAATAAGACCGATATTAACATACGCGCCTACAGCATGGTGGAACATTTCAGCATCCGCAATGGAAAGTTTAAGAAAGTTTGAAAGGAAATGTCTGCGCAAATGCTTAAATATGTACAGGTCCCCACACTCAAATTTTCAAAAATTTTACAGTAATAGACAATTACTAAACAAGGCTAAAATACCAAGAATAAACACTTTCATATTATAATTAATCAGAAGCTTCCTAATAAGATGCCGGAATTCACCAAATCGTATAATTAATAACTTAATCTGTGAAAAAGAATATGCTAACAGATTATATACCCATAGCCGCCTTCCCACACCTGGATCAACTTGGATGTATTCAAGATGAAAACAACACGCCCATAATCTACCACATTAGAAGAAATAGAGCTGACAAAAAAATCGTATTCAATGAGACTCCGTCATCCTGGCAAAACCACATCTTAAGATACAACAGAAGTACTTCAGATATAGACAAAGAAGACTAACACAAACTATCAAAACACCTCTGGTGGAGAGCCGGATGTGTACAACAATTAGACGAACTAAGAAGAAGAAGACGTCTTAAAGTAAGGAATAATCAAGAGGCACCTATGCCAAATAACTAATAGAAAAACTTCACACTATGTAAATAGGGCTCCGGAAACGGCGCATATGTAAATAGCCACCTATCCCCCCCCCTCCCCCGCCCCATAATACTTAGTTTAGGTTTAAGATTAGGCTTAAGGAGAAACGATAGACTTCAGCAGTAGGTTTTTTTTGGAAGAGCCATAAGGCCCTTCCCTTTTTTTCATCCTAGAGCATAAACCCAAGCGACGTATATGGACAATACATGTAAATGTCCAATATTTTATATGACAATGTAGTACAATGGGTAAGCAAATGTGATTCTAGGGTAATGAGTGTGTAGCGGTATATGGTTTGCAGATGCGCGAAGGTAAAACCGACCGCTTGTAGATGTTAGGTTTTAAGGTAATAAAACCTACCTGGCGTTTGCAAGACGGTAAATTATGTTAACATACTTAAGAAACTGTTTCCGTAAATGTGTCCTTTTTTACAACTTCTGCCAGCCATATACCGCCAAGGTCTTTCCGCCCGCACGGGTAGCGCGGTCCCGAAAGGACCTTATTCCCTACATGTGGCAACCACCTTTGCCAGTCCCGAAAAGACATCGGCTATCCCCGCCAAATTAAGGCGGTGACTAATTCCACCCTCTGTATCTTCGGAAAGGCGTTACCTTTCCGAAGAATACTATAAAGGTAGTGGAATTTGCGGAAGGAGTTAGTCGTTCGCTGTTTTCGGGACTCTCCAGTCAAAGAATACTCTTCGCGCGCTTTATGCTGTAAAAGTTTTAATTTACATGATTATTAATATATATAATATTATTATCTATATATATATATATATAGATATTAAACTCCCGCACGATCATTTTAGTAATCTCACTGTTACAGACATCATAAACATTAACACTTTTCTCTATCGGCGCCTCCATCAAAAACTATTCCAAATCTACTCAGACAGTACTTTCACATACACATTTATTGTCTGGCTGAGCGTTCCATAGGCTATACGGCCATACCTGCATCCACACGAAGGTAATGGGTTTGTAAAACGACAAACAGGCGCCTAATAACTGATTATTAGTACCAGTGACCACTGGTAGGGTTTCTTATTCTAACGAACCCTCACACAGCCGACCAGAAAAGAGAATGGAAAGATAAGCCCTCTCCATTATTACATTTCATCGAGGCAAGTACTCGGAAACCACGTAAAACTCTAGTCTTGAACAATTGTAAGAATTTTTGCTTTTGGGTCCTTTTTTTGGGGGGAAGTCTATTGCCATCAACAAGCCCAGGGGACCGACCTGGACTTTCACGTAGACAGTATACATGTATACATTAAAAGCATTCAACATTGCCGCCTTCACCAAAAAGTAACTCAAGCAGGAATTAAAAATTTTTAATTTTGCGCCAACTACGAAAAGATTATTTAACATAATTTAATATAAATGAAATAGAAATTATTTCATACTTTTTAGTGCAATTTTAATATTTTTTCGACGTCGGTTATATTTTTTTCCAAAAATTATTTTATTACAGTCTTTACAGATACGTTTGAGCCACATTCTACTAAAATTTGCCTGTAATTTGCGTGTAAGAACTGAATTTGATGCACATCTTATGTTCCCGATAGAACTCAAGTGTCGGCAGAATTTAGGCTCCTCTGCAATCGTATACCGTTAGATCGTTAATATCCTTCTTCGAACGACGCGGAGAACTGAACGGAGGGCCAACAAGAGTTTATGACATGATTGCGAAATATGTCGCAAGCCAGGTGTGACCGTTTCGAGGTCTTTAGAATTCCGCATGGTTCCCATGCTCGGCGGCCGGCCATGCCATAAACTCGGAAAAACCCACGGGCGCGTTGGGTTTTCGTGACTCACCAGGCGACCACCTATCCCTAGTTTCGAGGTCGTTGGCGAAGGCACCGTGACTGGGGTGAGCGTGAGACGAAAGGCGCCCTAATTGGGTCTTGATCCCAAAATCGGAGCCCAGTCGGCGCGCCCCTTGGGCGCTAAGGAGTGGCAACGAGGACGAGGAAGAGTCATTGCGAGGTGTCGTCAGTCGTCACTTCGCGAGACGAATTCCATTCAGAGCGGGACAGTCGTCCGATAAGGGAATCCTCATCCGGATGAGAATCCCATGTTGCGAGTCTTCGGACATTTCGATTTTTATCTCTCGATTAAGGATGCGCAGGAGACCCAGCAAAACTCCGAGTTGACTTCAGCGACAGTTGCGGAGAAAGTAGGAAGTTCTGGAACAAGGATTGATAGATCCTTGTCTCTCTAATGATGCTGTGACAGAAAGGGAGATACATCAATCGGAGGAGAGACAAAGACAGAATGATGTCAAACGTTTGCAATTTTCCAAACAGTTATTGTAATTTTATGAGGCGAGGAAGCGACCTTTCCAGCTGATTTCTTTTTTAAACTGTTCCTTATAAAATACCGTTGCGGGGGACAGTTACACATTTTGCAATTCGCTTTTGAAAAGTGCTAAAAATACGTTTAACGACAAGAAATTTTTTGTGGGTCTTTTTCCAAAAATCTGTAACTGTCCCCCGCAATAGCATTTTACAAGGAACAGTTTGAAAAAAAAATCAGCCAAAAAGGTTGCTTCCTCGCCTCATAAAATTACATTGGTGGTGTCGCTACGATTGAGACGATTCATATGCCAACATGGCTGCCTCAATATCGTGCTTTCCACCGCAGCGCTGTCGTCGACTTCCTTTCTGTTACGTGTCAACCATCTAAACACGCTTTTCGACTTGGTTCGCAGGTATCGTAGTCGGGCCGGGTTTTTTCGCGTACGCACAGCGAACATAGCATCAATGAAGTATACGCACGGCTAAAAAGGTGTATCTTAATTACCCCTGCATAATTTTACAAATATATTCATGATTTATGGACAAATGTAGGACAATATATAAAGACAATATATAAAGACAATATATAAATAATAAGGACAAATATATTCATGATTTCGCGCTCATAGCCACAATAGCCATAGCATCCCACACCTGTTACCCTGGATACGACCCTGTTGACGGTCATTCTGGCAGTACATGGGCGAAAAAACTTGGCCTGGCTGGTATTACTGATCGTAGTATCGTACATAAGATATCGCTAGTTCGATCCCAAGCTGCTGTGTATTTTTTTTATTCTTATTTTATACTTTGTTCGGTTGCCGAACATCTTGTATAATTTATAAAAAAAAAAAATTTTGATATAAGAGGTAATATGAAATATAAAATACAAACAAATAGCCGAATACTTTCCTGTTTCGCTGTATGTATATCGTGTTTGGTCTCATTGTAATCATAAAAATCTTATAAATACATTGGAAAAAGTTAAATTTAAAAAAATTAATAAATAAAAATGTTTTATTGTTACATTAGTATTGTCTCGCGCCCGCCGATATGTTTTGGTTCCTAGCTTCGTGCCTTGGATCTCTCTCTCTCTCTCTCTCTCTCTCTCTCTCTCTCTCTCCTCTCTCTTTCGCTTTCCTCTCTCTGTCTCTTTCTATGTTCGCGCTCGGCTGGAGCCGCACGTAAACTTAGAATCGACACCTCGGCTGGTTATTATACCTACATACATTATATGTGTAACCAAATGTTTCGATCAGCTTCGAATCCGTCCAAAGTTTGAAGGCGTCGACGAAGTAGAAAGAGATAGTTTGATGAAGAAGAAAGAGAGACTGACAAGGGAACGGGCCCAGATATGACGCTAATTTTTTGATGAGCCTTTGCACGACGATTTATAGTTTAGGAGATATTCAACATTGAAGTTATTATTTCTACTTACTTGGTGAATTATAAGCGATTCTGTCAATAACGAATTCGGTGTGGTCAGTAAAGCATCAGCATAATAATTCCTCTGTCGCGAGTTCGAATCCCGTTGAAACATTCTTACACTATTCTTTTTTATCACTTTCTTTTAAAAATACATTCATTAAATATGACTTATTTATAACTAATGTTCGGATATATTTTTTAAAACAAACAATTTCCATTATGATGTACATGAACTTGGATGATAATTTTCGAAAAAGCAGTGGAAACAAAATTTTTAATCACCATGTACATCGAATGAATGCTTTAGATTCACAACTGCAAAATTGTTTATTTAATTCTACTGGGTATACCGCTTGATTTACGTTAATGAAATGTACTCGATTTTTGGATAGCCATGATGCGTATCAAACATATCTATGTAGAATAGAGATAAATATATTGAAATTCATTATACAAATAGAAACAAGTACAGCAATGTCTCGAAATAAATAACTCAATCGGGATCGGCGAGTTGCTTATTTCGAAACAGTTATGGTATATTCGGCTTGGCCGTTCTCGAGCGTGACGAGGAGGAACCCGTAGACAAAACAGGGGGGGGGGTCGGTGTAGCGGCAAAGTATAAAGTGATCGCTCGAGCACGGGTGTTATACTTTGGAGAATGATAGAAGATAACATGCTTTCTCATTTTAAGACTAGTAAAATCGAACGAATGGAACGTATACATGTACAACTAACAGTAGTATTCCGGAGAATACACACACCAGAGAAAGAGAAAACATTACACACATTCTGTCCTCTTTACGCTTGGATTCTCTGCTATCGATGACTACTTCTTCAAAACAACTTGCACGCAAAGAATCACTATCCATTTTCAAACTTTCAAACCTTCCTTCATGTGACTGTCACGATAAAACGAAATAAACTTACGACCAAACATAAAAATTGTTGTAAAGACTTACTCACCTACAGCAAGTAGGTATTCCGGCATGATATGTTACGTTAAAAAATTAATTTTAACCTTAAAATATGCGTAAGGTAATATATAATATGCAGTATATAGTACATGATATCCAAAAAGTATATTTCTGATAGAAAATTGAAATAAAAAAAAAAATACATCAATCGGGATTCGTACCCGGAGTCAAGCAGCGTTACAATCTAATACTCTACCAATCCATTCAACGAACCTTGCTAGATGCTTTTATTGTACATCAAAAACAAACACCCATTCTGAAAAAAACCAGAATGGTTTTGCAGTACTACATGCGTACTACGACCCCCATAGGGTCGTTGCAAAAGCGATTGCACATCCGTGCCTTCCCTTTGTTAGTGTGCTTTTTCTTATATAATTACGTATATTCAAAAATAATGTTCATAAACGTTTTACCTTTTTTATTATACAATATTTTTTACATTGTATACTATCATTACATTCCACAAATAACAATTAGTACTTTATTATTTTCGTACCATATTACAAATCATATCAGTTGTTTATTATTTACTACTTTGAAATTATCGTAACAGACTATTATGTGTCAATTAATTGCAATGCAATATAAACAACCTTAACATATACATGACGTTTTTTAACAATATAATATTGAATATATATACATATGCAAAAGTAAAATATATAAGCTCGGGCGCTTTATACTTTTAGTACGGTACTGAACCATGCTGAAAGGCATTTTTAGATTATCGGCACACCAGCAACTCAAGCCATTGTTCAAGCGCATCAGTCTTCTCGATTTCATAACGACAACACCATTGTAATTTTATGAGGCGAGGAAGCGACCTTTCCAGCTGATTTCTTTTTTAAACTGTTCCTTATAAAATACCGTTGCGGGGGACAGTTACACATTTTGCAATTCGCTTTTGAAACTTGCTAAAAATACGTTCAAAGACAAGACATTTTTTTTTTTTCAATTTTTTCCAAAAAACGCTTAACGAGACGATAGATTTACTTCTCTTGATTACGAAATGCATAATTATTATATGTTTTTTTCATTATTGTGCCTGAAAAACGGGAAAAACTATCTAGTAATTCACCTACTTTCCGTTGGTGGCGCCAGTTTGTCTCAAAAATCGAAACTCGTGGCTCTCTATTTCTTGCGGTAGACACCTAAGCTCTCCCCACAAGCTTGTGGCAACATGATGTCGACAGTGCTGCCATGCGTTTTAATTATAACTAGGTTAGTTAGTTTTAAGTTTTAGGTTAAGGGTGCGCAGGAGCCAGAGCCAAACTCCGAGTTGACTTCAGCGACAGTTGCGGAAAAAGTAGGAAACTCCGGGACAAGGACAGAGAGGACGATACAAAATTTGCAGGAGAGACGAGGACAGGGCGATTAGGCTAGCATGATTTTTTTCGAAGATATTGAAGCAAAGAAGCAATATTTTCTAATAACTCTGGTTTTAATATATTCGTTACACTTTGGCGGATGCGACTCCAAGGCCTGATTTTGCAATTTCGGCTTTAAAACTTTGTCGAAACCTGGGATGTTTGCTATATTGTATATGGAGCTATTGCTGATGTAACGTTGAAAGTGGAGTGTGTTGATCTGTATATTTTTAGACAAGTTCTCAGACATTTGCGTTCGAATAGTCTTATTTTTTCCATAATTGATTGGCCGGTGTTCCACCAAGTGGGGGCAGCATAGGCTAAAATCGGCCTTATTAGTAGCATATACAATATTGTTTTGGTTCTTGGGGATAGTTTATCGTTGTAGAATATTGCACTATTTGCCTGGAAGGCCTTCCTCGCTTTATCTAATTGTACTTGCAGGTGGATGTTACCCCTTAGTAAATAATCTAGATGTACTCCTAAATATTTAACTGAAACTGATTTCTTATTTTCTATGATAGCCGTGATGTTTGACTCAGGTACAGATGTCTTAATACTAATATTGTTGTAATCTAGTTTAGCTTGTGTTGAGAGTTTTTCTAACGGTTTTCTAAATAATATTGTTTCACATTTATGTGGGTTGAGACGAAGATTCCATATACTATAATAATTATTAATTTTGTGTACTATATCTTCGAAATCTTTTTGAACGGTAGTGGTTTTATTACTATGGGTATAAACAATCAGGTCATCTGCGAACGCGAGCGCTGACAGTTTATCATTATTATTGATGCTGAATCGCTTGAGTATGTCACAAGTGAAGATGTTAAATAGTATTGGAGAATTTACCATTCCTTGCTAGAGACCTTCTAATATGTTGAACTCTTCCGACGACAGCGACACGTCGGCGCCGTTCCATGTGACAAATTAGTCCGGTTTCTTGGCGTGAAGCGAGTGTGTAAAGTTTCTTTCAACATCCCATTTTATCCTGAACACCTTAAAACTGCTCTTTTATCTTTTAAAGTAAAGGATGATTGTCTTCCAGATCTCTTCTTTTTTCCATAATTTTTTGGATTATTTAAAAAATTACAAATTACATACCTACTTCTTTCCATTTTTAGTGACATTTGTATTAAATTCTCTCCTTTTGGTCTTCTTTAAAAGATTTCTATTTTTTCCTCTTCAGTTAAAACTTTACCACGTGGCATGATTTTAGTTTTAATGTTTTTCTATTTTGTACTAACAAAATCAAAGTAATAGAGACTTCACAGTACGAAACATACGAATACATTTAGATTCAATGACTGTCTGTAGTTGACTAACATTAATGTCTTATAACTTTGTCCTATGGAAAAAACCAAAGATTACAATTCTTGGAAATGCTTTGACGCTTTGTGTTTGTTTACATTGTGATGGAGTTCGCGAATATTACTCTTTCATCCCATCATCTTTCACACTATGTATACAAGCTTATACATATTTTTTTAAAGAATGAGGTGTCGTATAATTATGTCCATCAGTGTATAACTAACAAATTTGAGCAATGCAGAAAAGACTTCAACCACATTCAATTCCCATTCTGTGAGTGATTTATTTGATAATTTATTGTCACTTTCATTGTTGTAAATGTCATTATTTCATATTTGGTGCTCAGCTAAGTACAAAAGTTACTTAATAAAAGTTGAGAAATTAAGTTGCAGCCACATTATATAATTTTTAAAAGATTATTATAAGTAAACTATTTCAGGAATTTTTGTAATTCAGACAAAAAGGATGTAATGGTACAGTTATGACAATAAACAATTTTATCTAATTTAACATTGCTGTATTTCCATACCATATTTATAATTTAATAATGGTAAACTCACAACAGTTTATGTGTACAGTATAAAACATATTACTTACATGTATTTAAGGTACATATCAATTAATGTACCAACCAAGTTGTCTGTCCATGATCTTCACATATTATAGATTACTACTCGACATTGATTAAACTACCTGTAAAAGATAAGTTAAAAACACCACAAAGTATCATGTTCATTCTTGTTAAATCTATCATTTTATAGGCAAAAAATACTTATCTAAATTTCTTCTTGGATTCCCGACTTCCTGCCAACTCGAATATGGTTAAGCACATAGAATCGACAAGCTGCTACGACAAATTTCATCGACCAGTCTTGCATATTTTTAAATATATTTTAAGTGTCCAATTTTTCACAGATCCTTGCATAAATGTCATATATTTATTTCATAGATTTACGAAATATCGGACACCACATGAATATAATATCCGAATATAAAAACACTTAGATAAATTTTTGACAAAATATAATAACTATTAATTTCACCATGTTAGAATTTAAATATTCCATCTTCTTTTAGCACTTGTCAAATGTCAAATATTTCTGAAATGAACGTGACTGGAACGTGACGTCACGAGTATCGCCATCTTTATTATATGTCATGTACTGTTGCAAAAAGGTGTACTCGTCATCGAAGTAAAGTTTGGAATACCTGTCATCGTTTATCAGTAAATCTCATTCTACTTGATTTTCGTGCATATTTTTTATTTAAAAGTGAGCGCATTATTCTTTTTCGTAGTATTTAAACAACTTGCTAAAAGCATATTCATATTGAAAGCTGTTTTTATAGCACGGTAAACATAAACACGTACTTTGATGTGTGGTATTGTGTTTTTTTTTATGTTAAGGATACTTCAACATTAATATTGTATTGGTTAAGAATCATAAAAGAATTTTTTAATATTGTATAAGAACGCAACTAGAATAGTCTTATTTGTACCAGCATTTTTATGAACTCAGAGGTTATGGGTGTGTACAATACCATTAACATATAGTCACGATTTATAAAATAAGCACATTTAGATTTGTCTTATAGTGACTATTCGTAATACATTCTTTTAGAGTTGTATGTGACGCATGTAACACTAATCATTACAGAATCATGGATGGCAGTGGTAATTCTAGAGATGCAGAAGTGGGTGGTCCTCGTACACCACAACAAGCAGCATCCACAAAGAAGTTGCAGCAAACGCAAGCAACTGTTAAAGAAGTTGTGGGGATAATGAAAGTAAATGTGGAGAAAGTATTGGAAAGAGATCAGAAATTGTCAGAATTAGAAACGCGTGCAGATGTTTTGCAACAAGGTGCAACGCAATTTGAACAGCAAGCAGGAAAATTGAAAAGGAAATATTGGTGGAAAAATCTGAAAATGATGATCATCATTGGCATTATCTGTGTGATTATTTTAATTATCATCATTGGTAAGCATTATGTGTAAAAATAATATATAATCTACCTAATTTATAGGATTAATTGGTTGCTTAAATCCATATATGTTTAATGTTTATAATAGCATCGGTTATGTCTGGCTCATCGGATTCCAGTAATTCTGACTGATAGTAACATACCAAAGAGAATATGATACTTGGCTTGCTAATTCTTGTTTTGCAACAAGAGTTAAGTATAGCAAAGTAAATGTTAAACGCACAAAGTTAAATATAATGTGATTACTAAATCATCACATTCTGCAGTGTTTTTTGGAAGAATTGTGGTAAAAATAATAAATATATTTTTGAGATATAAGCTTATACAAACGCACAACTACTGTAATAATGCAGTATTAATACGGGTGGCCTTTTATAAAACTGTGAATGGACAATACATTTTATAATGTTATCTTGTTACAATACTTATTGTACATTTATTAATGATATATAATATATAATACAACGTTTCTACATTTTTCTATTAGCCTTTCTATTAGCTTAGTCATTCAAAATCTTATTTAATCCTATTAAGTCATCGGGTTGTACGCAAAAATGATTATCAATGAATATATTAAATATGTAGAGTCACCTGGGTATACTTATCTGACAAAACTTCCTTGCCTTAATTTAATTCTTTTAAAATTTCACCAACTCAATTGTTTTAGTCTGATAAAATTTAAAAAATGTACGAACTATATAGTTTTCAAATCCCATTATCGATGATTTCTTGCATTCATCATTTTATTCCTATTTTTAGTTCTGTATTTTAAAAAATAGAGTAAGTATATATGTTATATCTCTGCTTTATGTGCTTAACTATTTGTAATAGTTTTATTTTAGTATCTAGACACGGTGATGTCGACACACCGCCGAGCGGTTGATACGCCAATCCAGTCGGGTTTGCCTAAGGTTAGTGAGTAAAGATGACTTCGGTGACGAGGTCGTGTAATAAACCACTCTCAATATGTTATTACGTACTACGATCTTTATTTTCTCCTTGCGGAGTCGTCCTCTATTATGTACAGTGTATAGAAATGGTAATACCCATAGATACACGGCTGACCGGTGAAAATGAGGTGACGCTTTCTGCTATTTCTGAACGAAGCGAGATACATAATTCGCTCTTAGCGAGCAAAAGTGAGATACATATTCTCTCTCCGATACGTTTCGGCTCTTCGCTTTGTGTCTTTGGACCTCTCTCTCTCTCTCCTCGATTGTCTGTCCCTTTGTACGTTTGGGTTCGCCTGGAGCCGCATATAAATAGAATCGACACCTTAGTTGTATAACCAAATATTTCAAGTCCGACTAGCTGTGAATCAGTCCAAAGTTTCGAAGCGTCGACGAAGTAGAAAAAGACAGTTTGATCAAGAAGACTGAGAGACTGATAAGGAATGTTTTTTAGGTGTCCGCCTCCGATTGTTTAGATTTTTGGATCTGTTTTAAAGGAGCGAAAAATAAGATATACGTATTTTTTTTATTTTAACCTGTTTTCATATTTAGGGGGTGAAACGACCCCCTAAAGTTTCTGCTGCAATAGGGTATCTCAGAATCTATCATAGATAGCAGAAAACTTTTTAAGAAAAAGTTTCATGGTTTTCTATCTGCATATAAAATCTGACTCTAAATTTTGTCAAAAAATGATTTGCTTACAATCAAGAATTTGTTTATAACATTATTTTAAAAGTAATCGTAGTTTATATAATAACAAAAACGAACATATTTGTTTTCCTGAATCTATTGATGTATAACATGTACCTGATTATATATGCATGTTGTTTGCGAAAAACACTAGCTACAACAAAGATAATAACTGTACGTCTATACAGGGTGTCACAAAAATGTTGTAACACCTTGAAAGGAGTGGTTCGAGAGGTGATTTGAAACAACTTTTTCTTAGCGAAAATGTTGACCGAGGCTTCGTTAAGCAGATACTAGTAAAAAACCCCGACCAATCAGAGCGCGCGTATACCGTTGGAGCGGCTGCGGTAGCGAAGGCTATGCGCTAGGCAGTCGCGACTAAATCGTCATAGCGATAAGACATGTTTACGCGAAGTGTCAAAGTATCTCTGTGTTACGTGTTTACGTTACTTCGAGTGCGAGTGCGAGTTCGAAAGAGAGTAAATTTTCCGATTGTCAAGTTTAGATTCCCAACGGCACAAATGGCTAATCTCCGATTAAAAATCGCTAAAGATGGAGAAAACTACACTGTTGCCAAACATTAAGCCAATAAAAATAAAAATAACAATTCCATTTCAAACTTAATGGATATCGATAAACCGTCGAATAGTGGTTTAAATCAAGCTGCACCCAAGAAACGGAAAACTAATCCACCTTCAAACCTTATGATTAGCGACGCAGAAACACTTCACGACAAATGGTTAACAGACATAACTATTGAAAACCCTTACAATATACTATCAGAAATCACAGACGAACCAATAGAAAACACCGCGACAGAAACAACTCAACTTCAACCAAAACCTCCACCAATATACGTCGAGGCTCAAATTATTGAACCTCTTATGGAACTTCTCAAAGAAACTGCAAGTGAAAACTTCACGCTAAAACAGTTAAAAGATAACCACGTCAAAGTTCAAGCCAACTCCACCGAAATCTACAGCAAAGTTGTTATAGCCCTGAAAGAGGCGAATTTTCATACGTATCAACTAAAGAAAGACAAAAGTTACAAGGTAGTACTAAGAGGAATGCACCCTAAAACAAATCCAAGTACAATTACTAGCGAACTAAAAAAATTCAGCCACCAGGTAAGACGGATAAATAATATAATAAAACACGACACAAAGCAACCTCTACCACTTTTCTTCATAGAACTCGAACCGAGCGATAACAATAAAGAAATTTTTAAGATCGATAGATTACTGAACACTATAGTATCTTTTGAACCTCCAAGAACTAAAAGAGACATCCCACAATGTTCACACTGCCAAGCCTACGGTCATACCAGAAACTAGTGCAATAGAATTCCCGCGTGTGTTAAATGTGCAGGTAAACACTGGACTTCGAATTGTTCTATCGTAGGAAAAATAGATAACGTAAAATGTTATAATTGCCAAGGAAATCATCCTGCTACCCATAAAGGTTGTATAATACGTAAACAATTATAGCAAAAATTATATCCTAAACTTGAACAGAAAATAGTTACGGTAAATTCAAACCTTCAAAACCAAACTGTCACAGTGAACGCTAACAACAACACTATCACGACCCAGCAGTCTTATATACATACAAAAACCTATGCTCAAGCAACTCGAAATCAGGAAATTCTAAACGAATCGTTTCCCACTTTACAAAATCACGAATCAGCATCAGACTCAACAGAAATTAAACACCTGTTAATAAACTCAATTAAAAATACAGAACTAATAACAAATATCCTCATTGAACAAACTAAATTGTTAAGTCAACAGTCGCAACACATTAACACAATGATAGAACTTATCACACGCATGCTTAACATTAACAAATAAAATGGATACTACATTAAACATTGCAATTTGGAACGCAAATGGGCTACAACAAAGATTACAAGAATTAAAAATCTTTCTACAAGTTAATAAAATTGATGTAATACTTATTCCAGAAACACATCTTACTACTAAGAATTACGTTAAAATTCCATCTTATAATATCTACGATGCTAAACACCCATCTGGCAAAGCACGCGTTGGATCAGCTATAGTTATTAAGCAAGATATTAAACACTTTCTTCATCAAAATACCACTGACACGCATATACAAGCTGCTGCTGTCACTATTAGCACAGTTCATGGAAATATTACGCTAGCTGCAGTTTACTGTCCTCCAAAACACAAAATGTCAGTACAGCAATATTCAAATTTTTTTCAAACATTAGGGAGCAAATTTATTGCCGGCGGAGACGCGAAACACGTTTTTATGGGGCTCTAGAATAAATTCACCTCAAGGTAAAATCCTAGAACAAACAATAAGGATACTATCATTAGACACACTGACCACTGGCGAACCTACATACTGGCCATCAGCCTACGACAAAGCTCCCGACCTATTGGACTTCGCAATAACCAAAGAATTAAACAAATTGCATTTTAAAATTAAATCTTGCTTAAATCTTAGTTCTCATCATTCTTCGATTTTAATAAATTATCTATATAAATCTATCCTCACAAAAACAATGCCATATTTGCATAATCGTAACACAGATTGGAATGCATTTAAACAATCCCTGGAAGAAAACATAAATTGCAATGTACCTTTAAGAACTTCTAAACAAATAGAACCAGCAGTAATAGCAGTATAACAAAAAAAAAAACTAAACCAAATCACGAAAGAAGTGAAGCAATTAATTCAAAATTATTGTAACGAAGAGTTTTATTCTTACATTTCAAACCTCTCTCCTAATGACGACAAACTACTCACTATGGAAAGCTTGCAAAAGACTAAAGAGGCCAGTGGTCTCTTTACCGCCTATTAAAAAAGCAGACTCTAGTTGGGCAAAAAGCACACTCGAAAAAGCCACCACTTTTGCCGAACATTTACAAAATACATTTAAACCAAATATTCCAAATACCTCTATAATAAGTTCAAATATAACTCCATTTATCGCGTTCGACACTAATCTCAATCAAGATATAACAAAAACCACAGTAAACGAAGTAAAAAAACTAATTGCAGATATCAAAATTAAAAAGACTCCTGGTTTTGATTTAATCAGTGGAAAAATAATGAAGGAACTCCTACCAAAAGCAGTAAGAATGCTTACCATAATCTTTAATGCGGTACTAAGGATCAAGTATTTCCCTATCAACTGGAAATTAGCACAAGTAATTATGTTGCCTAAACCCGGAAAAGAATCACATTTACCAACGTCCTACAGGCCAATCTCGCTACTTTCCGTAATTTGCAAGTTACTAGAAAAAATAATTTTAACCAGGCTCAAAAAAATAATCACGGATAAAAATTTAATACCGCTACATCAATTTGGTTTTAGAAACAAACATGCTACAATAGAACAAGTGCTGCAAGTGAACAAGAACAATAGATTGACAAACCAAATTACTCTTACCTTTGAAGAAAAAAAATATTGTACTGCTCTCTTTTTGGACATAGAGAAAGCATTTGATAAAGTGTGGCACGAGGGACATGTATATAAAATCAAACAAAACTTTCCCATATCATTTTATGAGCTCATCAAATCATGTCTAGAAAATAAAACATTTTTTGTTAAAATTCAGGATTCCACTTCGGTTATCTGCACTATTGAAGCAGGAGTCCCCCAGGGCAGTATCTTGGGGCCTATTCTACACTGACGAACAAAATTAAAGGGACACTTTTTTAAAACGTCATATCTATGGGAATTTTCAACCGATTTTGGAGAAACTTCGCGAAGAGTAGTTTTGAAGTGTCCTCTAAATGTGCGCAAAGTTGCATTGGCGAGAGTTGATACGAAGGGGTTAATTCACCCCCATAAAGAGGGGCACGTCGAAAAACGCCACTTCTGAAGAGTTCAGGTGTGACGGAAGGGGTTGAAAAAATCAAAAAAATCTTTGGGGCGACCCTCCTCCATGCCCTCTACAAAATGCACCGCTCAAAATCCCTCTCAGGCAATTTTTGGACTACAGTCCCGAATTTGGGCTCAATGCATTCCCTGGAATCTCCTGATCCAGGAAATGCCAACGCCCACGCCATGCGCTCCATAGGCACTCCTTGGAGGGATGCAACAGTTCGCCACTTTTCAACATCCTTCGTAACGGAGCACTTCCACACCTCGAAGGGCGATGAAATTCACCATGTTTATTCTCGGTACGTTAAGGATCAATGTCATTTAAAGCTAGTTTCGAAAACTGCCCCTGGAGCTGAACAGGATGGCCCAGAGTTAGGGGGTGGTCCATCCACAGGTGTAGGGGTTGGAACGATGTTTCGTTGTGTGGAACACATGTGATACGGTCCAAGGCATTGGAGTGATGTCTTTTCCCCGCGTGGATAGCATTAAAATACGAAAATGTCCTTTTTTTTTTGGAAAACCCACCCCCTACTTCGGGCCCACCTGCAGGGTGAACGAGTAACCCCACGTCAAAGTCGTTAGTGGATTCGGACGCGCGAATGCTTTATTAACAGGTCCCCAAAAATTCGGATATTTTGAATTACGCTTTCATTGTCAAATCAGAGTAGATTTGAAAGAGTATTAAGTGGGCCGGGCGGAGCCGGCATGCAGAAGTGGAGCGAGGACCTGCAGCCGTACGTGGTTAGAACAGTTCAACCCACGTTAAATTGGAGTCCGGTCTGGTCTAACCACGTACGGTTGCAGGACCTCGTTCCACTTCTGCATGCCGGCTCCGTCCATGGATCAGGAGATTCCAAGGAATGTATTGAGCCCAAATTCGGGACTATAGTCCAAAAATTGTGGATTTTGGAGGGGGTGAGGTATTGTGAGAGGTGGGTTTGCCCGAGAGGGATTTTGAGGGGTGCATTTTGTACGGGGCATAGAGGAGGGTCGCCCCAAAGGTTTTTTTGATTTTTTCAACCCCTTCCGTCACCCCTGGCCTCTTCAGAAGTGGCGTTTTTCGACCTGGCCCTCTTTACGGGGGTGAATTAACCCCTTCGTATCAACCCTCGCCAATGCAACTTTTCGCACATTTAGAGGACACTTCAAAACTACTCCTCGCGAAGTTTTCCTAAAATCGGTTGAAAACTCCCATAGATATGACGCTTTAAAAAAGTGTCCCTTTAATTTTGTCCATTACTGTATATACATTATACACTACCGATATTCCTACTACACAAGAAACCACGCTATTTACATTTTTCGATGATACAGCTATTTTAGCCACACACCAAGACCCCAAGACAGCAGCTTCCATTTTATAACAACACCTCCTAAAACTCGATGGGTGGTTAAGTAGATGGAAAATAAAAGTAAATGCTGATAAATGCAAACACATTACATTTACCTTAAAGAAATGAATGGTTCCCCCTATAACGTTAAATAATATCATAGTACCTCAAACCAAAATAGTTCAATATTTAGGAATGCATCTAGTTTCGCGACTTATATTGAAACAACACATACGAACAAAAATAAAACAAATTCGTATTAAAAGAAAAGAAATATATTGGCTTACCAGCAAATCCTCAAAATTAAATATGGAAAACAAACTGCTAATATATAAATCAATTATTAAACCCATATGGACCTATGGAATTGAAATGTGGGGCATGGAAGCAAAAAGCCACACAACAAAACTAGAAGTTGCACAATCCATTATACTTAGGACTGTGGTCAATGCACCATGGTATGTGCGTAATGACGAAATACGCAAAGATCTAAACATAAGATCGGTAGCAGACGAAATAAGTTGGATAGCAAATAAATATAAAACAATATTAGACGTTCACCCCAACGAACTGGCAAGAGATCTGTACAATACAAATATACCCAGAAGACTACACAAAAAACATCCGAAGGACCTTTTATCCTAACATGTCCTATCATGTTACATCAGGTAAATTCTAATGAGAAGTCATCTACGTGATAATATTTTTGTTCACACATGCTAACACAGATTACCAAATGTCCTTACTGGACAAATTGTAATCACACTTGGAGCTAATAAAAAAAAAAAACGCGCTAGGCGGCCTCGTTAATGTCCTTCAATGCACGTCGAGTTACATGTTCGCGTACGAGCGTGGCCGCTTAGCGCGTAGCCTTCGCTACCGCGGCCGCTCCAACGGTATAAGCGCGTTCTGATTGGTCGGGGTTTTTTACTAGTATCTGCTTAACGAAGCCTCGGTCAACATTTTCGCTAAGAAAAAGTTGTTTCAAATCACCTCTCGAACCACTCCTTTCAAGGTGTTACAACAGTTTTGGAACACCCTGTATAGTGTGTTCGTATATGTAAATGTATGATCTTTATATGCAAATATCTCGGAAACTAAGGCCAAACGACGATAACATATGTAGGGAAAAGTTGTTCAGAATGATGACCTTGACAACATATTTCAAGGTCATCGAGATCGGTGAGATGACATGCTTCTAAATAATTACCTTTTAGAGTGTTAAATGATATGTTAGTTCGAGATCACTATCCGTTGGCCACAGTTGAGGAGCAAATTGATGCTTTGGCGAATGGAAAGTATTTTTCGTCACTAGATCTGAAAGATGGATATTTTCATACTAAGGTTGCCGACGATTCCATTAAGTATACATCTTTCGTTACTCCGTTTGGATAATTTGAGTGTACGCGAATGCCTTTCGGAATGAAGACGGCTCCAGCCATGTTTCAGCGTTTTGTAAATACCGTTTTGGAAAAGGAAATTAGAGCAGGCACAGTTGTTGTTTATTTGGACGATATTCTAGTAATAACCGAAACGCTTGAAGAACAGTTTCAAGTATTTCGTAGAGTGTTTAGGTTATTAGTAGAGAATAAGCTTACGTTGCGGTTAGATAACTGTAACTTTCTGGAAACCAAAATTAAATTTTTGGGATATATAGTTTCTACGGTAGGGATTCGACCTACAGCAAGTGGCATCGAAGGTGTGCAGAACTTTTCTTTGCCTCGGACCGTCCGCGAAGTTCAAAGTTTTCTGGGTTTGTGTTCGTTTTTTCGGAAGTTTATCGAATCATTTGCGTCTATTGCTAAACCCTTGCGCGAGTTGTTGAAAAAAAATATTCAATTCAAGTTTAGTGAAGAACAGTTAGAAGCTTTCAATGTTCTAAAAGCGAAATTGACGAGCTCGCCTATTTTAGCAATCTATAGCCCTAAAGATGAGACCGAATTACACTGTGATGCAAGTGCGAAAGGGTTCGGTGCAGCGCTTATGCAGAAAAAGGCGGATGGAAAATTACACCCTGTTTTATATTTTGCTAAACTAACGACGGAGATAGAAGTAAATATCATAGTTTTGAACTTGAAAAGTTAGCCATTATTTATGCTTTACGCAAATTTCGTGTGTATTTCCAGGGTATGAAATTTAAAATCATCACTGACTGCGATGCTTTAACTTTAACTTTGAAAAAAAAAGAACTAAATCCGCGAATTGCTAGATGGCCATTAGAGTTTGTGGCAGTGGTTTTCGAGAAATGAAATAGAATTTATTTAGTTACTATAGTGAATCAATTACGAAAGTTTATTTGCAACACCTTACACGTTTTACATTACATAGTTTTTTATTTTTAATAGTAGTAGACGGAAGTAAGTCAGAAAACAAAATCGAAACGAAACATGGCTGCGCCAGAATACATCGCGTATGGCGCCAATCACAAATCCATAAACCTGGCATTGACCTATAAGGCCACAACTAAAACAAACTCTCACACGCCCCCTCAATGCCAAGTCCATGACATTTGTTTACATATAATAAACACAAAAAAAAACGTTTGACTAAACATTTTACTTTAGTCCTATCTCCTGACAAAATTTTTGGAGTTTAATTCTTCCTAATGATTTGGTGAACATATCTCCTATTTGATTGCTTGTACTAAGATACGACAACTCTATGATTTTTTGTGCAATCTTTTCTTTTACAAATTTGGCTTTTATGTCCAAGTGTTTTAGTTTATGGTGAAATTGTGGGTTTTGATAAGGTTTTATTACAGCTTGGTTATCTTCATACAGTGTTACTTTATATCTATTTCCAGTTATATCTGCTAAAAGGTTCCTTAGCCAACATGCCTCACTAGCGGCTATGCTTAATGCTAGATATTTAGCTTCGGTGGACGATAATGCCACTGTGCTTTGTTTCTTTGCTACCCAAGAAACACTACAATTATAAACTTTAAAAATGAATCCAGCTGTAGACTTTCTATCGATTCGGTCTCCTGCCCAGTCTGAATCTACGTAACCCACTATTTCATCATTCACCATTCGCGGCAGTTTTTCGAAAACTAACTCAAGTTATATCTTAATACATGTTTTAGTGAATTCCAGAGTTCTTGACTAGCGCAAGATTGATATCTGCCTAATATACTTCCCGCTAAACAAAGATCTGGTCTAATGCAAAGCATTATGTATATTAATGATCCTATAAGTGCTCTGCATCTTCTTTCCAAGAACTGAGTTTCCAACCTTTCCCATTTAAGCTGACTATGGTCAAAAGTCTCCATCATGGGAGTGGAAACTGGTTTACAGTCGTACATTTGGTACTGAGTTAGAATTTTTTCCAAGTATGGTTTTTGGCTAAGTATTACTATCTTTCCTACTGTCTGCTTAACACTTATACCTAAGAAACTAAGCACTAAGTCAGGTCCTTTCATTTTAAAATGCTTCTTTAACATTAGCTTTACGTGATCTAGATCGATTTGACTATTTGTACCTAGCAGTAAATCATCTACGTACAATAATATATAGGTATTACTTCTCTTATTCCGCTTTAAATAAAAACAGTACTCGTTATCAGTTTGCTCGAAACCTAATTCCTCCATGACATTGTTGAATCTTGAATTCCAGTTCCTTGGAGACTCTCTTAAGCCGTATAATGACCGCTCTAACTTCAAGGCTTTAGTCGGGTTTCTGCTATCAAATACCTTTTCACATCCTTCGGGGAGAGTTATATCAATTTCTCCTTGCACCTTTCCGTACAAAAACGCACTACAGACATCCATCTAGTAAATTGGTATTGAATTTTGGTTACAATAAGCTAAAAATAATCTTACGAACTATATAAACACTTTATATATATATAACAATAATAACAATAATAACAATAATATATGATATAATGATTGCAAATTTGTCAATAACTTTCCACATCACCCAAGAGATATTATTGTTTATAAACCTAAACATAATATTAATAACTTTATTTATCTGTAAAAATAAAAAATACTGACAGCGCAAGGAAATTTTTACTCACGCGGGTGAAACCTGACATATCTATTGTAGTACGTCTCTGAGAAATAACGTCGCGCGTACGATCACCGGCTTGGCCGTCGAGCCTAGACCGGTAGTGGGGAATTAGAAAAATGCGTTTAAATTTAGAAAATATTGTAGGCGTGATGAGATATTAATGAAAGAAGTTTCAAGTTAGGTTAGAATGGAGCATCTCTCCTGTAAAAGATAGCGGTAGCGTCACGTTATACAGGGTGGCTGTATAAATTTTCATGAACTTGGCGTCGAGACGCTACCGCGTCTCTAGACTCTAGACTCTAAAATGTATGAATTATGGAACGGATTTGTTTATATGAAGAAAGACGGTAAATTGTTATTTTATGTTCCCAGGCAAATGGAGATGTTATGTTCGTACCGGGATGATAGGGAATAATAATTGATCACAGATTGGCTGTGGTATCAATAACAAATTGGATATATTTTAAGAATACAAAATTGCGGTTTTGGATACATGTTCGTACACCACCACTACCATACATCGCTCTCCCCACCTGCGCGCGCATTCATACTGCACACAACAGGAGACTAATGTAATTTTTAAGGAGATAGACACGGGTAATGCAGCGCTCTGTAATCCGACAAAATCTGGCCCGAAATATGGGTTAGCTTTACCCACAGATTTTGTCCTTATATGACCATATTTTGGGCTCAATGAGGGCTCATTCGAAAGAGGAAGGTCCAAGGAATGGCGCTCTGGTCGTGGTTGAACGATATTGTGTCGATATTTAATAATATGAGCGTTCAAAGTCGAGCAAAAATCAAGCAAAATACATCCGCAGAATAGTTGTATTTTTAGGTTACTAAAAGGATTTTGTGACTCGAACGACGACCAGAGCGCCATTCCTTGGACCTTCCTCTTTCGAATGAGCCCAAAATATGCTCATACAAGGACAAAATCTGTGGGCAAATCTAACCCATATTTCGGGCCAGATTTTGTCGGATTACAGAGCGCTGCATTACCCGTGTCTATCCCCTGAAGGCTGCGCAGGAGCTAAACTAACGCCACCAACGAAGAGCAACGGAGAATAGGTGAACTACGAAACAGTTTTTCGCGTTTTTTATGCACAATAATGAAAACAAACACATAATGATTATGCATCGTAATCAGGGGAAGTAAATCTATCGACTTATCAAGAGTTTGTTTCGAAAATTTGCAGAAAAAAATTGGTTCCTTAAAAACATATTTTTATCATATTTTAAAGGTGAAATTGCAAAATCGGGCGTTAGAGTGGTATGCGGAGTGATATAAAGAATATTTCAGAAAAAGAATCGTGAGAAAATATTGCTTTAAAAAACTTGATGAGCTTCGTTGCTGTGAAATCTTGATGATTTGTATGGCAATGTGGTTGCTCCACTATCACGCTGTCCACTGCAGCGTTGCTGTCGTCTCTGCTGCGGTGTTGTGCCAGTAGTCTAAAGATGCTTTTCATCATGGTTCAGTATCGTAGTAAGTTTAAAAAATGCCAGCGGTCATACATTTTTCTCTTAAGGAAGTGTGTATATGTATATAGAAATTGGTAAAAAACATTATGTATGTGTAAACTAACTTGGATTGATTACAATAGATTGAAAAAATTGTTTTTGTGATGATGAAAAAAGTAGGTATAGCTGGTATGAACGTAATAAGATAGACAAAAGCATATGCATAATGAAATATAAGTCTTATTGAAAGAGAATAAATGGTAAAAGTGGTAGCAGTAAAATGCACCTTTACGATAATTGTAAATGATTGTAATAAATTCTTTGCGAAGTACTGGAATTCTATATTACATCTATAAATATAAATTTAATGATGGAAAATAAGCAATATATCTATATATCTATATATTTTAAATTTAAATTTATATGAAAATATTTATATTTTATTATTTCATGTTTTATTAATAGTTTTATCGATAATTTTTCTATCTTTAGATTTAATAAACTTTTATTTTTATTATGGAGTAAGATTAATTTTAAATTCCTATATATTTATTTCATTGTTGGTTATTAAAAGCTCATGTTGAAGTTCCAGTTTACGGTTGCTACTTTTAGCTATAATTTGTAGTTTATAACGCTGTTTCTAGTACATCTCTTCTCTAACACTTGTTCGATTGACACTCGTCAATCGAAATTTAGATATTTTTTAATATTTATTTTTCGGAAACAAAAGAGAGTCGCTCCTAGCCAATTTTACATACTCGACTTTCTTATACATACTTTTTGTCGCATACTACAGTACTAATATTTAATATATCAATTTATTACGAATTTGAAAATGTATGCTGTTATTAATAATCAAATATAACCATAGTAAATGTAAAATCTAATCTTTCCTGTTATTATTTTTATTTTATAAAATGACAAGTATGCGACAAGTATCGTAAACGCAAACGCAGAACGATATGTAATACAATAAATAATGTATACTTCCCTGATATTTGTCAATTCTTTCTTGCATATTAGATCATTTTGTGTAACAATCATTTTATCATCATTTTCTTATACATATGTATTTTAGCGTGTTTTCTTTTAACAATTCCCCATATTCCAAAATAATTTTAATGTAAAAATCAAATACAAGTATAACATACACTTAAAATTAATAATCTATAAGAGTCTCATCGTTAGACGCCTGCTCGGAGAAGGGAGAGTACGGAGGTTTGTTCCTGGACGCTTGCCGCTTGACCGATGTTAAGAATTCGGTGACAATACCTGGATCCCTCTTGAGCTGAAAAAAACACTTTCTCCTGGATAGTACCGTTTGATGCAGAGGAAAGTGAACAATATTTACCTTCAAATGTTCGTCGTTTTTTTTGCTGGACAAAATTTCCGTTTTTATTATAATGTTCCCTCTCTCCCTCCCCCCCCCCCTTTTTTTTTCATGCAACATGGGCTCGCCCCTCAGAAGGAGAGGACCCACTAAAACTCAATCAATGATGTACTGCGGTTCCCGAATTGGCATGCTTCTAACAACTCTACTATCTATTATTTCGGGAACCAAGCAGTCCTCGTAGAATCGCTGTAACGATGGTAACATTTTGTCTTTCCAAAATGTATCATCGCGCTCAACAATCACGTACTTTATTCCAAGAGGCGTCCACATTGCAAAAATACAATACTTTCTTTGCGTAATGTGCAGTTGCCCTTGAACTTGGAAATAATACGCGTGGTTTTTATTCATATTACTGTTATCATTTTTAGGAAATACGCGGTTAAGACCTGCAACTTTTTTATCAATTGCTTCGTTAGGTGACATTTTACGGGCCGCGTAAGGGCATTTGATTTCATCGTCGCCTACAGTGCCATCAGGCGTCGCGCCAAAGTATGAACAGCCCACAATCAATGATTTGAATTCTCAATAGCTCCTCCAATTCTTGTCGTAGTAATTTTTCGTTGCCCTTACCCCATGCAACAGCAGCACTTCTAAGTTGAGGAGGATATAGA